>NC_092769.1:10674974-10978587 GCF_047496795.1 Chiloscyllium punctatum
CCCTCTCTTTCCTCCCTCTCTCCTTCCCCCCCAGCTCCTTCACCCCCGCTCCTTCACCCCCGCTCCTTCCCCTTCCTTCCCCCCTCCTTCTCGCCATCTCGTTCCTTCCCCCTTCCTTCCCCCACTCCTTCCGTCCTCCTTCCTCCCCCCTCCTTCCCCCCTCTCCTTCCTCATCTCCTGTCTTCGCCCCCCTCTCCTTCCCCACCATCTCCTTCCTTCCCCCATCTCCTTCCTCCCCCCTCCTTCACCCCCTCTCCTTCCATCGCCCCCCCTTCACCCTCATCTCCTTCCTCCCCCCTTCCTTCCCCCCTCCTTCCCTGCCCCCCTCCTTCCTCCCCCGTTCTTCCTTCCCCCCTCCTTCCTTCCCCTCCTCCTTCACCCCATCTCCTTCCTTCCCCCCACCTCCTTCCTCCCCCCTCCTTCACTCCCCTCTCCTTCCTTCTCCCCCTCTCTCCTTCTCCCCATCTCCTTCCTTCCCCCTTCCCTACCCCCTCTCCTTCCCCCTCTCTCCTTCCCCCTTCCTTGCCCCCTCTCCTTCCCCCTTCCTTCCCCCCTCTCCTTCCCCCTCTCTCTTCGCCCCTCTCTCCTTCCCCCTTCCCTACCCCCTCTCCTTCCCCCTCTCTCCTTCCCCTCTCCTTCACCCCTCTCCGTTCCCCTTCCTGCCCCCTCTCCTTTCCCCATCTCCTTTCCCCCACACTCCTTCCACCTTCCATCTTCCCATCCCCTTCCCCCTCTCTCTTTCCCCCTTCCTTCCCCTCTTCCCCCTTCCTTCCCACTCCTCTTTCCCCCTTCCTTTCCCCCTCCTTTCCTCCCCATCTCCTTCCCCCCTTCCTTCCCCCTCCTTCCCCCATCTCCTTCCCCCATCTCCTTTCCCCCCATCTCTTTCCCCCCATCTCCTTCCCCCTCTCGTTCCCCTTATCTCATTTCCCCCCTCTCCTCCCTTATCTCCTTTTCCCCCTCTCCTTCCCCCTTCCTTCCTTCCCACCCTGCCCCCCCATCTCCTTCCATCCCACTCCGTCCCCCCATCTCCTTCCCCCTTCCTTCCCCCCTCTCCTTCCCCCCTCTCCTTCCCCTATCTCCTTCCCCCCTCCTTCCCCCATCTCCTTCCCCCTTCCTTCCCCCCTCTCCTTCCCCCATCTCCTTTCCGCTTCCTTTCCCCCATCTCCTTCCCACTCCTTCTCCCCTCCTTCCCCCATCTCCTTCCCCGCCATCTCCTTCCCCCTTCCTCCCCCCATCTCCTTCCCCCTTCCTCCCCCATCTCCTTCCATCTTCCTTCCCCCATCTCCTTCCCCTCTCCTTCCCCCATCTTCTTCCCACTATCTCCTTCACCCTATCTCCTTCCCCCTTCCTTCCCCCTTCCTTCCCCCATCTCCTTCCCCTCTCCTTCCCCCATCTCCTTCCCACTATCTCCTTCCCCCTTTCTTCCCCCCTCTCCTTCCCCCTATCTCCTTCCCCCATCTCCTTCCCCCTTCCTCCCCCCCTTCCCCCCATCTCCTTCCCCCTTCCTTCCCCCATCTCCTTCCCCCTTCCTCCCCCATCTCCTTCCCCCTTCCTCCCCCCCTCCTTTCCCCTATCTCCTTCCCCCTTCCTTCTTCCCTCTCTCCTTCTCCCCTCTCTCCTTCTCCCTTCCTTACCCCCTCTCCTTCACCCCTCTCTCCTTTCCCTTTCCTCCCCCCATCTCCTACCCCCTTCCTTCCCCCTCTCTCCTTCCCCCCATCTCCTTCCCCTTCCTTACCCCCTCTCCCTCACCCCTCTCTCCTCCCACTTCCTTCCCCGCTCTCCTTCTGGCCTCTCTTCTGCCCTCTGCCTTCCGTCCCCTCTATCCTTCCCCCCTCTCTCCTCCCCCTTCCTTTCACACTCTCCTTCTCCCCCCTTTCCCCCTTTCGTTCTCTACTCTCTCATTCCCCCTTCCTTCCCCTCTCTCCTTCTCCCCTGTCTCCTTTCCCCTTCCTTTACCCCCCCGTCCTTCTCCCCTCTCTCGTTGCCCCTCTCCTTCCCCCGTCTCCTTCGCCCCTCTCTCCTTCTCCCCTCTCTCCTTCCCCGGTTCTTCCCCTTTGTCCTCTCTTTCTCTCTCCTTCCCACCTCTCTCTTTCTCCACCTCTCCTTCCCACTTCCTTCCCCTCTCTCCTACCCCCTTCATTTACCCCCCTCCTTCTCCCCTCTCTCATTGCCCTTCTCCTTCCCCTCTCTTATTCTCCCCTCTCTCTCCTTCCCCCCTTTCTTTCTCCCCTCTCTACTTCTGCCTCCCCTTCCCCTCCCTCCCCATCTCCCCCACTCCTTCCCCCTTCCTTCCTCCCTCTCCTTCTCTCCTCTCTCCTTCCCCGTTCCTTCCTCCCTCTCCTTCTCTCCTCTCTCCTTCCCCATCCTTCCCCTCTCTCCTTCTCCCCTTCTCCTTCCCCCTCTCCTTTTTCTCTCTCTCCTCCCCCTTTCATTCCCCTCTCTCCTTCTCCCCTCCCTCCTTCCCCCTTCCTTCCTCTCTCTGCTTACCTCCTCTTTCCTTCCCCCCTCCTTCTCCCCTCTCTCCTTCCCCCTTCCTTCCTCTCTCTGCTTCCCTCCTCTTTCCTTCCCCCCTCTCTCCTTCTCCCCATCTCCTTCTCCCTTCCTTGCCCTCTCTCCTTCCCCCTTCCTTCCCCTCTCTCCTTTACTGCCTCTCTCCTTCCACCCTCGCTCCTTCCCCATTCCTTCCCCTCTCTCTCCTCCCCCTCTCTCCTTCCCCCCCTCCTTCCCTCTTCGTTCTCCCTCTCGCTTTCCCCATTCCTTATCCTCTCTCCTTCCCCCCCTCTCCTTCCCCCTCTCCTTCCCTCTCCTTCCCTCTCTCCTTCTCCCCTCTCTCCTTCCCCCTTCCTTCCCTCTCTCCTTCCCCCTCCTCTCATTCGCCCCCATCTCATTCCCCCCCTTGCTCCTTCCACCCCTCTGTCCTTCCCCACTCTCTACTTGCCGCCTCTCTCCTTCCCCCTCTCCTTCCCTCTTCCTTCTCCCTCTCTCTTTCCCCATTCCTTATCCTCTCTCCTTCCCCCCCTCCTTTCCCCTCTCCTTCCCCACGTCTCCTTCTCCCCTCTCTCCTTCCCCCTTCCTTCCCTCTCTCCTTCTCTCCTCTCTCCTTCCCCCTTCCTTTCCTCTCTCCTTCCCCTCTCCCCTTCCCTCCCCTCTCTTTTGCCCCCTCTCCTTCCCCCCTTGCTCCTTCCACCCCTCTGTCCTTCCCCACTCTCTCCTTTCCCCTCTCTAATTCCCCCTTCATTCCGGTCTCTCCTTCTCCCCTCTCTCCTTCTCCCCTCTCTCCTTCCCCCTTCTCTCCTTCCCCCTTCTCTCCTTCCCCTCTCCCCTTCCCTCCCCTCTCTTTTGCACCCTCTATTTCCCCCCTCGCTCCTTCCCCTCGCTCGTTCCTCCCCTCTGTCCTTCCCCACTCTCTACTTCCCCCTCTCTCCTTCCGCCCTCTCCTTCCCCACATCGACGTTTTGCCCTCTCCTTCGCCCCCCCTTCACTCTATCTCCTTCTGACAACCCTCCTCCCCCTCTCTTTCACTCCCTGTCCATCGCCCTTCCCCCTTCTCCTTCCACCCTTCCCCTCTCTCCTTACCACACTCTTTCCCTCACCCTTTCCCCCTCTCTCCTTCCCCCCCTCAACATCCCCTCCCTCCCTTCCCACTCCATTTCCCTCTATCCTTCCCCCAACTCCTTCTGACATCTCTCCTCTCCACTCTCTGCCTCCGTCTCCTTGCCCCTCTCCTTCCCCTCCTTCTCTCTCTACTTCCCCCCTTTCCCCTACTCACCTTCACCCCATTCCCCCTCTTCTTCCCCCTCTCCTTCCCCGCTCTCCTTCCCCTGACTCTCAAACCCCTCTCTCTCCTTCCCCCCTTCCCATATTTTCTTCCCCCTCTCCTTACCCCATCTCTACTTTCACCCTCTCTCTGTCCGCCCCCTTCCCCCACTCTCCTTCCCCCCTTTCCTTCTCCCCATTCCCTCCCTCTCCTTCCCCCCTCTGCTTCCCCCTCACCTTACTCCATCTCTACTTTCATCCCATCTCCTTCCCCTTTCCTTCCCCCTCTCCTCACCCCCTCTCTCCTTCCCCCCCTCCTTCCCCACCTCTCCTTACCCCCTCTCCTTCCCCACCTCGCAAATCACCCCTTCCCCCCTCCTTTCCACCCTCTCTCTTCCCACTCCTTCCCCCCTCCCTCCCCTCTCCTTCCCTGCTACTTCCCCCATCTCCATCTTATCCCTCTATCCCTCCCTCCTTCCCACACTCTCTCTCTCTGTGGACCTTGTGTTCTTTTACCCCTTTGTCTCAAACACAATCACCTTGTGCTGCAAAATATTTCCATCTCCCCCACTTCAAATACCCCCGAGTACATTGCCGTGTGTGGGTCGGTTTTATTTGTTTAAAATATCAACAAAAGAAGCTGGAGAGGGTGTGAGAGAGGGGACAGAGAGAGAGAGAGAGAGAGAGACATACGGACAGACAGAGAGATCCCCTCCCAGATACTCAGAGAATTGAATTGATCCAGCCAACCTGTCTCTTATTTATGCGATTATCACATTTGATCACCCAGGCCTGTACACATCCCACATTACTCTGACATTAGAACAAGTCTTTGGGGAGAGTTTCTCATTTAAGGTTTTAATTCCCTTCTTGGGGAGTCTGGTCTGTCAGACATTTTCTGCGGATTCATATATTTGTATTAAATCGCAAGTCCCCAGTTACTTTAATGCCAGACTTCAAATCTGTTTTAAAAATGACAGGGCCGCAATCCGACAGGAACCAGTTACCCAGAGGCCCCTAAAACCCAGGGTCCCCCAGAGGAGATTAAACCTCGGGGTAAATAAACACACAACTCACTGTGGGCCCCCACAGGGTGCAGCCTGTCGACCAGGCCTCAGGCCTCAGGCCCGTGCTCCCTCTCTGGATGTTGTTCTTTCCTGGCCTTGAACATTTTGGATCTTCATGTTGCAGATTTCCAAACAAAGGTTCCTCGGGATAAAAGAGAGAAAAGATCATGTGAAAGGGGTAGCGAGAGCATTTTGAAGGCAAGCTTAAAATCCCAGGTTTAAAATCACCCCCGTCCATCCCCAATGTATCAAAATATCTAACACAGTCAACAGTGGAACATGGTGTGGGAGCAGATCTTCCCAGGGATTGGAGGAGGATAGTGAGGGAAAGGCATCAGATTCTTACACTTTGCAGTGACCTGGGATCAATTGCCTTTTAATGAAAACAGTTCCCAACTTGTATGTGCCTGTAGCTCCCTCCAGTCTGAAACCCTCATTCCCCTCTATCCTGTCTCCTCTCTCTGAGCCAATGGTGTATTCATTCTGTTACTGACCCTTCAGTCCCTTCAGACCCAGCAAGATCCCACAGGTAGTAGTGTGACCACAGACAGATTGTGTGTTTCACTGATGCTGGTTAAGGGTTCAATCCTGGCTTCAGGATGACAAAGATCCTGCGGTTTGACAAATTCAAACCAGTTCCCACTTTCTTTCTTCTCTACGCACTCACTTGCTCTCTCTCTCTCTCCACCCTCCCCTTCTCCATCTCTCATCTTTTCCCCTTTCTCTGATTTAACCTTGTACATGGTCATCTTTATCTTACCTTTTAACAGATTGCAACATTTATATTTGACAATATTCCCTTTGATAAACAGTTTCCCAGGAGTCTCTGTGCCAGCAATGCTGTGGGCCATTGACGCACAGGGAGATCCCACAGGGTACTTCCTGCTCCTGAATGTGCTCCAATCCCACTTTCTGTCCAACAAGAGACTGTGGATATCTTTGAGACTCCTGTTTTGTTTTAAAAAAACCCTCCATCCCAGGATTTAATTTTGTGGATGGCACTTTCTAGAAGGAAGTGATTGGAGCTGGGCGATGATGGGATATTGGAGAGTCCCGTTCTCTCCCAACTCCCCCAGATCCTGTCTCCCTTTCACAGCCCAGCTACAAAGACACATCTTATCCCTCTATCGCTCCCTCCTTCCCACACACATTCCCTGTCTTTGTCTGCATCTTGTCTTATTTTACCCCTCTGTCTCAAAAACAATCACCTTGTGCTGCAAAATATTTCCTTTTCCGCCACTTCAAATACCCACGAGTCACATTGCTGTCTGTGGGATGGTTTTATTTGTTTGAAAAACCAACAAAAGAAGCTGGAGAGGGTGTGAGAGAGGGGACAGAGAGAGAGAGAGAGAGAGAGAGAGAGAGAGAGAGATCCCCTCCCAGATACTCAGGGATTGGGCCAACCTGGGTCTTATTTATGTGATTATCATATTTGGTCACCCTTCTTGCAATGTAGGCCACTCTGTAGGTGGTTTGAGACACAGCAAGATCCCACAAGTAGTATTACTCTACTATTAGAACAAGTCTTTGGGTAGAGTTTCTCATTTAAGGTTTTAATTCCCTCTTTGGGGGAGTCCTGTCTGTCAGACACTCACTGGGGATTGATGTGTTGGTGTCAAATCCCAGGGCCCCAGTTATTTTAACTCCAGGCTTCAAACCTGTTTTTAAACCAACAGGGCCACAATCCGACAGGAGCCAATTAACCAGAGGCCCCTAAAACCCAGGGTCCCCAAAAGGAGATTAATCCTTGAGATAAATAAACACAGAATCCCGCCCACACAGTGCAGCTTATCGACCAGGCCTCAGGCCTCAGGACCGTGTCCCCTCTGGAGAAAGCTGTTGTTCAAAGGTCTCCTGATCCTAAAGTTTCTCCCTTTGAATCTTCAAGTGGCCCGTGGGAGGATAGAGACAGCATCAGTTGAAAGGAGGAAAATCATTACAGAATGATTGCACAGCAAGATCCCAGGTTTTCCTCTCTCATTGACACAGACAATCTCTCAGCAACATCCAAACACAAATATTTCGGGCAATGAGCTGCATTTTTATGCTAAAGCCTTGGAAAAAACTTTGAAATGATGGGTGAGCTGATTAAAACACTCACTGCCTGCAATGGTAGCATTGGGGGAGCTGGTGCACAGCAAGATCCCATATGCACCAATGCAGCAGCAGCTAATTACTCTGACCATTTCTCCCCTCTGTGATGCTGCTTCAGTTTAATTATTTCCTGTCACCCCAGAATCAAACATTGCAGCGACTTCACAATCTCAAAATGCCTCTCCCTCTCTCTCCCCTTCTGTTTCCCCAGCTCTTTCAATTTTTTAAACGTTTCTCTCTCTCTCTTTCTCTCACTGTTGAATTTTCTCATCCTGCCCTCTCGATAACCCACATCACTCTGACTTTATGAGAAGTCTTTAGAGAGGGTCACAGCATTTGGGTTTTAATTCCCCCTCAGGGAGTCCTGCCTCTCAGATCCTGGCGATTGACATACTTCAGTCCCAGGCTTCAAATCTGTTTTTAAAATGACAGGGCCACAATCCGACAGGAGCCAGTTACCCAGAGGCCCCTAAAACCCAGGGTCCCCCAGAGGAGATTAAACCTCGGGGTAAATAAACACACAACTCACTGTGGGCCCCCACGGGGTGGAGCCTGTCGACCAGGCCTCAGGCCTCAGGCCCCTGCTCCCCCTCTGGAGGTTGTTCTTTTTTGGCCTCGAACATTTTGGATCTTCACGTTGCAGATTTCCAAACAAAAGTTCCTCGGGATAAAAGAGAGAAAAGATGAGTTGAAAGAGGGAGCAAGAGCATTCTGAAGGCAAGTTACACAGCAAGATCCCAAGTTTAAAAGCTCCTCTGCCCATTGCCAATGTATTAATGTATCTAACACAGTCAGCAGTTAGGATGGAACATGGTGTGGGAGCAGATCTTCCCAGGGATTGGAGGAGGATAGTGAGGGAAAGGCATCAGATTCTTACACTCTGCAGTGACCTGGGATCAATTGCCTTTTAATGAAAACAGTTCCCAACTTGTATGTGCCTGTAGCTCCCTCCAGTCTGAAACCCTCATTACCCTCTATCCTGTCTCCTGTCTCTGAGCCAATGGTGTATTCATTCTGTTACTGACCCTTCAGTCCCACGGGCACCAATTTTCCTCACAATTCCAATTGGAGACCTTCTCTCATCCATGTGAAGGAATTGGACCCTGACAATTCCATTTACACTGTCTCCCATCAATCTTCATAGGATCCATATCACAGAGGTTAGACAGTGTTCCCAGCAAACACACCCAGGGCAGAGGGAGCACAGGGTTCCATACAAAATAAAGCTCCCATTAAACTGTCCCCATTTAAATCCCCAGGGCAGGTAGAGAATGGGGTCAGATACAGAGTAAATCTCCCTCTACACTGCAGCTTTTCAAATTCCCAGGCCATTTTGAGCTCGGTGTTAGGTACCGATTAAATCTCCCACTTCCTCCATCCTGTTCACATCAAACTCAATCAGGATAGCTCCATCACTGGGTTAGATACAGAGGATGTGTATGTTTGGATTTCAGCCCCAATCCAGTTGGTGATGATCACGGCCTTGTTAAGTGTGTTTGGGAATGGGGAGGGAGCTGGGAGCAGGGTGATGGTGGGATAGTGGGGAGTATAGCTGCCTTCCAAGCAGTTGACCCGGGTTTGATTCCCGGCCCTTGCAGTGTTATGGTTTGTAAACAGCCTTTTAAAGGTAAGGCACTAGGATAAATCTTTCATTCTGTGGTAAACCGGATCTGTCAGATTGTTCCTTGCTTTTCCTGCTGATGGTTTCTGTGAATTGCAGTGTGGAACCGGGCAGCATTGCTCAGCATCTCGGAAGCTTTCCCCTCTGCTGCTTCCCATTTCTTATTGAAATATTGGGTACAGCACAAGGATGGGTTTGTTTTGTTCGAAAAGTGAGAGACTGCTCCCGTCAGGAACCTGAAATAATTACAGAAGCTGCTGGAAACACTGAACAGTTCCAACAGCTTCTGTAGTGGTGGGGAGGGAGGATTAATGTGTCAAATCTACACAAGGATAAAATAAACTCCAGCCTCAAAACAGTCAGAGTTCCTAAGTGTTACAAACATCTGGATAACATTTTTCTGAGCCATCAATTCCCCTTAAACCCTTCCAATGTGGAATACCATCTTTCTGACTCTCACTTTGAGAGATGTCCCTCAGTGAGCTCCTCCACCATTCTTTCCATTTCACTGGGGACCCACTATCCACAGTCTCCAATCAAATGACCTGAACTCAGACACACAGAGATCTTAAAGAGTGACACAATGCAGATAGGAAGTTGATTTCATTTCTGTTTCTGAGTCCAATCTTCACTCAGTGAAACAGAGTCCGGTATTCAAGGCTCCAACAAGAGCTGGATTCTGCTTCTGGTGATTGTCTTCATTCAGTGAGAAGGAGGGCCGTGGGCCTGAAGGAGCTCATCATTGTCCTTCGGGTTGTCTGCTCAGTCTGCAGCATTGCAGGCCGTGGGAGCAGGGCAGTGGGAAAGGTACCTCGTGTGGACTGCAATAGGACTTTCCACACATTGTTCCAGGCCAGTTACAGAGCTCCAGGAATTCTGAATGAGGATCGGAATAATGGATTGATTGAAGGAGGAGGATCAGGAAAACAGGATAAAGCTGATGAGATCAGCAGGATTTCTCGGTCGAACTCTGTACCATACTTTATTTTCTGCTTCATAAATCTACAATCCGGAGCTCAACCCACTCAGAGCAATATAAGCTCAGAAACAAATCATTCAGTCCAACACATCCATGCTGAACTGATATCCGATGTCAATCTCATCCTATTTGTCAGAATTTGGCCCATGTTCCTCTGAACCCTTTTTAATTCCTACACCCACCCAGATACCTTTTAAATGTTGTAATTGTACCAGCCTCCACTACTTCCTCTGGCAGCTCATGCACACAGTGCCCTCTGTCTGAAAAATGTTCCCCTTCAGTCCCTTTTATGTTTCCCCTCTCAACTTTAACACATGCCATCTGCTTCTAGACTCCCCCACCACAGGGAAATCACCTTGCCTTTTTACCCTATTGAGGGTCCTTCATGATTTTGTGAACCTCTATAATGTTCCCCCTCAGCCACTGACGCTCCAGGCATAATAGCCTCAACTGATACAGTCTTAACCTCCAGCACACACCCTCCAACCTTGGCAACATCCTTGTAAATCTTTTCTGAACCCTTTAAAGTTTCACAACACCCTTCTTATAGGAGGGAGTCCAGAATTGCACATTATGTAGCAAAAGGGGCTGAACCAATACTGCATCATGACCTCCCAACTCCTTTACACAATTAACTGAGCAATAAAGACAAAAATTCCAAACCCTTTCTTCACTATCCTATCGAAATGTTAGTCCACCTTCAACGATCTATGAAGCTGCACTCCAGGTCTATTTGTTTACCAACATCCCTAGTACCATGTCCATTCAGTGTAAATGTCCTGCTCTCTTTTGCCTTTCCAAAATGCAGCACCTCACATTTATCTAAATTAATCTCCATCTGCCACTCCTCGGCCCATTGGCCCATCTGATTAAGATCCCATTGTACTCTGAGGTAACCATCTTCACTGTCCTCCACACCTCCAAATTTACTGTCATCTGCAAACTTACTAACCATTCGTCCTATGTTCACATCCAAACCTTTTTTATAAATGACAAAACAACAGTGGACCCAGCACCGATCCTTGGGGCACACCGCTGGTCACAGGCCTCCAGTCTGAAAAGCAACCCTCCCCCACCACCCTCTGTCTTCTACCTTCGAGCCAGTTCTCTACCCAAAGGGTAATTCTACTGTCCCAACATACAAGTTTGATAATATGACACCAGTCTCAAAAGTACAACAAGAATCTATTCCTGATGCCAACAGGCGGGTCAGTTTCCCCCCGGTGCTGTTTACACTTGGAATATACCTGGAGCAGAATAACACAAACCCAACTGGAGAGGGTGGCTCTGTATAAGGAGAGTCAGTGTGGAGTTAAAATTCAACAAATGTGATGAAATAAAATCAAAGATTAATGAAGGTAAAGCCGTCCAGTCTGTTTGACAACTTATTACAAAAGAGGCTGGATAAAAACTGAAGCTATTGTAATAAATGGCTCAAGCTCACCATGGAGAATTAATGCGCTCGGAGAGAAAAATGCAGAAAGATCATAAATTACTGCAACTTGCAAACAGCAGAATTAAAATCCAACTTGCTTTGTACTGTAAGGATGAATATTTAAATCATGTTGTTCTCGAGATATGAATTATACAGATGGTCATTTATTATCGAGAAAGAAAAGACAATCAATATTTTCTTTGTCATCTAACTTGGATTTGGAGATGATACTGACGATGATACCAGCCAACAGGATTCTTTGTACAGACAGGCGAATAATAATGTCTCCAGGAAATAGCAGAAGGTTGTGGAGGGAAATGAACAGACTGAAACCCGCTGTGATGGAGTTTGGTATAAAAGGCTAAAGAGAGACAAACTCGACCGAACTACAGAGTGTGAAATGTGAACATGGATAGAGTTACCTTGGTGTTCATGTGCACAGGTCTTTTACTGTAACAAGATCTGCTGAAGGGGGAAATAGAAAACATGTGGGATCTTAAGCATCACAAATGACCCATTGAGTAAGGAGAAAGAAAATACATAAAGGGAAACCCGTGCTGTTCCTGGGGATCTGAAATCTAACCTCAGCAGGTCAGGCAGCATCTGTGAGAAGGGAACCAGAACCCATTTCTCCCACAACACTCTCCAAGGCACCAAGGGAGCTCCCTGATCTGATTGGCTCTGTGCTAATTAACATTGCACACAGATATTAATCCAGTGGGTCAGCTTCTTAGTTAAACAGTGAGTTCCTGAGAGTGACGAGGCAGACCCTTGTATGTTGTTCACACCGACATGGTCAGTAAAATGGTATCCTGCCCGTCCCATTGCAAACCCAGCTTCAGCTCTGACCATATTTCCTGAAACCCAGCAAAGGGGAGGAAACACTGCCTCCTGGTCTTAGGTTCTTTGCTGTAGGAAAAGGTGTAGCTTCCTGTGATCTCCCTCTGATAACTCCATTGCTTTTAGTTTCTCTCACATAATCAGCTTTCTATCCCTTCTGGTTTCATGGTCTAGTCACACTTACCAAAGCTGAGGCTCCTGCTAAATGGTAGAATCGGGCTCGGGCATCAGTCAATGGAAGAATTAGTACAGGGGTATGAGTAAATGGGAGAATTAGTACAGGGGTATGAGTAAATGGGAGATTTGGTGGGAATCAATAAATGGGAGATTCAGTGCACAGCGCCATTACATTAGAAAATTGTTGGGAATGCTAATATATGAGAGAATTGGAGCAGAGTATGTCTTAATAGGAGAATAGGGGCCAGGGTGTCAATAAAAAGAAGAAATGTTGCATGCATCAGTTAATTGGAGATTCAGTTCAGTGCATCACTACATGAAAAAAATGCAGATCGTCAATAATTGGAGAATTCATTCAGGTGCCAGTAAATTCGAAGTGGGAGAACGGGGACAGGATAACACTCAATGGGAGAGTTGGTGCAGTTCCAGGATTTGTGTAGGATTGGAAAATGGGAGAAATAGCCATAAATCGAGTCACACAATCATAGAGATTGATAACACAGAAACAGATCCTTCGGTCTAACTTGTCCATGCCTCAAAGAATTCTGGCAGCGCTCCACTAAATTGGAGAACCATTGCAAGGAACTACTTACCAGGAGACTTGCGGAAGGGCTTATCGAAATGTGAGAATTGTAACGCTGCATCAGGTAATGGGAGAATTGGTGCAGTGTAACACTAAATGGGAGAATTGGGGCAGGAAAACACTGTGAGAGATTTAGAGTAGTGCACCGCTAAATTGTTCGAGGACATCAGCCAGTATGGGGATTGGGGTAAGACAACACTGTGAGGAGAACTGGGTCAGGACTTCAGTAATTGGGGGAAATGGTGCTCAGCAACACTGAATTGGAGAATTGGTTTGAAGCATCACTAAATTGAAAGACCTGGTGCAGGGTGCTGATAACTTCGAGAATTGGAGCAAATGGGAGAACACGGGCAGTGAATCAGGAAATAGGACAAATGCTGCAAAGGATTAGTGTTCCAGATTCAATACAGTGTACCACGAAATGGGGGAGTTGGTGCAGTTCACCACAAAATGGAGAATATGTGTCGCACTGGGAATTTAGAGATTTGATGCAGTGATCGCCAAGATGAATAAATGGGAGAGAAATACTGAATGGAAGACCTGGTGCACAGTGGGGCTAAATTCGAGAGTATGTCCATGGCAACAGGAAATGGGAGAATTAGAATAGCGCACCCTTAAATGGTAGGATCGGTCTTGGGCATCAGTAAATGGGAGAATTAGTACAGGGATATGAGTAAATGGGAGATTTAGTGGAATCAATAAATGGGAGATCTGGTGCACAGTGCTGTTACATTAGAAAATTGGTGGGAGTGTCAATATATTGGAAAATTGGAGCAGAGCATGTCTAAATTGGGGAATAGGGGCCAGGGAATCAATGAAAAGAAATGTTGGAAGCATCTGTAAATTCAGTGAGATCGGGAGGTTCAATTCAGGGTATCACCAAATGAAAAAATGTTCAGCAGGGCACCCGTACGTGAAAGACGTGTATCAGGGAACGACTGGAAGGAATTAATGTCGGGCAACAATAAATGGAGAATTCATGCAGGGGTGCGATTACATTCTAAGGGGAAGGACTGGGGCAGGAGAACCTCAATGGGTGAGTTGGTGAAATTCCCGAATTAGTGCAGGATTGGGAAATGGGATATTTCGTGCAGGGAAGGGGAGCACTAATTAGAGCCTTAGAGACGTACAGCACGGAAACAGGCCCTTCGTGTCCAACTTGTCCACACCAAAATTTAAGAATGCTGGCAGCTCTCCACTAAATTGGAGAATCATTGCAAGAACGTACTAAATGGAAAACTTGGGAAAGGGCTTATCGAAATGTGAGAATTTGCAACAGGGCATCAGATAATTGGTGACTTAATGCAGTTCAGCACGAAGTGGGTGAGTTATGCTGCGTTGCACTAAATGGGAGAATTGGGGCAGGACAATACCTTGTGAGAGATTTCGATTATAGCACCCCTAAATTGGGCGAGGGCATCAGTCAGTATGAGGATTAGTGTAAGGCACCACTGAGTGGAGAACTTGTTCAGGACATCAGGAATTGGGGGAAAAGGTGCAGGGTACTGATAACTTCGAGAATTGGAGCAAATGGGAGAACACGGGCAGTGAAACACTAAATAGGACAAATGTTGCAAAGGATTAGTGGTCGAGATTCAATACAGTGCACCATGAAATGGGGGAGTTGGTGCTGTTCACCACGAAAAGGAAGGTATTTGTAGGATCGGTAATTTGGAGATATGATGCAGGGATCGCAAGATGAGAGAAGTCTGGCAGCGGATTATGAAATGGGAAAATTGTTACAGGGAAATACTGAATGGAAGAACTGGTGCACAGTGGAGCTAAATTAAAGATTGTGCACATGGCACCAGTAAATGGGACAATTAGAGTAGGGCTCCACTTCCCTGCACCAATTCTCCCATTGACCAATCCTGCACTAATTCGGGAATTTCACCAACTCACCCATTGAGGTTACCCTGCCCCACTCCTGCACTGTAATAGTGCACCAGATCTCCCATTTACTGCTTTCACCAAATCTCCCATTTACTCATAAACCCTGTAATAATTCTCCCATTTACTGATGCCCGAGCCCGATTCTACCAGTTAAGGGTGCGCTGCTCTAATTCTCCCATTTACTGTTGCCATACACCAATTCGCTAATTTAGCTCCACTGTGCACCAGGTCTCTCATTGACTGATGTCCCGCATCAATTCTCCAATCCAGTGTTGCTGAGCACTAATTCCCCAAATTCAGGACTTCCTGAACAAGTCCTCCATTCAGTTTTGCCTCACACCAATCTTCATATTGACTGATGCCCTCACCCAATTTAGTGGTGCCCTACTCCTACTGTTGAATTCTTCCATTTAGTATTTCCTTGGAATGATTCTCCAATTTCGTGGAGCGCTGCCAGAATTCTAAAATTGAGTCATACACAAGTTGGACTGAAGTGTCTGTTTCCATGTTGGACATCTCTATGATTGTATGACTCTGTTTATGGCTCCGCTGCTCTGCACCATTTCTCCCATTTACCAATCCTGCACAAATCCTGAAACTGCACCAATTCTTCCATTGAGTATTGTCCTGCACAATTTAATGGCACCTGCATGAATTCTCCAATTATTGTTGCCCTGAAATCAATTCCTTCCATTTAATTGTTTCCCTGCAACAATTCTCCCATTTCATAGTCCGCTGCCAGAATTCTCTAATCTTGCGATCCCTGCATCATATCTCCAAATTACCGATCCTACACTATCTTCCTTTTAGTGGTGAACTGCACCAACTCCCCCATTTCGTGGTACACTGTATTGAATCTCTCCCACTAACCCTTTTCAACATTTGCCCTATTTAGTGTTTCACTGCCCATGATCTCCCATTTGCTCCAATTCTCGAAGTTATCAGCACCCCACAATAGGTCTTTCACTCATACCCCACACCAATTCTCAAATTCAGTGTTGTGAGGCAACCTTTACCCCAATTACTGATGCCCTGAACAAGTTCTCCACAGTGTTGCCTTCCACCAATCCTCATACTGACTGGTGCCCTCTTCCAAGTTAGGGGTGCTCTAACTCTCAATCTCCTAAAATGTATCGTCCTGCCCAAAATCCCCCATTTAGTGCAACGCAGCATAACTCACCCATTTCGTGCTGAACTGCACTAATTCACCCATTATCTGATGCCCTGTTGCAAACTCGCATATTTCGAGAAGCAGTTTCCCAATTTTTCCATTTAGTAGTTTGTTGCAAAGATTCTCGAATTTCGTCGAGAGCTGCCAGAATTCTTAACTTTAGGCACGGATAAGTTGGACTGAAGGGTCTGTTTCCATGCTGTACATCTCTGAGGCTGTAATTAGTGCTCCGTTTCCCTGCACCAATTCTCCCACTTACCACTCCTACACAAATTCGGGAATTTCACCAACTCACCCATTGTGGTTATCCTGCCCCAGTCCTCCCACTTAGAATTTAATGGCACCTGCATGAATTCTCCAATTATTGTTGCCCTGCATCATTTAGTTGTTCCCTGATACACATCTTCCACGTACGGATGACCTGCTGGGTTTTCTTTTCATTTCGTGATGCACTGAACTGAATCTCCAATTTCCCGATGCTTGCAACATTTCTTCTTTTTATTGATTCCATGGCCCCTATTCCCCAATTTAGACAGGCTCTGCAACACTTTTCTCGTATATTGGCACTCACCCCAGTTTTCCAATCTCTAACTTACTGATGCCTGGAGCCCGATTCGACCATTTAAGGGTGCGCTACTCTAATTGTCCCATTTAATGGTGCATGCACCCATTCTGTAATTGAGCTCCACTGTGCACCGTTCTTCCATTCAGTATTTCCCTGCAACAATTCTCCCATTTAGTTGACCGCTGACAGAATTCTGTAATCTTGCCAATCCCTGCATCAAATCTCCAAATTACTGATCCTACACATATCTCCCATTTAGTGGTGAACTGCACCAACTCCCCCATTTCGTGGTGCACTGTATTGAATCTTGAACACTAATCCTTTGCAACATTTGTCCTATTTAGTGTTTCACTGCCCGTGTTCTCCCATTTGCTCCACTCGAAGTTATCAGCACCCTGTACCAGGTCTCTCATTTACAGATGCCCCACACCAATTCTCCAATTCAGTGTTACTAAGCACAATTTCCACCAATTACTGATACCCTGAACAAGTTCTCCACTCAGTGTTGCCTTACACCAATCCTCAGACTGACTGATGCTCTCGCCCAATTTAGGGGTGCCCTACTCTAAATCTCCCTGCCCCAATTCTCCCATTTAGTGCAACACAGCATAACTTACCCATTTAGTGCTGAACTGCACTAATTCTCCCATTATCTGATGCCCTGTTGCAAATTCTCACATTTCAATCAGCCTTTTCCCAATTTTTCCATTTCGTAGTTTCTTGCAATGATTCTCCAATTTATTAATTGGACAGAATTCTTAAATTTCGGCGTGGACAAGTCGGACTGAAGGGCTAATTCGGGAATTTCACCAACTCACCCATTGTGGTTATCCTGCCCCAGTCCTCCCACTTAGAATTTAATGGCACCTGCATGAATTCGCCAATTATTGTTGCCCTGCATCAATTCCTTACATTTATTTGTTCCCCGATACCCATCTTCCACGATCGGATGTCTTGCTGATTTTTTTCCCTTTTAGTGATGCACTGAACTGAATCTCCAATTTCCCAATTCTGGCAACGTTTCTTCTTTTCATTGATTCCCTGGCCCCTATTCCCCAATTCAGACATGGTCTGCTCCAATTTTCCAACATATTGACACTCACACCAATATTCTAATGTAACGGCACTGTGCAGCAGATTTCCCACTTTTTTTTTGCACTTTTACTCATATCCCCGTACTAATTACATTTATGATGCCTTAATCCGATTCTACTATTAAGGGTGCGCTATACTAATTCTCCCATTTCCTGTTGTCCTGCACCAATTCTCTAATTTAGCTTCACTGTGCACCAGGTCTTTAATTTACTGATACCCCACACCAATTCTCCAATTTAGTGTTGCTAAGCACCATTTCACCCAATTACTGACGTCCTGAACAAGTTCTCCACTCAGTTTTGTCTTACAGCAATCCTCATACTGACTGATGCCCTCGCCCAATTTAGTGGTGCCCTAAACTCAGTCTCCCAAAAGGTATTGTCGTGCCTCAATTTTCCCATTTAGTGCAACACAGCATAACGCACCCATTTAGTGCTGAACTGCAGTAATTCTCCCATTTTCTGATGCCCTGTTGCAAACTCTTACATTTCGATAAGCTCTTTCCCGATTGTTTCCATTTAGTCGTTCCTTCCAATAATTCTCCAATTTCGGGGCGAGCTGCCAGAATTCTTAAATTTAGGCATGGACAAGTCGGACTGAAGGGTCTGTTTCCGTGCTGTACATCTCTGAGGCTGTAATTACTGCCCCGCTTCCCTGCACCAATTCTCCCATTTCCCAATCCTGCTCTAATTCGAGAATTTCACCAACTCACCCATTGAGGTTATCCTGCCCCAGTCCTCCCACTTAGAATTTAATGGCACCTACATAAATTCTCAAATTATTCCTTACATTTAAATGTTCCCTGAAACACTTTTGCCACGTACGAATGCCCTGCTGAAGTGTTTTCATTTAATGATGCATTCAACTGAATCTCCAATTTCCCGATGCTTGCAACATTTCTTCTTTTTATTGATTCCCTGGCCCCTATTCCCCAATTTAGACATGGTCTGCTCCAATTTTCCAATACATTGGCACTCCCATCAATTTTCTAAAGAAATGCCAATGTTCACCAGATCTCCCATTTATTGTTTCATACCAAATCTCCCATTTACTCACATCCCTCTACCAATCCTTCCATTTACTAATGCCCTAGCTCATTCTACCATTTAAGGGTGCGCTACTCTAATTCTCCCATTTACTGTTGCCACGCACTAAAACTCTAATTTAGCTCCACTGTGCACCAGGTCTCTCATTTACTGATGGCCCACATCAATTCTCCAATTCAGTGTTGCTTACCACCTTTTCCCCAATTATTGACGTCCTGAACAAGTCCTCCATTCAGTTGTGCCTTACACCAATCGTTATGTTGACTCTTGCCCTCGCCCAATTTAGGGGTGCCCTACTCTCATTCCCGTATCAAGTCTTGTCCTGCCCCAAGTTTCCCATTTGGTGCTAACTGCATCAATTCTCCAGTTATCACATGCCCTTTTCCAAATTCTCGAAATTCGATAAGCCCTTGCCCAATTCTTCCATTTAGTAGTTCCTTGGAATGATTCTCCAATCTCGTGGAGCGCTGCCAGAATTCTAAAATTGAGTTATAGACAAGTTGGAATGAAGTGTCTGTTTCCATGTTGTACATCTTAATGATTGTATGACTCTATTTATGGCTCCACTGCTCTGCACCATTTCTCCCATTTACCAATCCTGCACAAATCCTGAAACTGCACCAACTCTCCCTTTGAGTATTATCCTGCACAATGTAAAGGCACCTGCATGAATTCTCCAATTATTGTTGTCCTGCATCAATTCCTTCCATTTAATTGTTCCCTGAAACACTTCTTCCACGTACGGGTGCCCTGCTGAATTCTTTTCATTGAGTGATGCACTGAACTGAATCTCCAACTTACAAATACTAGCAATATTTTTCTTTTTATTGATTCCCTGGCCCCATTCCCCAATTTCGGTGCACAGTGCCATTACATTGGAAAACTGGTGTGAGTGTCAAGATATTAGAAAATTCAAGCAAAGCATTTCGAATGTCCCATTTATTGATTCCCACCAAATCTCTCAGTTACACATATCCCTGTACTAATTCTTCCATTTACTGATGCCCGACCCCGATTTTACCATTTAAGGGTGCGCTACTCTAATTCTCCCATTTACTGTTGCCATGCATCCACTCTCAAATTTAGCTCCACTGTGCACCAGGTCTTCCATTTAGTATTTCTCTGCAACAATTCTCTCATTTAGAAACCAGCTGCCAGAATTCTCTAATCTTGGAGATCCCTGCATCAAATCTCCAAATTACCGATCCTACACATATCTTCCCTTTAGTGGTGAACAGCACCAACTCCCCCATTTCGTGGTACACTGTATTGAATCTCGACCACTAATCCTTTGCAGCGTTTGTCCTATTTACTGATTCACTGCCCGTGTTCTCCCAGTTGCTCCAATTCTCGAAGTTATCAGCACCCTGCACCAGGTCTTTCATTTACTGATACCCCACACCAATTCTTCAATTCAGTATTGCTAAGCACCACTTTCCCCAATTAGTGAAGTCCTGAACCAGTTCTCGTCACAGTGTTGCCTTACACCAATCTTCATATTGACTGAGGTCCTTGAATGTTTTTTGGGTGCCCTACTCTCAATCTCCCATCAAGTATTGTCCTGCCCGAATTCTCCCATTTAGTGTTACACTGCCCCAATTCTCCCATTATCTGATGCCCTGTTACATTTCTCACATTTCGATAAGCCCTTGCCCATTTCTCCCATGAAGTAGTTCCATGATTCTGCAATATACTGGAGCGCTGCCAGAATTCTAAAATTGAGGCATGGACAAGTTGGATCGAAGGATCTGTTTGTGTGTTGTAAATCTCTATGATTGTATGACTCCATTTATGGCTATTTCTCCCATTTTCCAAACATGCACAAATCCTGGAACTGCACCAACTCTCCCATTGAGTGTTTTCCACCCCGCCCCAACCCCCGTTCTCCCACTTCGAATTTAATGGCACCTGAATGAATTCTCCAATTATTGGCGACCTGCATTTTTTTTTCATTTGACGGTGCACTGAACTGAATCTCCAATTAACTGATGCTTGCAACAACAATTCTTCTTATTGATTTCCTGCCCCTATTCCCCAATTTAGACATGCTCTGCTCCAATTCTCTCATATATTGGCATTCCCAACAATTTTCTAATGTAATGGCGCTGTGCACTGAATCTCCCATTTATTGTTTCCCACCAAATCTCCCATTTAATCATACCCCTGTACTAATTCTCCCATTTACTCATAACACTGTACTAATTCTCCCATTTACTCATACCCCTGTACTAATTCTCCCATTTACTCATACCCCTGTACTAATTCTCCCATTTACTGATGCCCTAGCCAGATTCTATCATTAAGCAGGAGCCTCAGCTTTGGGAAGTGTGACTAGACCACGAAACCAGAAGGGATAGAAAGCTAATCAAGTGAGAGAAACTAAAAGCATTGGAGTAGTCAGAGGGAGATCACAGGAAGTGAACCCTTTTCCTACAGCGAAGAACCTAAGACCAGGAGGCAGTGTTTCCTCCCCATGCTGGGTTTCAGGAAATATGGTCAGAGCTGAAGCTGGGTTTACAATGGGACAGGCAGGATACCATTTTACTGACCATGTAGGTGTGAACAACATACAAGGGTCTGCCTCATCACTCTCAGGAACTCACTGTTTAACTAAGAAGCTGACCCACTGGATTAATATCTGTGTGCAGTGTTAATTAGCACAGAGCTAATCAGATCAGGGAGCTCCCTTGGTGCCTTGCAGACTGCTGTGGGAGAAATGGGTTCTGGTTCCCTTCTCACAGATGCTGCCTGACCTGCTGAGGTTAGATTTCAGATCCCCAGGAACAGCACGGGGTTTCCCTTTATGTATTTTCTTTCTCCTTACTCAATGGGTCATTTGTGATGCTTAAGATCCCACATGTTTTCTATTTCCCCCTTCAGCAGATCTTGTCACAGTAAAAGACCTGTGCACATGAACACCAAGGTAACTCTATCCATGTTCACATTTCACACTCTGTAGTTTGGTCGAGATGGTCTCTCTTTAGCCTTTTATACCAAACTCCATCACAGCGGGCTTCAGTCTGTTCACTTCCCTCCACAACCTTCTGCTATTTCCTGGAGACATTATTATTCGCCTGTCTGTACAAAGAATCCTGTTGGCTGGTATCATCCACAGTATCTTCTCCAAATCCAAGTTAGATGTCAAAGAAAATATTGATTGTCTTTTCTGTCTCGATAATAAATGACCGTCTGTATCATTCATATATAGAGAACAACATGATTAAAATATTCATCCTTACAGTAAAAAAACAAGTTGGATTTTAATTCTGCTATTTGCAACTTGCAGCAATTTATGATGACTCAGCATTTTTCCATCCGAGCGCATTAATTCTCCATGGTGAGCTTGAACCATTTATTACAATAGCTTCAGTTTTTATCCAGCCCCTTATGTAATAAGTTGTGAACCAGTTTGGACGGCCTTACCTTCATTAATCTTTGATTTTATTCCATCACATTTGTTGAATTTTAACTCCACCCTGACTCTCCTTATACAGAGCCACCTTCTCCAGTTGGGTTTGTGTTGTTCTGCTCCAGGTATATTCCAAGTGTAAACAGCACCGGTGGCAAACTGACCCGCCTGTTGTCATCAGGAATAGATTCTTGTTGGAGTTTTGAGACTGGTGTCATTATTTCAAACTTGTATGTTGGGGCAGTAGAATTAGCCTTTGGGTAGAGAACTGGCTCGAAGGTAGAAGACAGAGGGTGGTGGGGGAGAGTCAGAAAGATGCTATTTCACATTGGAAGGGTTTAAGTGGAATTGATGGCTCAGATTAATGTTATACAGATGTTTGTAAAACTTAGGAACTCTGACTGTTTTGAGGCTGGAGTTTATTTTATCCTTGTGTAGATTTGACATATTAACCCTCCCTCCCCACCACTACAGAAGCTGTTGGAACTGTTCAGTGTTTCCAGCGGCTTCTGTAATTATTTCACGTTCCGAACAGGAGCGGTCTCTCACTTTTCGAACAAAACAAACCCATCCTTGTGCTGCAACCAATATTTCAATAAGAAATGGGAAGCAGCAGAGGGGAAAGCTTCCGAGATGCCGAGCAATGCTGCCCGGTTCCACACTGCAATTCACAGGAGCCATCGCCAGGAAAAGCAAGGAGCAATCTGACAGACCCATTTTACCACAGAATGAAAGATTTGTTTCCTCGGTTCATTCCAGTGCGTTTCCTTATAAAAGCTATTAACAAACCACGACACTGCGATGGCCGGGAATCGAACCCAGGTCAACTGCTTGGAAGGCAGCTATGCTCCCCACTACACTACCATCACCCTGCTCCCAGCTCCCTCCCCATTCCCAAACACACTTAACAAGGCCGTGATCATCACCAACTGGATTGGGGCTGAAATCCAAACAAGAAATTGCTGGGGAAGCTCAGCAGGTCTGACAGCACCAGAACCAGAAGCCTTCAGTTCTGAAGACCAATCCCTGGATCTGAAAGGTTCCCTCCCCACAGATGCTGCCAGACCTGCTGAGTTTCTCCAGCAATTTCCGTGCTTTGTCTCAGATCTGCAGCATCTGCAGTTCATTGTTGGAAACAAAGCAAACGTTGAGCCACCGAAGGGGATATTGGGTCAGGTGATAGTCTCCCTCATCCATAGAGGCAGATGGGAAGGAGCATGGAATCATAGAATCCCTACAGTGTGGAAACCAGCCATTCGGCCCATCATGTAACCCACCAAGACTCACCCCCGCTACCCTATCCCTGTAAGCCTGCATTTTCCATGGGTAATCCACGTAACTACACATCCCTGGATACTCTGGACAATTTAGCATGGCCAACCCACTATAACCTGCACATCATTGGACTGTGGGAGGAAACCCACGCACCCAGAAGGATCCCACGCAGACCCCGGGAAAATGTGCAAACCCCACACAGACAGTCTTCATTCAGACAGGGATCTGGGGAATTGGAGAGGTTTAGAGAGGGAGTCCAGACGGTTAGACTGGAATGTGAATGATGGGCCGAACAGCCTGATCTCAGTGCTGTATAAACTCTACAGTAACATGCCTCCCTACATGCAGCATTCATCACAGTTTGTATTGTGTTTTAATCCGTCCTGATATTGACCTTATTCTGAATGAAATGGATGGAGAGGGGTTGTTTGTGCATTCAGTCAGATCTGTGTATTGGTGGGTCAGGAGCATCATACTCAATAACAACAGGGGGAGGGCGGATTGAATTCCTGCCCCTTACAGATCCCATTGCAACATGTCATTTCCTCAAGGATTTCATTTGACTTAAGATGTTTTATTTTTAATATCATCACAATATATAGATGCCCTTTTGTGCATGTTATAAATTTGGACCGAGCGATCCCTCTTTTCTCTGTGAACACACGATTATCAAGGAGTCGGATTGGGGAATGTATCCTCTCACAGAAACAGGAACAGGGAGATGTCATTCCCTCTGAAATAAACACAGGCCATGCTGAGAAATCTGATAAGGTCAGGCAGCATCTATAGGGAGAAGGGAAAGGTTAACCCGTGTGTTATGAGGGTGGGGGGATTCAGCCGAGCGGAAGGAAGTTAGAAAAGTAATGATTCCTGAGGAATTGGAATGGGGGTAACACTGAAGAAAGAATGAGATGGTTTGTAATAGGGTGGGGGCTGCAGAGATTTAATGATAAACGGTTTCATGGAAACAAATCCAAAGGGATTGGGAATAAGTTCATTAAACATCCACGAGGTCAGGAAATGTGAGCAGGAGGAGACTATACAGCCTGTTTAAACTGTTCAGTCTGTTCTGGCAGTCAATCCAATCAGAGCTGGTTTGAGATTTCAAATCCAGTTTCCTATCCACTCCCCATATCCCGTGACTCCCTGAGACCCCGGCAATCTGTCTATTCCAATCTGAAATGTACTCGGTGAGGGAGCATCCACAATCCTCAGGGAGAGAGAATGTTAAAGACTCAGAGGCCTTAGAGTGAAGCGCTGTCTCCTCATCTCAGTCCCAAATAACCTGCCCCTTGCCCTGAGAGGGTGACAATCAAACCCGAATGAACTGCGGATGCTGTAACATTAACGGTGATTTCTCTGCACAGATGCTGCCTGACCTGCTGAGCTTTTCCAGCAACTCCTGAGACTGTGTTATTGTGTTTCAGATTCCCAGACCCACAGGATTAATTTCTCAGCATCTCCCCTCTCAAGCCTCTTCACAATCTGAGACATTCCAATGAAACCACCTTTTAATTTTCTAGAATATAGACCCAATTTATTCAGATATTCAGCCCTGGAGCACACGGGTCCCAAATACTGAGCTTTATTTTGTGATTCATTCATGTCTTTGGGTCATTGCCGCTGGGTCCCCACGGATTGCTCAGATATAATTACTCTGGTGAAGGTGATGGTGAGTTATTGCCTTGAACTGCTGCCATTTATTTGGGGCAGATAAACCCACAATGATGTAACGGAGGGAGTTCCAGGATTTCCAACCAATGGCACTTGTGGGACTGAGATGTTTTTCCAAGCCAGGGTGGGGAGTGTCTTGATGTGGAATTGTCACCTGGTGGTGTTCCCGTGTATCTGCTGTGTTCAGCATTCCACATGATAGTGCCATGGGTCTGGAAGCTGCTCTGGAAGGAACCTTGGGGAATTTCTCCAGTCCATCTTGTCTATGGTCCACACTGCTGTTACTGAGTGTCGGTGGTGGAGACAGGGGATGTTTGTAGCTGTGGGGCTGAACAAGCTGCACTGCAAGTTGATTCCACCTAATTCTGGAGAACCCAACTCCTCTCCATCATCATCAATCCATTTCCCAGACGGACACCCAGTGACTACACGGATCTGTTAATTGTCCAAATGACCATGAGATTGTAACCAGATTCCCCTCTTCCCTGACAATGGTCTGAGGGACATCCCGTGACTGTGACACTTTCTCCTGGACATTCCATCTGTAAAAGCTGGGAATGAGCTGATGGGACCCAGACTGTGTTACAGATGGTTACACTCAGGGTGGGGGGGGGACTCTCACTCACTGCACACCGATTCTGTCTGTCTTTGTGTACGTGTCTCTCTGAATGTGTGTGCACATTATCGTGTGTGTTTCTGTCTCTGTGTTTCCGTCTGTGTCACCCCATCTATCTCTGTATGGCGACCAGTGTCTGTGTGAGTATGTGTGTGTCTCATTGTGTGTATTAGTGAGTGTCTCCATTTTTCTCTATCTCTGTGTCTGTATCTCTGTGCAGCGGACTCCCTGTTGTTATGGGAACTGTATGTATTAAAGTGGGGCTTAAACTCGCCTCTATCTTTGTCTCTGTCTATTTCTCTTATGTTTAAAGTGACACAATGCTTTTGGTCATGATGATGCGTGTTTGTGTGAATGTGTTTGTATGTTTCGTGTCTGTGTGTGTGTGTGACAGATGTCAATACATACAGATACTCAGAGACAGACACACAGAGACGTGCAGAGAAACGTACAGCAGCACACAGAGAGACACACATTCAGATACAATCACACAGGCATACACACACACAAACACACAGATATTGATGGAGACAGCAAAAGTGAAGACACTGACAGAATTCCTTGTTCCTAAAACTAAATGAGAAACTAATAGATTTTTTTTGGGAATATTTGACTTTACTCGAAAGTTTCCCATGATTTCAGCTGGATGGCTGTGCCTTTAACAGATTTGTGATGGAAATAAGAAAAAGTGACCTAGTTATCAGAGAGCGAGGTTACCTTTGAAAGGTGAAAGCAGTTTGAATCAATGAACCACTTTTGGCCATCTCTGAGTGTTCCAGTCTTATCAAAATGGCCGCTGATGCTGGTGAACTGGGGCGAAGTTCTGTCTTGTTCCAGGATGACGAGTTAGGAATTGTGAAAACTTGAGGATGGTGCTATTAGAAACAATACCAGTCATTGGGAAAAATCCTCTCCCATAGGAAAGGGGGCTTTGGGATTACTGTTGGCTCTTCAGCACTTTGAAGTCTATCAAACAAAGAACAATGACATACTAAATGACACTGATTGTAATCCACTGGCCTTCCTTACAAAGGATCAAATAAACAATGCAGGACTGTTCCGATCGAATATGTTGTTGTCACCATTTTATAGAAACGTCCTACACATTACTGGGTAACTTAATGGGAATTCAGATGGATTGTCCCAAGAGGCAGATGCTGGAATATGTAAAAGATTTAAAAATTGTTATGATTGTATAACATTGTAAGAAGGGAGAAAGAATAGATAGATTGCAGGTTTTTCTGTTTAAACAAAGGAGCTGGAGCATCGCCCCTGCTTCACTCCTGTATTACGGAAAATAAAGGAACAGGAGCTGCGTCTCTGTTTCCTCCGATATAATAAAAAATAAAGGAGCTGGAGCAGCGTCTCTGCTTCCTCCTGTATTATAGAAAATAAAGGAGCTGGAGCAGCGTCACTGCTTCCTCCTCTATTATAGAAAATAAAGGAGCTGGAGAAGCGTCACTGCTTCCTCCTGATTATAGAAAATAAAGGAGCTGGAGCAGCGTCACTGCTTCCTCCTGATTATAGAAAATAAAGGAGCTGGAGCAGCGTCACTGCTTCCTCCGATATAATAGAAAATAAAGAAGCTGGAGCAGCGTCACTGCTTCCTCCTGTATTATAGAAAATAAAGGAGCTGGAGCAGCGTCTCTGCTTCCTCCTGTATTATAGAAAATAAAGGAGCTGGAGCAGCGTCACTGCTTCCTCCTGATTATAGAAAATAAAGGAGCTGGAGCAGCGTCACTGCTTCCTCCTGTATTATAGAAAATAAAGGAGCTGGAGCAGTGTCACTGCTTCCTCCAGTATTATAGAAAATAAAGGAGCTGGAGCAGCGTCTCTGCTTCCTCCTGTATTATAGAAAATAAAGGAGCTGGAGCAGTGTCACTGCTTCCTCCTGTATTATAGAAAATAAAGGAGCTGGAGCATCGTCTCTGCTTCTTCCTGTATTATAAAAAATAAAGGAGCTGGAGCAGCGTCTCTGCTTCCTCCTGTATTATAGAAAATAAAGGAGCTGGAGCAGCGTCACTGATTCCTCCTGTATTAGAGAAAATAAAGGAGCTGGAGCAGCGTCACTGCTTCCTCCTGTATTATAGAAAATAAAGGAGCTGGAGCATCGTCTCTGCTTCTTCCTGTATTATAAAAAATAAAGGAGCTGGAGCAGCGTCACTGATTCCTCCTGTATTATAGAAAATAAAGGAGCTGGAGCAGCGTCACTGCTTCCCCCTGTATTATAGAAAATAAAGGAGCTGGAGCAGATTCTCTTCTCCTCCTGTATCATAAAAAATAAAGGAGGTGGAGCAGCGTCACTGCTTCCTCCTGTATTATAGAAAATAAAGGAGCTGGAGCAGCGTCACTGCTTCCTCCTGTATTATAGAAAATAAAGGAGCTGGAGCAGATTCTCTTCTCCTCCTGTATCATAAAAAATAAAGGAGGTGGAGCAGCGTCACTGCTTCCTCCTGTATTATAGAAAATAAAGGAGCTGGAGCAGCGTCTCTGCTTCCTCCTGTATTATAGAAAATAAAGGAGCTGGAGCAGCGTCACTGATTCCTCCTGTATTATAGAAAATAAAGGAGCTGGAGCAGCGTCACTGCTTCCCCCTGTATTATAGAAAATAAAGGAGCTGGAGCAGATTCTCTTCTCCTCCTGTATCATAAAAAATAAAGGAGGTGGAGCAGCGTCACTGCTTCCTCCTGTATTATAGAAAATAAAGGAGCTGGAGCAGCGTCACTGCTTCCTCCTGTATTATAGAAAATAAAGGAGCTGGAGCAGATTCTCTTCTCCTCCTGTATCATAAAAAATAAAGGAGGTGGAGCAGCGTCACTGCTTCCTCCTGTATTATAGAAAATAAAGGAGCTGGAGCAGCGTCACTGCTTCCTCCTGTATTATAGAAAATAAAAGAGCTGGAGCAGCGTCACTGCTTCCTCCTGTATTATAGAAAATAAAGGAGCTGGAGCAGTGTCTCTGCTTCCCCCTGTATTATAGAAAATAAAAGAGCTGGAGCAGCGTCACTGCTTCCTCCTGTATTATAGAAAATAAAGGAGCTGGAGCAGATTCTCTTCTCCTCCTGTATCATAAAATATAAAGGAGGTGGAGCAGCGTCACTGCTTCCTCCTGTATTATAGAAAATAAAGGAGCTGGAGCAGCGTCTCTACTTCCTCCTGTATGATAGAAAATATGTTGGCAATCTCACCAATGTTCTGATGGAATGGCAATCTGCACTGATTCTCCCATTTAGTGTTTCCACCAAATCTCCCTTTTACTCATATCCCTGTATTAATTCCTCCATTTACTGATTCCCGACCCCGATTCTACCATTTAAGGGTGCGCTACTCTAATTCTCCCATTTCCTGGTGCCATACACCCGTTCTCTAATTGAGCTCCACTGTGCACCAGGTCTTCCATTCAATATTTCCCTGCAACAATTCTCCCATTTCGTCGTCTGCTGACAGAATTCTCTAATCTTGGAGATCCCTGCATCAAATCTCCAAAATACCGATCCCACACATATCTTCCCTTTAGTGGTGAACTGCATCAACTCCCCCATTTTGTGGTGCACTGTATTGAATCTCGACCATTAATACTTTGCAACATTTGTCCTATTTACTGATTCACTGCCCGTGTTCTCCCAGTTGCTCCAATTCTCGAAGTTATCAGCACCCTCCACCAGGTCTCCCATTTACTGATACCCCACCCCAATTCTCCAATTCAGTGTTGCTCAGCACCATTTCCCCCAATTACTGATGTCCTGAACAAGTTGCCTCAGTGTTCCCACTCAGTGCCACTCAGTGCTGCCTTAAATCAATCCTTATACTGACTGATGCTCTCGCCCAATTTAGGGGTGCCCTACTCTAAATCTCCCAAAAGGTATTGTCCTGCCCCAATTCTCCCATGTAGTTGCAACACAGCATAACTCACCCACTGAGCACTGAACTGCACTAATTCACCCATTACTTAATGTCCTGTTGAAAATTCTCACATTTCTATCAGCCATTGCGAAATTTACCCATTTAGCATTTTATTGCAATGTTTCTCCAATTTAGTGTAGAGCTTACAGAATTCTTAAATTTGAGCGTGGCTGGGTTGGACTGAGGGATCTGTTTCCGGTACATCGCTAAGTCTGTATTTAGTGCTCCACTTCCCTGCACCAATTCTCCCATTTACCAATCCTGCACTAATTCGGGAATTTCACCAACTCACCCATTGAGGTTATCCTGCCCCAGTCCTCCCACTTAGAATTTAACGGCACCTGCATGAATTCTCCAATTATTGTTTCTCTGCATCAATTCCTTCCATTTAGTTGTTCCCTGATACACATTTCCAACGTACGGATGCCCTGCTGATTATATTTGCTCATTTAGTGATGCACTGACCTGACTCTCCTATTTACTGATGCTTCCAACATTTCTTTTTATTGATTCCCTGGCCCCTATTCCCCAATTTAGACATGCTCCACTCCAATTTTCTAATATACAGATACTCCCACCAATTTTCCAATGTAATGGCACCGTGCACCGAATCTCCCATTTATTGATTCTCACCAAATCTCGAATTGACTCATACTCCTGTACTCCCTCTTCTCCTTCCTGATGCCCAACCCCGATTCTACCATTTAAGGGTGCGCTACCCTAATTCTCCCATTCCCTGTTGCCATACACCCATTCTGTAATTGAGCTACACTGTGCACCAGGTCTTCCATTCAGCATTTCCCTGCAACAATTGTCCCATTTAGGAGACCGCTGACAGAATTCTCTAATCTTGACAATCCCTGCATCATATCTCCAAATTCCCCAAACTGCAAATATACCCCCTTTCGTGGTGAACTACACCAACTCCCCCATTTCGTGGTGCACTGTATTGAATCTGGACCACTAATCCTTTGCAGCATTTGTCCTGTTTCCTGATTCACTGCCCGTGTTCTCCCATTTGCTCCAATCTCGAAGTTATCAGCACCCTGCACCAGGTTACTGATACCCCACACCAATTCTCCAATTCAGTGTTGCTTAGCATCATTTCCCCCAATTACTGATGTCCTGAACAAATTCTCCATCCAGTTTTGCCTTACACCAATCCCCATACTGACTGATGCTTTCGCCCAATTTAGGGGTGCGCTACTCTAAATCTCCCTACCTCAATTCTCCCATTTAGAGCAACATAACGCACCCATTTAGCGCTGCACTAATTCACCCAATATCTGATGCCCTGTTGCAAATTCTCACATTTCGATAAGCTCTTTACCAACTTTTCCAATTAGTAGTTTCTTGCAATTATTCTCCAATTTCGTGGAGAGCTGCCAGAATTCTTAAATTTCGGCGTGGACAAGTTGGACTGAGGGGTCTGTTTCCGTGCTGTACATCTCTAAGGCTGTAATTACTGCTCCGCTTCCCTGCACCAATTCTCCCATTTACCAATCCTGCAATAAGTCGGGAATTTCACCAACTCACCCATTGAGGTTATCATGCCCCAGTCCTCCCACTTAGAATTTAACGGCACCTGCATGAATTCTCCAATTATTGTCGTCCTACATCAATTCCTTCCATTTCGTTGTTCCCTGATACACATCTTCCACGATCGGATGTCTTGCTGTATTTTTTTCATTTAGTGATGCACTGAACTGAATCTCCAATTTACCGATGCTTGCAACATTTCTTCTTTTTATTGATTCCCTGGCCCCTATTCCCCAATTTAGACAGGCTCTGCTCCAATTTTCCAATATATTGGCACTCCCACCAATTTTCTAATGTAACGGCACTGTGCACCAATCTCCCATTTATTGTTTCCCACCAACTCTCCCATTTACTCATATCGCTGTACTAATTCTTCCATTTACTGATGCCCGAGCCTGATTCTACCATTTAAGGGTGCGCTACTCTAATTCTCTCATTTACTGTCGCCATGCACCAATTCTCTAATTTAGCTCCACTTTGCACCAGGTCTCTCATTTGCTGATGTCCCGCATCAATTCTTCAATTCTTTGTTTCCTCGCACCATTTCCCCCAATTACTGACGTCCTGAACAAGTTCTCCACTGAGTTTTGCCTTACACCAATCCTCAGACTGACTGATGCTCTCGCCTAATTTAGGGGTGCCCTCCTCTCATTCCCACATCAAGTATTGTAATGTCCCAATTCTCCCATTTACTGCTAAACTGAAACTCTCCCATTCGGTTCTAACTGCACTAATTTGACAATATCAGATGCCCCATTCCAAATTCTCTTATTTCGATAAGCCCTTGCCCAATCCTTCCATTTAGTAGTTCCTTGGAATAATTCTCCATTTTTGTGGAGCACTGCCAGAATTCTAAGACTGAGTCAGAGACAAGTTGGACTGAACTGTCTGTTTCCATCTTGTACATCTCTGTGATTGTATGACTGTTTATGGCTCCGCTGCTCTGCACCATTTCTCCCATTTACCAATCCTGCACTAATCCTGAAACTGCACCAAGTCTCCCTTTGAGTATTATCCTGCTCAATATAAATACCGCTGCATAAATTCTCCAATCACTGTTGCCCTGCCTCAGTTCCTTCCATTTAATTGTTCCCTGAAACACTTCTTCCACGTCCGAGTGTCCTGATGAATTGTTTTTATTTAGTGATGCACTGAACTAAATCTCCAATTTACCGAACATTGCAGCATTTCTTTTTATTGATTTCCTGGCCCCGATTTCCCAATCAGGAATAGGTTCTTGTTGTACTTTTGAAACTGAAGTCATAATTCAAACTTTTATGTTGGGGCAGTAGAATTACCCTTTGGGTAGAGAACTGGCTCGAAGGTAGAAGACAGAGGGTGGTGTGGGAGGGTTGTTTTTCACACTGGAGGTCTGTGACCAGTGGTGTGCCACAAGGATCGGTGCTGGGTCCACTGTTGTTTTGTCATGTATGTAAATGATTTGGATGTGGCCATAGGACGAATGGATAGTAAGTTTGCAGATGACAGTAAAATTGGAAGTATCAAGGACAGTGAAGATGGCTATCTCAGAGGACAACGGGATCTTGATCAGATGGGCCAATGGGCCGAGAAGTGGCAGATGGAGATTAATTTAGATAAATGTGAGGTGCTGCATTTTGGAAAGGCAAAAGAGAGCAGGACATTTACACTGAATGACAAGGTACTGGGGATGTTGCTAAACAAATAGACCTGGAGTGCAGCTTCATAGATCGTTGAAGGTGGACTAACATTTCGATAGGATAGTGAAGAAAGCGTTTGTCATTTTTGTCTTTATTGCTCAGTTAATTGGGTAAAGGAGTTGGGAGTATTGGTTCAGCCACGTTTGGTATATAGTGCAATTCTGGACTCCCTCCTCTAAGAAGGGTGTTGTGAAACTTTAAAGGGTTCAGAAAAGATTTACATGGATGTTGTCAAGGTTGGAGGGTTTGTGCTGGAGGTTAAGACTGTATAGGTTGGGGCTATTATACCTGGAGCATCAGTAGCTGAGGGTTAACCTTATAGAGGTTCACAAAATCATGAAGGACCCTCAATAGGGTAAAAAGGCAAGGTGATTTCCCTGTGGTGGGGGAGTCCAGAAGCAGATGGCATATGTTAAAGTTGAGAGGGGAAACATAAAAGGGACCTAAGGGGAACATTTTTCACACAGAGGGCACTGTGTGCATGAGCTGCCAGAGGAAGTAGTGGAGGCTGGTACAATTACAACATTTAAAAGGTATCTGGGTGGGTGTAGGCATTAAAAAGGGTTCAGAGGAACTTGGGCCAAATTCTGACAAATAGGATGAGATTGACATCGGATATCAGTTCAGCATGGATGTGTTGGACTGAATGATTTGTTTCTGAGCTTATATTGCTCTGAGTGGATTGAACTCCGGATTTTAGATTTATGAAGCAGAAAATAAAGTATGGTACAGAGTTAGACCGAGAGATCCTGCTGATCTCAGCAGCTTTATCCTGTTTTCCTGATCCTCCTCCTTCAATCAATGCATTTTTCCGATCCTCATTCAGAATTCCTGGAGCTCTGTAACTGCCCTGGAACAATGTGTGGAAAGTCCTATTACAGTCCACACGAGGTACCTTTCCCACTGCCCTGCTCCCACGGCCTGCAATGCTGCAGACTGAGCAGACAACCCGAAGCACAATGATGAGCTCCTTCTGGCCCACGGCCCTCCTTCTCACTGAATGAAGACAATCACCAGAAGCTGAATCCAGCTCTTGTTGGAGCCTTGAATACCTGACTCTGTCTCACTGAGTGAAGATTGGACTCAGAAACAGAAATGAAATCAACTTCCTATCTGCATTGTGTCACTCTTTAAGATCTCTGTGTGTCTGAGTTCAGGTCATTTGATTGGAGACTGTGGATAGTGGGTCCCCAGTGAAATGGAAAGAATGGTGGAGGAGCTAACTGAGGGACATCTCTCAAAGTGAGAGTCAGAAAGATGGTATTCAGCATTGAGAGTTTAAGGAGAATTGATGGCTCAGAAAAAAGTTATGCGGATGTTTGTAAAACTTAGGAACACTGACTGTTTTGTGGCTGGAGTTTATTTTATCCTTGCATAGATTTGACACATTAATCCTCCCTCCCCACCACTACAGAAGCTGTTGGAACTGTGCAGTGTTTCCAGCGGCTTCTGTAATTATTTCAGGTTCCTGACGGGAGCAGTCTCTCACTTTTCGAACAAAACAATCCCATCCTTGTGCTGTACCCAATATTTCAAGAAGAAATGGGAAGCAGCAGAGGGGAAAGCTTCCGAGATGCCGAACAATGCTGCCCGGTTCCACACTGCAATTCACAGGAACCATCGCCAGGAAAAGCAAGGAACAATCTGACAGATCCGGTTATATTCTGGGACAGTGTAAATCTCTTGGTTACATATATTTAACCAGCCAGCACAGAGTCAGTGCCCGAAACTGACGATAGTGTAAATCTGCTGGTTACATATATTTAACCAGCCTTCACAGAGTCAGTGCCCGAAACTGAGGACAGTGTAAATCTTCTGTTTATATATATTTATCCAGCCAGCACAGAGTCAGAGTCCTAAAGTGAGGAGAGCGTAAATCTCCTGGTTAAAAATATTTAAACAGCCAGCACAGTGTCAGTGCCCGAAACTGAGGAGAGCGTTAATCTGCTGGTTATATATATTTAACCAGCCAGCACAGAGTCAGTTCCCGAAACTGAGGACAGTGTAAATCTCCAGTTTATATATATTTATCCAGCCAGCACAGTGTCAGAGTCCTAAACTGAGGAGAGCGTAAATCTCCAGGTTAAAAATATTTAAAAAGCCAGCACAGAGTCAGTGCCCGAAACTGAGGAGAGCGTAAATCTCCTGGTAATATATATTGAAGCAGCCAACACAGAGTCAGTGCCCTAAACTGACGGGAGTGTAAATCTCCTGGTTATATATATTTATCCAGCCAGCACAGAGTCAGTGCCCTCAACTGAGAAGAGTGTAAATCTCCTGGTTATATAAATTTAGCCAGCCAGCACAGAGTCATTGCCTTAAACTGAGGAGAGTGTAATCTCCTGGTGAAATAAATTTAGCCAGCCAGCACAGAGTCATTGCCTTAAACTGAGGAGAGTTTAATCTCCTGGTTATATATATTTAACCAGCGAACACAGAGTCAATGCCCAAAACTGAGGAGAGCGTAAATCACCTGAATATATATATTTAACCAGCCAGCGCAGAGTCAGTGCCCTAAACTGAGGAGATTGCAAATCGCCTGGTTATATATATTTAACCAGCCAGCACAGAGTCAGTGCCCAAAACAGAGGAGAGTGTCAATCACCTGGCTATATATATTCAACCAGCCAGCACGGACTCAGTGCCCTAAACGCAAGAGAGTGTAAATCTCCTGGTTATATAAATTTAAACAGCCAGCACAGATCATGTTCCTAAACTGAGGAGAGGGTAAATCTCCTGGTTATATATATTTAACCAGCCAGGACAGAGACAGTGCCCAAAACTAAGGACAGTGTAAATCTCTAATTTATATATATTTAACGAGCCAGTATAGGGTCGGTGCCCGAGACTGAGGAGAGTGTAATTCTCCTGGCTTGATATATTCAACAAGCCAGCACAGATTCAGTGCACTAAACTGGGGAGAGGGAAAATCCCCTGGTTATATATATTTAACCAGCCAACACGGAGTCAGTGCCCTAAACTGAGGAGAGTGTAAATCTCCAGGCTACATGTGTTCAACCAGGCAGAACAGACTCAGTGCCCTAAACTGAGGAGAGTGTAAATCTCCTGGTTATCTATATTAAACCAGCCAGCACAGATTCAGTGCCCTAAACTGAGGAAAGGTTAAATCCCCTGCTGATATATATTCAACCAGCCAGCATGGACTCAGTGCCCTAAACTGAGGAGAGTGTATATCCCCATGCTGTATATATTTAACCAGCCAGCGCAGAATCTGTGCCGTAAACTGAGGAGAGGGTAAATCTCCTGGTTATATATATTTAACCAGTCAGCGCAGAGTCAGTGCCCTAAACTGAGGAGAGTGTAAATCTCCAGGGTATATATATAACCTGCCAGCACAGAGTCATTGCCCTAAACTGAAGAGGGGGTAAATCTCCAAGTTTTATATATATATATAACCAGCCAGCACAGAGACATTGTCCTAACGTGAGGAGAGTGTAAATCTCCTGTTTATGTATATTTAAACAGTCAGCTCACAGCCAGTGCCCTAAACGGCAGAGAGAATAAAATATCCTCGTCATATAAATTTAACCAGCCAGCACAGAGTCATTGCCTTAAACTGAGGAGAGTGTAATCTCCTGGTTATATATATTTAACCAGCGAAAACAGAGTCAGTGGCCAAAACTGAGGAGAGTGTCAATCTCCTGGTGAAATATATTTAACCAGCCAGCGCAGAGTGAGTGCCCTAAACTGAGGAGATTGCAAATCACCTGGTTATATATATTTAACCAGCCAGCACAGACTCAGTGCCCGAAACTGAGGAAAGTGTAAATCTACTGGTTATATATATTTAACCAGCAGGGACAGAGACAGTGCCCAAAACTAAGGAAAGTGTAAATTTCCTATTTATATATATTTAACGAGCCAGTATAGAGTCAGTGCCCTAAACTGAGTAGAGCGTAAATCTCCGGGTTATCTATATTAAACCAGCCAGCACAGAGCCAGTGCCCTAAACTGAGGAGAGGATAAATATCCTCGTTATATATAGTTAACCAGACAGCACAGACTCAGTGCCCTAAACTGAGGAGAGGGTAAATCTCCTGGTTATATATATTTAACCAGCCAGCACAGCGACAGTGCCCTAAACTGAGGAGAGTGTAAACCTCCTGGTTATATATATTGATACAGACAGAGCAGGGTCAGTGCCCTAAATTGAGGAGAGTGTAAACCTCCTGGTTATATATATTTATACAGACAGAGCAGGGTCAGTGCCCTAAATTGAGGAGAGTGTAAATCTCCTGGTTATATATATTAACCAGCGAGCACAGAGTCAGTGTCCTAAACTGAGGAGAATGTAAATCTCCTGGTTATATAGATTTAACCAGCCAGCACGGACTCAGTGCCCTAAATTGAGGAGAGTATAAATCGCCTGGTTTTATAAATTCAACCAGCCAGCACTGAGTCAGTGCCCTAAACTGATGCAAGGTTAAATCTCCCGGTTATATACATGTTTAACCAGCCAGCACGGAGTAAGTGTCCAAAACTGAGCAGAGTTTAAATCTCCTGGCTATAAATATTTAACCAGCCTGCACATAGTCATTGCCCTAAACTGAGGAGAGTGTAAATCTCCTGGTTATATATAATTAAACAGCCAGCACAGAGTCAGTGCCCTAAACAGAGAAGAGTGCAAATATCCTTGTTATAAATATTTAACAAGCCAGTAAAGAGTCAGTGCCCTAAACTGAGGAGAGTGTAAATATCCTGGCTAGGTATATTCAACCAGCCAGCACAGACTCAGTGCCCTAAACTGAGGAGAGTGTTAATCTCCTGGTTGTAAAAATTTAACCAGCCAGCACAGATTCACTGCCCTAAACTGAGGAGAGGGAAAATCCCCAGGTTATAGATACTTAACCAGCCAGCATAGAGTCAGTGCCCGAACTGAGGAGAGTGTCAATCTCCGGGTTATATATATTTAACCAGCCTGACATAGTCAGTGCCCTAAACTGAGAAAAGTGAAGATGTCCTGGTTATATATATTGAAACAGGGAGCGCAATGTCAGTGCGCTAAACTGAGGAGAGTGTACATCTCCTGGTTATATATATTCAACCAGCCAGCACAGTTCCAGTGCCCTCAACGGAGGAGAGAGTAAATCTACTGGTTCTATATATTCAACCAGAAAGCACAGATTCAGTGTCCTAAACTGAGGAGAGGTGAAATCTCCTGGATTTATATATTTAAGCAGCAAGCATAGGGTCAGTGCCCTCAACTGAGGAGAGTGTACATCTCCTTGTTATATATATTTAACCAACCAGCACAGAGTTAGTGCCCAAAACTGAGGAGAGCATAAATCTCCTGGTTAAAAATATTTAAACATCCAGCACAGAGTCAGTGCCCTAAACTGAGGAAAGTGTAAGTCTCCTGGGTATATATATTTAACCATTGTGACATAGTCAGCTCGCTAAACTGAGGAGAGTGTAAATCTCCTGGTTATGTATATTTAACCAGCCAGCACAGGGTCAGTGCCCTAAAATGAGGACAGTGTAAATCTCCTCGTTATTTATATTAAAGCAGCCAGCACAGAGTTAGTGCAATAAACTAAGGACAGTGGACATCTGCTATTTATATATATTTAACCAGCCAGCAAAGAGTCAGTTCCCTAAACTGAAGAGAGTATAAATCTCCTGGTTATGTATTTATATAAACAGCAAGTTCAGTGTCATTGCCTTAAGCTGAGGAGAGTGTAAATCTCCTGGTTGTATATATTTAACCAGCCAGCGCAGAATTAGTGCCCTAAACTGAGTAGAATGCAAATCTGTTGGTTATATATGTTCAACCAGCCAGCACAGAGTCAGTGCCCTAAACTGAGGAGAGTGTAAATCTCCTGGTTATATATATTTAACCAGCCAGCACGGAGTCAGTGCCCAAAACTGAGGAGAGTGTAAATCTCCGGGTTATATATATTTAACCAGCCATCACAGAGACAGTGTCCAAAACTGAGGAGAGTGTAAATCTCCGGGTTATAAATATTTCCCCAGCCAGTACAGGCTCAGTGCCCTAAACTGGGGAGAGTGTAAATCTCCTGATTATATATATTTAACCAGCCAGCACAGAGTCAGTGCCCTAAACGGAGGAGAGTGATAATCTCCTGGTTATATATATTTAACTAGCCCCCACAGATCCAATGCCCTAAACTGAGGAGAGGGAAAATCCCCAGGTTATATATATTTAACCAGCGAGGACAGAGACAATGCCCTCAAATAAGGACAGTGTAAATCTCCTGGTTATATATATTTAACCAGCCAGTAAAGAGTCGGTGCCCTAAACTGAGGAGAGTGTAAATTTCCTGGCTTGATATATTCAATCAGCCAGCACAGACTCAGTGCCCTAAACTGATAAGAGGGAAAATCTTCTGGTTATATATATTTGACCAGCCAGCACAGAGTCATTGCCCTAAACTGAGGAGAGTGTAATTCTCCTGGTTATATATATTTAAGCAGCCAGCTCAGAGTCAGTGCCCTAAATTGAGGAGAGTGCACATCTCCTGTTTATATATATTTAACCAGCCAGCACAGTGTCAGAACCCTAAACTGAAGAGAGTATAAATCTCCTGGTTATATATATTTAACCAGCCAGCACAGAGTCATTGCCTTAAACTGAGGAGCCGGTAAATGTCATGGTTGTATATATTTAACCAGCCAGCGCAGAGTCTGTGCCCAAAACTGAGGCGAGTGTAAACCTCCTGGTTATATATGTATTTAACCAGCAAGCGCAGAATCAATGCCCTAAACAGAGAAGAGTGCAAATCTCCTGGTTATATATATTTACCCAGACAGCACAGAGTAAGTGCTCGAAACTGAGAAGAGTGCAAATCTCCTGGTTATATATATTTAACCAGACAGCACACAGTCAGTGCCCTAAACTGAGGAAAGTGTAAATCTCCTGGTTATATATCTTTAACCTGCCAGCAGTCAGTGCCCTAAACTGAGGACAGTGTAAATATTCTGTTTATATATATTTATACAGTCAGCGCAGAGTCAGTACCCAAAACAGAGGAGAGGGTAAATCGACAGGCAATATATATTCAACCAGCCAGTATTGATTCAGTGCCGTAAACTGAGGAGAGGGCAAATCTCCTGGTTATAAATATTTAACCAGCCAGCGCAGAATCAGTGCCCTAAACTGAATCGAGTGCATATCGTTTGGTTAGATATATTCAACCATCCAGCACAGAGTCAGTCCCCTAAACTGAGGAAAGTGTCAATCTCCTGGTTGTATATCTTTAACCAGCCAGCACAGAGTCAGTGCCCGAAACTGAGGAGAGGGTAAGTCTCCTGATTATATATATTTAACCAGCCTGGACAAAGTCAGTGCCCTAACTAAAGGACAGTGTAAATCCACTGATTATATATATTTAACCAGCCAGCACGGAAACAGTGTCCAAAACTGAGGAGAGTGTCAGTCTCCTGGTAATAAATATTTACCCAGCCTGCACATAGTCAGTGCCCAAAACTGAGGAGAGTGTAAATTTCCTGGTTATATATACTCAACCAGCCAGAACAGATTCAGTGCCCTAAACAGAAGAGAGGGTTAAATCACGTGGTTAAATATATGTAACCAGCCAGAAAAGAGTCAGTGCCCGAAACTGAGGACAGTGTAAATCTCCTGGTTATATATATTTAACCTGCCAGCACAGATTCAATGCCCTAAACTGAGGAGAGTGTAAATCTCCTGGCAGTATAGAATTAACCAGCCAGGACAGAGACAGTGCCCTAAGCTAAGGACAGTGTAAATCTCCTGGTTATATATATTTCGCCAGCCAGCACAGAGTCAGTGCCCTGAACTGAGGAGAGTGTAAATCTCCTGATTATATATTTTTAACCAGCCAAGATAGAGTCAGTGCCCTAAACTGAGGAGATTGTAAATCTACTGGCTCGATATATTCAACCAGCCAGAGCAGATTCAGTGCCCTAAACTGAGGAAAGGGTAAATCTCCTGGTTATATATATTTAACCAGCCAACACAGAGTCAGTGCCCTAAGCTGAGGAGCGTCTAAATTTCCTTGTTATATATAATTAACCATCCAGCACAGAGTCAGTGCCCTAAACTGAGGAGAGGTTAAATTTCCTGGATATATATATTTAACCAGCCAAGACAGAGTCAGTGCCCTACCCTGTTGAGAGTGTAAATCTCCTGGTTATATATATTTAACCAGCTAACACAGAGTCAGTGCCCTAAACTGAGGAGAGTGGAAATCTCCTGGTTATATATATTTGATCGGCCAGTACAGACTCAGTGCCCGAAACTGAGGAGAGGTTAAATTTCCTGGATATTTATATTTAACCAGCCAAGACAGAGTCATTGTCCTAAACTGTTGAGAGTGTAAATCTCCTGGTTATATATATTTATCCAGCCAGCATAGACTCAGTGCCCTTAACAAAGGAGAGGTTAAATCTCCTGGTTATATATCTTTAAACAGCCAGCACGGAGTCATTGCCCTAAAGTGGTAGAGGGGAAATCTTCTCGTTATATATTTTTAAACAGCCAGCACATAGAAACTGCCCGAAACAGAGGAGAGTGGTAATCTCCTGGTTATATATATTTAACCAACCAGTGCAGAGTCAGTGCCCTAAACTGAGGAGTGTGTAAATCTGCTGGTAAAAAATTTTTAATCAGCCAGCACAGATTCTGTGGCCGAAACTGAGTGGAGGGTAAATCTGCTGGTTATATATATATTGAACAGAGTCAGTGCCCGAAAATGTGCAGAGCGTAAATCTCCTGGTTAAAAATATTTAAACAGCCAGCATAGAATCAGTGCCGTAAAGTTGGAGAGAGGAAATCTTCTCGTTATATTTATTTAAACTGCCATCACAGAGTCAGTGCCTTAAACTGAGGAGCTGGTAAATGTCCTGGTTATATATATTTAACCAGCCAGGACAGAGACAGTGCCCTAAACTAAGGACAGTGTAAATCTCCTGGTTATATATTTTTAACCAGACAGCATATACTCAGTGCCCTAAACTGAGGAGAGGTTAAATCTCCTGGTTATATATATTTAACCGGCCAGCACAGAGTCAGTGCCTTAAACTGAGGAGCGGGTAAATGTCATGGTTGTATATATTTAACCAGCCAGCGCAGAGTCTGTGCCCTAAACTGGGGAGAGGGTAAATCTGCTGGTTATCTATATATTTAACCGGCCAGTACAGAGTCAGTGCCCTAAACTGAGGATAGTGTAAATCTCCTGGTTATATATAATTAACCAGCCATCACAGAATCAGTGGCCAAAACTGAGGAGAGTGTAAATCCCCTGGTTATAGATATTCAACCAGCAAGCACAGATTCAGTGCTCGAAACGAAGGAGAGTGTAAATCTCCAGGTTATATAGAATTAACCAGCCAGCACGGAGTCAGTGCCCTAAACTAAGGACAGCGTAAATCTCCTTGTTATATATTTTTAACCAGCCAAGACAGAGTGAGTGCCCTAAACTGAGGAGATTGTAAATCTCCTGGTTATATATATTTAAATAGCCAGAACACTTTCAGTGCCCTAAACTGAGGAGAGTTTAAATCTCCTGGTTGTATATATTTAAACAGCCAGCACAGACTCAGTGCCCTAAACTGTGGATGGCGTAAATCTCCTGGTTATATATTTTTAAGCAGCCAGCACAGCGTAAGTGCACTGAACTGAGGAGAGAGTAAATCTCTGGTTATATATATTTAAACAGCCAGCACAGAGTCAGTGCCCGAAACAGGAGTGTGTAAATCTCCTGGTTATATATATTCAACCAGAAAGCACAGAGTCAGTGTCCTAAACTGTGGAGAGGGGAAATCTCCTGGATATATATATTCAACCAGCCAGCACAGTCAGTGCCCTAAACTAATGAGAGTGTAAATCTCCAGGTGATATATAATTAACCAGCCAGCGCAGAATCAGTGCCCTAAATCGAGAAAACTGTAAAATTTTGGTGATATATATATTTAACCATCCAGCACAGAGTCAGTCCCCTAAACTGAGGAAAGTGTCAATCTCCTGGTTGTATATCTTTAACCAGCCAGCACAGAGTCAGTGCCCGAAACTGAGGAGAGGGTAAGTCTCCTGATTATATATATTTAACCAGCCTGGACAAAGTCAGTGCCCTAACTTAAGGACAGTGTAAATCCCCTGATTATATATATTTAACAGCCAGCACAGAAAAAGTGTCCAAAACTGAGGAGAGTGTCAGTCTCCTGGTAATAAATATTTACCCAGCCTGCAGATAGTCAGTGCCCAAAACTGAGGAGAGTGTAAATTTCGTGGTTATATATACTCAACCAGCCAGAACAGATTCAGTGCCCTAAACAGAAGAGAGGGTTAAATCACGTGGTTAAATATATGTAACCAGCCAGAAAAGAGTCAGTGCCCGAAACTGAGGAGAGTGTAAATCTCCTGGCTATAAATATTGAACCAGCCAGCGCAGAATCAGTGCCCGAAACTGAGGAGAGAGTAAATCCCCTGGTTATATATATTTAACCAGCCAGCACAGAGTCATTGCCCCCAACTGAGGAGAGTGTAAATCTCCTGGTTATATATATTCAACCAGCGAGCAGAGATTCAGTGCCCGAAACTGAGGAGAGTGTAAATCTCCTGGTTATATATTTTTATCCAGCCAAGACAGAGTCAGTGCCCTAAACTGAGGAGATTATAAATCTCCTTGCTCGATATATTCAACCAGCAAGCACAGATTCAGTGTCCTAAACTGAGAAGAGTGTAAATCTCCTGGTTATATATATTTAGCCAGCCAGCACAGTGACAGTGCCCTAAACTGAGGAGAGGGAAAGTCTCCTGGTTATATATATTAAACCAGCCAGCACAGAGTCAGTGCCCTAACGTAAGGACAGTGTAAATCTCCTGGTTATATATAATTAACCAGCCAGTACGGAGTCATTGTCCAAAACTGAGGAGAGTGTACATCTCCTGGCTCGATATATTCAACCAGCGAGCACAGATTCAGTGCCCTAAACTGAGGAGAGTGTAAATCACATGGTTATATATATTTAACCAGCCAGCACAGATTCAATGCCCTAAACTGAGGAGAGTGTAAATCTCCTGGCAGTATAGAATTAACCAGCCAGGAGAGAGACAGTGCCCTAAGCTAAGGACAGTGTAAATCTCCTGGTTATATATATTTAACCAGCCAGCATAGAGTCAGTGCCCTGAACTGAGGAGAGTGTAAATCTCCTGGTTATATATTTTTAACCAGCCAAGACAGAGTCAGTGCCCTAAACTGAGGAGATTGTAAATCTACTGGTTATATATATTTAACCAGCCAACTCAGAGTCAGTGCCCTAAACTGAGGAGAGTGGAAGTCTCCTGGTTATATATATTCAACCAGCCAGAGCAGATTCAGTGCCCTAAACTGAGGAAAGGGTAAATCTCCTGGTTATATATATTTAACCAGCCAACACAGAGTCAGTGCCCTAAGCTGAGGAGCGTCTAAATCTACTTTTTATATATAATTAACCATCCAGCACAGAGTCAGTGCCCTAAACTGAGGAGAGGTTAAATTTCCTGGATATATATATTTAACCAGCCTAGACAGAGTCAGTGCCCTACCCTGTTGAGAGTGTAAATCTCCTGGTTATATATATTTAACCAGCCAACACAGAGTCAGTGCCCTAAACTGAGGAGAGTGGAAGTCTCCTGGTTATATATATTTGACCAGCCAGTACAGACTCAGTGCCCGAAACTGAGGAGAGGTTAAATTTCCTGGATATTTATATTTAACCAGCCAAGACAGAGTCATTGTCCTAAACTGTTGAGAGTGTAAATCTCCTGGTTATATATATTTATCCAGCCAGCATAGACTCAGTGCCCTTAACAAAGGAGAGGTTAAATCTCCTGGTTATATATCTTTAAACAGCCAGCACGGAGTCAGTGCCCTAAAGTGGTAGAGGGGAAATCTTCTCGTTATATATTTTTAAACAGCCAGCACATAGAAACTGCCCGAAACAGAGGAGAGTGGTAATCTCCTGGTTATATATATTCAACATGCAAGCACAGAGTTAGTGCCCTAAACTGAGGAGAGTGAAAATCTCCTGGTTATATATATTTAACCAACCAGTGCAGAGTCAGTGCCCGAAACTAAGGAGTGTGTAAAACTGCTGGTAAAAAAATTTTAATCAGCCAGCACAGATTCTGTGGCCTAAACTGAGTGGAGGGTAAATCTGCTGGTTGTATATATATTGAACAGAGTCAGTGACCGAAAATGTGCAGAGCGTAAATCTCCTGGTTAAAAATATTTAAACAGCCAGCACAGAATCAGTGCCGTAAAGTTGGAGAGAGGAAACCTTCTCGTTATATATATTTAACCAGCCAGCACAGAGTCAGTGCCTTAAACTGAGGAGCGGGTAAATGTCATGGTTGTATATATTTAACCAGCCAGCGCAGAGTCTGTGCCCTAAACTGGGGAGAGGGTAAATCTGCTGGTTATCTACATATTTAACCGGCCAGCACAGAGTCAGTGCCCTAAACTGAGGATAGTGTAAATCTCCTGGTTATATATAATTAACCAGCCATCACAGAGTCAGTGGCCAAAACTGAGGAGAGTGTAAATCCCCTGGTTATAGATATTCAACCAGCAAGCACAGATTCAGTGCTCGAAACGAAGGAGAGTGTAAATCTCCAGGTTATATAGAATTAACCAGCCAGCACGGTGTCAGTGCCCTAAACTAAGGACAGCGTAAATCTCCTTGTTATATATTTTTAACCAGCCAAGACAGAGTGAGTGCCCCAAACTGAGGAGATTGTAAATCTCCTGGTTATATATATTTAAATAGCCAGAACACTTTCAGTGCCCTAAACTGAGGAGAGTTTAAATCTTCTGGTTGTATATATTTAAACAGCCAGCACAGACTCAGTGCCCTAAACTGTGGATGGCGTAAATCTCCTGGTTATATATTTTTAAGCAGCCAGCACAGCGTAAGTGCACTGAACTGAGGAGAGAGTAAATCTCCTGGTTATATATATTTAACCAGCCAGCACAGAGTCATTGCCCCAATTTGAGGAGAGTGTAAATCTCCTGGTTATATATATTTAAACAGCCAGCACAGAGTCAGTGCCCAAAACTGAGGAGTGGGTAAGTCTCCTGATTATATATATTTAACCAGCCTGGACAAATTCAGTGCCCTAACTTAAGGACAGTGTAAATCCCCTGATTATATATATTTAACCAGCCAGCACGGAAACAGTGTCCAAAACTGAGGAGAGTGTCAGTCTCCTGGTAATAAATATTTACCCAGCCTGCACATAGTCAGTGCCCAAAACTGAGGAGAGTGTAAATTTCCTGGTTATATATACTCAACCAGCCAGAACAGATTCAGTGCCCTAAACAGAAGAGAGGGTTAAATCACGTGGTTAAATATAGGTAACCAGCCAGAAAAGAGTCAGTGCCCGAAACTGAGGAGAGTGTAAATCTCCTGGTTGTATATATTCAACCAGCCAGCACAGAGTCAGTGCCCTAAACTGAAGATAGGGTAAATCTCGTGGTTATCTATATTTAACCAGCCAGCACAGAGTCAGTGCCGAAACTGAGGAGAGCGTAAATCCCCTGGTTAAAAATATTTAAACAGCCAGCACAGAGTCTGTACCCTAAAATGAGGAGAGGGTACATCTTCTGGTTTTATATATTTAACCAGCCAGCACATAGTCAGTGCCCTAACATGAGGAGAGGGTAAATCCCCTGGTTATATATATTTAACCAGCCAGTACAGAGTCATTGCCCCCAACTGAGGAGAGTGTAAATCTCCTGGTTATATATATTCAACCAGCGAGCAGAGATTCAGTGCCCGAAACTGAGGAGAGTGTAAATCTCCTGGTTATATATTTTTATCCAGCCAAGACAGAGTCAGTGCCCTAAACTGAGGGGATTGTAAATCTCCTTGCTCGATATATTCAACCAGCAAGCACAGATTCAGTGTCCTAAACTGAGAAGAGTGTAAATCTCCTGGTTATATATATTTAACCAGCCAGCACAGTGACAGTGCCCTAAACTGAGGAGAGGGAAAGTCTCCTGGTTATATATATTAAACCAGCCAGCACAGAGTCAGTGCCCTAACGTAAGGACAGTGTAAATCTCCTGGTTATATATAATTAACCAGCCAGTACGGAGTCATTGTCCAAAACTGAGGAGAGTGTACATCTCCTGGCTCGATATATTCAACCAGCGAGCACAGATTCAGTGCCCTAAACTGAGGAGAGTGTAAATCACCTGGTTATATATATTTAACCAGCCAGCACAGATTCAATGCCCTAAACTGAGGAGAATGTAAATCTCCTGACAGTATAGAATTAACCAGCCAGGACAGAGACAGTGCCCTAAGCTAAGGACAATGTAAATCTCCTGGTTATATATATTTAACCAGCCAGCACAGAGTCAGGGCCCTGAACTGAGGAGATTTAAATCTACTGGCTCGATATATTCAACCAGCCAGAGCAGATTCAGTGCCCTAAACTGAGGAAAGGGTAAATCTCCTGGTTATATATATTTAACCAGCCAACACAGAGTCAGTGCCCTAAGCTGAGGAGCGTCTAAATCTCCTTGTTATATATAATTAACCATCCAGCACAGAGTCAGTGCCCTAAACTGAGGAGAGGTTAAATTTCCTGGATATATATATTTAACCAGCCAAGACAGAGTCAGTGCCCTACCCTGTTGAGAGTGGAAATCTCCTGGTTATATATATTTGACCAGCCAGTACAGACTCAGTGCCCGAAACTGAGGAGAGTTTGAATTTCCTGGATATTTATATTTAACCAGCCAAGACAGAGTCATTGTCCTAAACTGTTGAGAGTGTAAATCTCCTGGTTATATATATTTATCCAGCCAGCATAGACTCAGTGCCCTTAACAAAGGAGAGGTTAAATCTCCTGGTTATATATCTTTAAACAGCCAGCACGGAGTCAGTGCCCTAATGTGGTAGAGGGGAAATCTTCTCGTTATATATTTTTAAACAGCCAGCACATAGAAACTGCCCGAAACAGAGGAGAGGGGTAATCTGCTAGTTATATATATTCAACCAGCAAACACAGAGTCAGTGCCCTAAACTGAGGAGAGTGAAAATCTCCTGGTTATATATATTTAACCAACCAGTGCAGAGTCAGTGCCCTAAACTGAGGAGTGTGTAAATCTGCTGGTAAAATTTTTTTAATCAGCCAGCACAGATACTGTGGCCTAAACTGAGTGGAGGGTAAATCTGCTGGTTATATATGTATTGAACAGAGTCAGTGCCCGAAAATGTGCAGAGCGTAAATCTCCTGGTTAAAAATATTTAAACAGCCAGCACAGAATCAGTGCCGTAAAGTTGGAGAGGGGAAATCTTCTCGTTATATATATTTAAACTGCCATCACAGAGTCAGTGCCTTAAACTGAGGAGCTGGTAAATGTCCTGGTTATATATATTTAACCAGCCAGGACAGAGACAGTGCCCTAAACTAAGGACAGTGTAAATCTCCTGGTTATATATTTTTAACCAGACAGCATAGACTCAGTGCCCTAAACTGAGGAGAGGTTAAATCTCCTGGTAATATATATTTAACCAGCCAGCACAGAGTCAGTGCCTTAAACTGAGGAGCGGGTAAATGTCATGGTTGTATATATTTAACCAGCCAGCGCAGAGTCTGTGCCCTCAACTGGGGAGAGGGTAAATCTCCTGGTTATATATAATTAGCCAGCCATCACAGAGTCGGTGGCCAATACTGAGGAGAGTGTAAATCCCCTGGTTATAGATATTCAACCAGCAAGCACAGATTCAGTGCTCGAAACGGAGGAGAGTGTAAATCTCCTGGTGATGTATCTTTAAACAGCCAGTACAGATTCAGTGCTATAAACTGATGAAAGGTGAAATCTCCTGGTTATATATATTTAACCAGACAGCACAGATTCAGTGCCCTAAACTGAGGAGAGGGTAAATCTCCTGGTTACGTATATTATGAACAGCCAGCTCAGAGGCATTGCCCTAAACTGAGGAGAGTGTAAATCTCCTGGTTATATATATTCAACCAGCCAGCACAGAGTCAGTGCCCTAAACTGAGGAGAGCGTAAATCTCCTTGTTAAAAATATTTAAACAGCCAGCAGAGTCAGTGCCCTAATGTGGTAGTGGGGTAATCATCTCATTATATATTTTTAAACAGCCAGCACAGAGTCAGTGCCCGAAACTGAGGAGAGTGTAAATCCCCTGGTTATGTATATTCAACCAGCAAGCACAGAGTCAGTGCTCTAAACGAAGGAGAGTGTAAATCTCCAGGTTATATATAATTAACCAGCCAGCACGGAGTCAGTGCCCTAATCTATGGACAGTGTAAATCTCCTGGTTATATATTTTTATAAAGCCAAGACAGAGTGAGTGCCCTAAACTGAGGAGATTGTAAATCTCCTGGCTCGATATATTCAACCAGCCAGCTCAGACTCAGTGCCCTAAACTGAGGAGAGTGTAAATTCCCATGTCATATATATTTAACCAGCAAGCACAGGTTCAGTGACCTAAACTGAGGAGAGTGTAAATTTCCTGTTTATATATATTTTACCAGCCAGCATAGACTCAGTGCCCTAAACTGAAGAGAGGTTAAATCTTCTGGTTATGTATATTTAACCAGCCAGCACTGAGTCAGTGCCTTAAACTGAGGAGTGGGATAATGTCCTGGTTGTATATATTTAACCAGCCAGCGCAGAGTCAGTGCCCTAAACTGAGGAGCGGGAAAATCTGCTGGTTATATATATATTTAACCAGCCAGCACAGAGTCAGTGCCCTTAACTGTGGACAGGGAAAATCTTCTGGTAAAAAATATTGAACCAGTCAGCACAGAGTCATTGCCCGTAACTGTGCATACCGTAAATCTCCTGGTTAAAAATATTTAAACAGTCAGCACAGAGTCAGTGCCCTAAACTGAGGAGAGGGGTAATCTTCTGGTTATATATATATTTAACCAGCCAGCACAGATTCAGTGCACTAAACTGAGGAGAGAGTAAACCATCTGGTTATATAAATTTAACCAGCCAGCACAGAGTCACTGCCCTAAACTGAGGAGAGTGCAAATCTCCTGGTTATGTATATTTAACCAGCAGGCGCAGAGTCAGTGACCAAAACTGAGGCGAGTGTAAATACCCAGGTTAAATATATTTAACCAGCCAGCACAGAGTCATTGCCCTAAACTTAGGAGAGTGCAAATCTCCTGGTTATATATATTTAAACAGCTAGCACAGACTCAATGGCCTAAACTAAGGAGAGCGTAAATCTCCTGATTATATATAGTTAACCAGCCAGCATAGATTCAGTGCCCAAAACTGAGGAGAGGGTAAGTCTCCTGGTAATATATATTTAACCGGCCAGGACAGAGACAGTGCCCTAAAGTAAGTACAGTGTAAATCTCCTGGTTATATATTTTTAACCAGCTAAGACAGAGTCAGTGCCATAAACCGAGGAGGTTGTAAATCTCCTGGTTATATATATTTAACCAGCCAGCACAGAGACAGTGCCCGAAACTGAGGAGAGCGTAAATCACCTGGTTAAAAATATTTAAACAGCCAGCACCCAGTCAGTGCCCTAAACTGAGGAGAGGGGAAATCTCCTGGTAATATATATTTATACAACCATCACTATGTCAGTGTCCCAATATAAGGATAGTGGAAATCTCCTGAGCATATACAATTAACCATCCAGCACAGAATCATTGACTGAAAATGAGGCGAGTGTAAATCTCCTGGTGATATATATTCAACCAGCAAGCACAGAGTCACTGCCCAAAACTGAGGAGTGTGTAAATCTGCTGGGAATAAATATTTAATCAGCCAGCACGGATTCTGTGCTCTAAACTGAGGGGAGGGTAAATCTGCTGGTTATATATATATATTTAACAGAGTCAGTGCCCGAAAATGTGCAGAGCGTAAATCTCCTGGTTAAAAATATTTAAATAGCCAGCACAGAATCAGTGCCATAAAGTTGGAGAGGCGAAATCTTCTCGTTATATATATTTAAACAGCCAGCACAGAGTCAGTGCCCTAAACTGAGGAGAGGGGAAATCTCCTGGTTATATATATTAAACCAGCCATGACAGAGTCAGTGCCTTAAACTGAGGAGCGGGTAAATGTCCTGATTATATATATTTAACAAGCCAGGACAGAGACAGTGCACTAAACTAAGGACAGTGTAAATCTCTTGGTGAGATATATTTAAACAGCCAGCACAGAGTCAGTGCCCGAAACTGAGGAGTGTGTAAATCTCCTGGTTATATATATTCAACCAGCCAGCACAGAGTCAGTGCCCTAAACTGAGGAGAACGTAAATCTCCTGGTTATATATATTCAACCAGCCAGCACAGAGTCAGTGCCCTAAACTGAGGAGAGCGTAAATCACCTGGTTAAAAATATTTAAACAGCCAGCACAGAGTCAGTGCTCTGAACTGAGAATAATGTCAGTCTCCTGGCTAGATATATTCAAACAGCTGGCACAGAGTCAGTGTCCTAAACTGAGGAGAGTGTAAATCTCCTAGAGAGATATATTTAACCAGCAGGTGCAGAGTCAGTGCTCTAAACTGAGGAGAGTGTAAATCTCCTGGTTATATATGTTTAACCAGCCAGCACAGAGTCAGTGCCCGAAACTGAGGAGAGTGTAAATCTCCTGGTTATATATATTTAAACAGCCAGCACCAAGTCACTGTCCAAAATTGAGGAGAGTGTAAATCTCCTGGTTATATATCTTTAAATAGCCAGCATAGTTTCAGTTCCCTAAACTGAGGAGAGGTTAAATCTCCAGGTTATATATATTTCAACAGCCAGCACAGAGTCAGTTCCCGAAACTGAAGAGAGAGTAAAACTCCTGGTTATATATATTTAAACAGCCAGCACAGCGTAAACGCCCTAAACTGAGGAGAGTGTAAGTTTCCTGGTTACATATATTTAAACAGCCAGCATAGAGTCATTGCCCTAAACTGAGGAGTGTGTAAATCTTCTGGTGATATATATTTAACCAGACAACACAGAGTCAGTGCCCTTAACTGAGGAGAGAGTAAATCTCCTGTTTATATATATTTAAACAGCCAGCACAGAGTCAGTGCCCTAAACTGAGGAGAGTGTAAATCTCCTGGTTATATATATTTAACCAGCCAGCACAGACTCAGTGCCCGAAACTGCGGAAAGTGTAAATCTACTGGTTATATATATTTAACCAGCAGGGACAGAGTCAGTGCCCTAAACTGAGGAGTGTAAATCTCCTAGTTACATATATTTAACCAGCCAGTACAAAGTCAGTGCCCTAAACTGAGGAGAGAGTAAATCTCCTGGTTATATATATTTCACTAGACCACACAGAGTCAGTGCACTAAACTGAGGAGAGTGTAAATCTCCTGTTTATATATATTTAAACAGCCAGCACAGCGTAAATGCACGAAACTGAGGAGAGTGTACGTTTCCTGGTTACAAATATTTAAACAGCCAGCATAGAGTCATTGCCCAAACTGAGGAGTGTGTAAATCTTCTGGTGATATATATTTAACCAGACAACACAGAGTCAGTGCCCTAAACTGAGGAGAGTGTAAATCACCTGTTTATATATATTTAAACAGCCAGCACAGCGTAAATTCCCGAAACTGAGGAGAGTGTAAATCTCCACGTTATATATAAATTACACCAGCCAGCACAGAATCAGTGCCCTAAACTGAGGAGAGTGTAAATCAGACTCAGTGCCCTAAACTGAGGAAAGTGTAAATCTCCTGGTTTTATATATTTAACCAGCCAGCACAGAGTCATTGCCCTAAACTGTGTCGAGTGCAAATCTACCGGTTGTATATATTTTACTAGCAGGCGCAGAGTCAGTGCCTGAAACTTAGGAGAGTGTATATCTCGTGTTTAGAAACATTTAACCACATAGCACGGACGCAATGCCCTAAACTGAAGAGAGTGTAAATCTCCTGATTATATATATTTAACCAGCCAGCACAGAATCATTGCTCTAAACTGAGGAGAATGCAAACCTCCTGGTTTTATATATTTAAACAGCCAGCACAGAGTCACAGCCCGAAACTGAGGAGGGTGTAAAACTCGTGGTTATATATATTTTAACAGCCAGCGCAGAGTCAGAGCCCAAAAGTTAGGAAAGTGTAAATCTCCTGGTTATATACATTTAACCAGCCAGAACAGAGTCAGTGCCCTCAACTGAAGAGAGTGTAAATCTCCTGGTTATGTATATTTAAACAGCCAGCAAAGCGTTAATGCCCGAAACTGAGGAGATTGTAAATCCCCTGGTTATATATATTACACTAGCCAGCACAGAGTCAGTGCCCTAAACTGAGGAGTGAGTTAATCCACTGGTTATATATATTTAACCAGCCAGCACAGCGTAAATGCCATAAACTGAGGAGTGTGCAAATCTCCTGGTTATATACATTTTAACCGCCAGCACAGAGTCAGTGCCCTAAACTTTGGAGAGTGTAAATCTCCTGGTTATATATATATTTAACCAGCCAGCTTAGAGTCAGTGCCCTAAACTGTTGATAGTGTAAGTCTCCTGGCTAGATATATTCAACCAGCAAGCGTAGAGTAAGTGCCCTAAACTGAGGAGAGTGTAAACATAGAACATAGAACATAGAAGAATACAGCGCAGTCCAGGCCCTTCGGCCCTCGATGTTGCGCCGATCAAAGCCCACCTAACCTACACTGACCCACTATCCTCCATATACCTATCCAATGCCCGCTTCAATACCCATAAAGAGGGAGAGTCCACTACTGCTACTGGCAGGACATTCCATGAACTTACGACTCGCTGAGTGAAGAACCTACTCCTAACATCAGTCCTATATCTACCCCCCTTAATTTAAAGCTATGCCCCCTTGTAATAGCTGACTCCATACGTGGAAAAAGGTTCTCACTGTCAACCCTATCTAACCCCCTAATCATCTTGTACACCTCTATCAAATCACCCCTAAACCTTCTTTTCTCCAATGAAAACAACCCCAAGTGCCTCAGCCTTTCCTCATAGGATCTTCCTACCATACCAGGCAACATCCTGGTAAACTTCCTCTGCACCCGTTCCAGTGCCTCCACATCCTTCCTATAGTATGGCGACCAAAACTGCACACAATATTCCAGATGCGGCCGCACCAGAGTCTTATACAACTGCAGCATGACCTCAGGACTCCGGAACTCAATTCCTCTACCAATAAAAGCCAGTACGCCATATGCCTTCTTCACTGCACTATTTACCTGGGTGGCAACTTTCAGAGATCTGTGTACATGGACACCAAGATCCCTCTGCTCTTCCACACTACCAAGTAGTCTACCATTAGCCCAGTAATCCATCTTTTTATTACTCTTACCAAAGTGAATCACTTCACACTTAGCTACATTGAACTCCATTTGCCACCTTTCTGCCCAGCTCTGCAGCTTCTCTATATCCCGCTGTAACCTGCCATATCCTTCCTCACTGTCTACAACTCCTCCGACTTTCGTATCATCCGCAAACTTGCTCACCCAACCTTCTAACCCTTCCTCCAGGTCATTTATAACAATGACAAACAGCAATGGTCCCAAAACAGATCCTTGCAGAACACCGCTAGTGACGGCACTCCAAGATGAACCTTTGCCATCAACTACTACCCTCTGTCTTCTTCCAGAGAGCCAATTCCTAATCCAAACCTCCAACTCACCCTCAATGCCATATCTCTGTATTTTCTGCAGTAGCCTACCATGGGGGACCTTATCAAATGCCTTACTAAAATCCATATATACCACATCTACCGCTTTCCCCTCATCTACCTCCTTAGTCACCTTCTCAAAGAATTCAATAAGGTTTGTGAGGCACGACCTGCCCTTCACAAAACCATGCTGACTATCCTTGATCACATTATTCTTATCCAGATGTGCATAAATCCTATCCCTTACAATTCTCTCTAAGACTTTGCCCACAACAGAAGTGAGACTCACTGGCCTATAGTTACTAGGATTATCCCTACTCCCCTTCTTGAACAAGGGAACCACGTTTGCTAGCCTCCAGTCCTCTGGCACTACTCCTGTCGACAAAGAGGACACAAAAATCAAGGCCAATGGCTCTGCAATCTCCTCCCTTGCTTCCCAGAGAATCATAGGATAAATGCCATCAGGCCCAGGGGACTTATCTATTTTCACCCTTGCCAGAATTTCCAACACCTCTTCTCTACATATCTCAAAGCCATCCATTCTACTTATTCGTGCCTCAGTATTCATATCGACAACAATGTCCTGTTCCTGAGTGAATACTGACGAAAAGTATTCATTCAGCGCCTCCCCAATCTCTTCAGCCTCCACACGCAACTTCCCATTACTATCCTTGATTGGACCTATTCCTTCCCTAGTCATTCTTTTATTCCTAAAAGCCTTAGGGTTTCCCTCTGGTTCTCTCCCTGACCATGATGAAGAGCCTTGTCGTGTCAGTGATACCAGCCTTATGTATTTTCAGAGCCAAGGAACTCTTTGGATTCCCAATAATCTTCACCACATTGTATGTTTTCTCTTTTGTTTTGATGCCTTATGGCTGGCTTATCCTCCCATGAGTACGTTTCATCTTTTTTGGGGAGAGTTTCTGATCCCCTCCGAATTATCCCGCATAAGTTCCTGCCATTGCTGCTCCATGGTCTTCCCTACTCGGCTTCCCTTCCAATTTACTTTGGCCAGCTCCTTCCTCGTGTCTTTGTAGTTACATTGCTCAATTATAATCACATTACTTCAAAAAGAGAGCAATAGATATATAAAAAGAAGAATTTTTGAGAGATGGGACATAAAGAATAATTGGCAAATTTCTTAACTAAATACAAAGAGAGAATGAGAGAGAGGATATAGACGAGGAAATGTGAAAAATTAGAAAACTTGATTATCTAAAGAAGTAGATGTACATCCCTCAATGTTTTGGTAATTGCGGTGTGCTGTAGTCCTTTGTACAGTACATGTACAACAGAGGAATCTGTTCAAATGCTGGGTCTGATGCCAGAATTTTAATCTCCAATAATACGATAGACACTAGCTTTGGAAAGAACTCTGCAGGTCAATATATTGAATTCCCTGTAGAAAATGGATTAACTGAAATACGTTGCGATACCACAAGCAAGAATTTATAATCAACATCCTGATAAGAATGAGAGTATAGTGTAGAGAATTCCAGAAAAAGGAGGGAACATTGAGAAAAGGGGAACATATCACATTAGATGAGCATGAAGTAATGTTTCTTCTATTTTATACATCATGTGCATCATTTTTCGATAACTGTTATTCATTTAGAATGTGTTGTGCACACATGAAAAATATCTGCACACACATTGATTAAACAGTGTATACAAAATCATTTTTCTGATATTGAAATGGTCTTGTTGTCATGCTACCAGGATACATGAACACCAACTGGTCACCGAAAGACACGACCCACTATCACTATGTTCCATAATACAGAAAAAGAAGGGCCCCATTTTGACTGTAACAACACACACATATTAAAACACGCAAGGACGTTCTTAGAGAAATGGCATTGTAACCAGAGGTCCATCAGTAAAAACATCAATTTATATCCTATCTATCGTATCTTGTAATAAAGAGAACTGGAAATGACATCACCCACCTTAAGAAACCAAGACCTATAAATAGAGAGGCGGGACATACCACCAGACCTTCAGCGCAGACCCTCACTGATGATGTCACTTAGTCATGGTGATGAAACTTCCGAAAACAAACCTTCAAGTTCAGCAAGCTAACTTGCATACATAAAAATTGTTGTTTTTAATTAATTAGTGGAATTTAGGAGTTCTCTGTCACCCACTTTTCAAAAGATTATGATGTGAGATTAGCGTTTCTGGGTGTGTGGTTTCAATTAACAGAGGGGTTCGACATTGATGTCATAACAGTTTGGAGCATTGCCGTATGGGAGTTGGTAGCTTGTTTTACTCGCTGTGGGTTCCGCATAGAGATTCAGTTAGACCAAGGGTCTCATTTTACCGCTCAGCTGTTTTAGGAAGTCATGGATAGCTTAGGCATACAGCACTTCAAATCAAGGGCGTCCCATCCTGAATCCCATGGAGCATTGGAAAGTTAGCATCATACGCTGAAGACCATGTCAACAACGTACTGTCAGTATTGGCCAAATGATTGGGACAAAGGTGTCACATTAAATTGCTTATCATCGAAGATGCCCGAAATAAATCTACTCAGTTTACTTCCTTTGAGTTAATGTTCGTACATGAAGTGAAATCCTTTGAATTGAATTAAGTCTAAATTGACAGGACCAAAGTCGGAGATCTCACACTTGGACTATGTATGTGAGGTGAGGGAGAGATTAGATGGAGTAGGTGAGTGAGCTCAACAGCACCTGAAGAGGGCACAGCATTGAGTCGAGCAGGTGGCAGATAAAAACTCTGAAACAGCGTAGTGTGAAGCAGGTGGGGATGACGTATTAGTAGTTAAAATAATGCTTAGGATACCAGAAGCCAACTGAATTTGAATATTATTGTTCCGACACCTGGAAAGCAATCAAATTATGAGAATTATTGTACCATGGGGAGGATATAAACCCAGCATTTTAAACACTAGGGGAAGAGCCACTGCCATCCAACAGCAGAGTAACTGCTGCAGAGCAGGAGTGCTAAATGTCCCTCTCAAAAGCACTCTCTATCAAAGATACATGTTCATGTCAAACCTACTTGCAGTAAAACAAAACGTGACCCGGGGAGATCAGCGGCTGGAAGAGAGAACACAGCGGGGAAGATAGAGACTGTATGGTCTTGCGATTGCAAGGTTTAATATGTGGGTTGGTAGAACAGCATATTTTTATGGAGTTGGAAACAGATAGCAAGTAGCTAAGAAAAGATGGTCTTGTATTTTTGAACAGCTGTTATTTAGTGTTCACTCTTGGCGTTAACAAACTAATTTTTGAATGTTTGTTTAAATAGTGGAATGTAGGAGATCTGTGTCACTCATATTTTAACAGATTACGAGGTGAGGCCAGCTTTTCTGGGTGTTTGGTTTGAATTAACAGAGAGGTTTGATTCCACCTTGGAAATGTCCATCCAAGCTAACCCCATTTCTTTGCATTTGGCCCATATCCTTCTCGTCCTTTCCCATCCACATATTTATCCAAATGCTTTTAAAATGTTGTTAATATACCACCCTCAACCTCATCTGCTGGCAGCTCATCCATGTACCAGCCTTCTGTGTAAAGAAGTGGTCCCTTGATTCCCTTTTATTCCTTCCCTTCTCAATGTAAACTGATCCCCTCTAATCCTCGATTCTCTAAATCTTGGAAAAAGACTGAGAGCAGTCGCCCTATCCATACCTGTCATGATCCTATACAGCTCTATAAGGTCCCCCCTCAGTCTCCTACACTCTATAGAAAAGGTCCTCGCTTGTCCAACGTCTCCCTATAACTCAGACCATTGGGTCCTGGCAACATCCATGTTAATTTCTTCTGCACGCTTTCTAATTTCATTAAACGCTCCCTAATACAAAGTGACAAAAACTGAACAGAATGCTCCAAGTGCGGCCTTACCAAAGTTCTGTATAACTGCAGCATAAATTCCCAACTTCCATACTCAATGTCCGGCCTGTTGAAGGTCAGTATGTCAAATGCCTTCTTCACTGCCTTGTCTACCTGTGACTCCACTCTCAGAGAACCGTGCACCTGAACGCCAAGGTCTCTCTGCCCACTACACCACTTAAGGTCCTCCCATTCACCATGAAACTGCTACCTTGAGTTCAGTTTCCAAAATGCAAGACATCATGCATCTATATTAAATTCTATTTGCCATTTGTCTGCCCACTTCCCTACCTGATTAAGGTCCTGCTGCAATTTCTGGTAAACGTCCTCACTGATCACACTACCAATTATATTAGTGTCATCTGCAAACTGACTAATCATGCCTTGTACATTGTCAACCAATTCATAGATAATAAACAGCAATGGACCCAGCCTCCAGTCTGACAAGCATTCTTCCATTAAACCCACTGCTTCCTACCATCAAGCCAACTGTGTATTCAATTGGTCAGTTCCCCCAGCATTCCACGTGATGGAACCTTCCAGAACATGTGGAAACATATCAAAGGCCTCACTGAAACCCATAGAGACTACGTTTACCGTTCGGCCCTCATCAACCTTCTTGGTCACTTCATCAACGAACTCCAACAAATTTGGGAAGCATGATCTCCCACTCACAAGTCGATGCTGACTGCTCCAAATCAAACCCTGTGTAAGTAATGGGTGCAGTCAATGGTAGGCTGTCCTTCATTGCAAGATGATTCAAGTTCGTAAGTAATGCCATCTTCCTGCTGTTGTAGTTCCTTGCTGAGATAGAGGTTGGGACACTCTCTACAGATTTGATCTCCTTTGTAACGAATGATCTCCTTACCATAGACATGCGTGATGGTATCACGAAGATAGAGTGAAGAAGCTGAGTGTTTAATCAGTAGAACTTTGAGAGAAGAAGAAATGGTGACGTTAAACACGAGGAGTGGCAGCAATAATTTATTTCCAAAAGTCACATTGATAGAGTGAGAAATTCCATACTTTACCCAGGATTGATTGGTTTGATTTATTGTCACGTGTACCTCAGTACAGGGAAACACTTTATTTATGAGCAGTGGAGGCAGGTCATAGTAAGCATGGCAAGACAGATCATAGGGTGGAAATATACTTGGACAGAGTAAGACATACAGGTTACACTGAACAGGACATGCACTAGACAAGGTCAACATGAACAAGATCAGCATTATTTGATCTTAGATAGTCCATTCATCAGTCTAACGTGACCTTCCTAATAGTTTATATGCCTAAATTAACTCGCCCCATGTTATTGGGCTGTCGGTGTGTGAACCCGTACTGAATGTCAGGTTGCTCACAATTCCCAACAGCAGCCACAATACCTTCCATCTGAAACCGGTAGCCATTCCCACCAGCTTCCTCCCTCCATAGAGAACACCAGGCTGTCTTGTCAGAGATGATTATTGCCTTCTTGTGATTTCAAACAAGACATATGGCTTCCCTCCTCTCCACTAGAAAACTACGTTAAAGTCCCACGTGTGTCTCATGAGCGACGGAGCTACGAGGAACAACGTGGAGCAGTCTGTCTGTGCAGCCTCTGCCCCACTTGGTCATTATATTAGAGCATCAATTAGGAAACAGTGAGGACTGCGGTTGCTGGAGATCAGAGTAGACAAACGTTTGCTGGAAAAGCACAGCAGGTGAATCGACGTTCCGGGCATAAGCTATTCATCAGGAATCAGTATCAATTACCTCATTCTGCCCCTTTGTAAGTGCATCGAGGTGGGATTGGCCTCCTACTGTTCCTGTGAAAGTGACTCAAGGGACTGAATGACTTCTTCCAAGTCTTATTAGGCTGGGCCAAAGGCCTTACTGGGTTATCCCTGGTTCCTGTTTAACGGCTCGATGTGCTGACAAGTGTGATGATGCTGCAGCTTTAAGAGGTTATTTTGTTCTGGTTTCTTTTAAGCGAGAGATTGAACGATCGTTACAAAGCTGGTTAGTTAAGACCACTTGAGTAACAGCTAGGGAGGCCTTGGGTTTATTTTAATGCAGCTTGAATGAGTGTGATCAGCTCTCACATATTAGGATCTCCGGGTTTTGCTTTGTCAGGAACATCAGAAACTATTGGGGTCTCCACAGAGTTGGAAGCTTCAGTGACTTTCTCCTGGCAGCTACCCTTGCTGACATTTCTCTTGATGCAGTTTTTAATTTCTGGGTTGGAGAGATATTTGTGACATTCTGTGTCTGAATTTTCCTTTTTGCCAAGGGCTGTGTTTAAAGGATTTTCCTATATTGGAACAGTTCATTAGTAATAGTTGTTCTGGTTCTTTTCGCAGAGCTGTGATTTTTTGTTGCAGACATTTCATCCCCTGTCTAGGTGACATCCTCAGATTCAATCAATAATCACATCGACCTGGACCCAATATACCGGCCAATGCAGCGGACAGCTGGAACTGACAACCGGAAGCAGCAGATACAAACCACTATAAATGCCGGAGGAAAGATCACAGAAGCGCTTCACAGGAGGCTCCCAAGCACTGAGGGTGTCACCGAGACAGGGGATGAAACGTCTTCAACACAAATTCCCAGCTCGGCGAACAGAACCACAACAACGAGCACCCGAGCTACAAATCTTCTCATAAACTTGAATTAGGAATAGTTCCTAGATCTGTTATTCTGTTAATTTGTCCAGTAGAATTACGTTATTCTAAATTCCTCTTTCTTTGGTTTTATTTCATCTTTCGTGTTTAAGTAAATGGCATTTTGCATCACACCGAGTAGTTTGACCAGTCACACTGTATCTGGAACGGACAGTTTACATTTTCTTTAAAATAAGATAACGTTAGAGTCTCGGCGACGCCTTCAAATATTGTTGAGGAGCTTTTGTGTGGTCCATCACACGAGACTCCATCTCTTCATGAGTAATAGGCTGGAGGCACTGAAAGGGCTGTCCCTGCCCTTCTCCAATAGTGTGAATGGGCCGAATGACTTCCTCATATTCCTGTGAAACCAGCTTGAGGTGCGGAACGAACTTTTATTTTACTGGGGCAATGTGCAGTCTCAGGCAATCTTTTTACATGAATGTTATTGATTCTTTAAAAGCACAAGCCTCAATAGAGTTTGTGTCCTGCTGCACATGGAAACAGACCAGTTCAGGACCTGACGGGGGCGTCAGATTATTCTGAACATTGTGGAATCTTCAGTGACCATCCCCACTTCTGATCTTATGGTGGGAAGTGTGAGGGTGGGGAGACATTGATGTGAAGAGGAAGCTACCCTGAGGATCTCCCACAGAGCTGACCCAGGACTGAGATGATGAACATCTTCCTTTGTGCCATGTTTGATTTCAAATACTGGAGAGTTTACTCTGATTCCCACTTCGTCCAGTTTTGTTAAGCTCCTTGATATCAACAGAAGTCAACCACTGCCTTGATATCAGGGCCAGTCATTTTTACCTAAACCCTTGTGTCAATCTCTTTTGTTCATATCAATAAGCCATGATAGAGGAGCAGCAAGTGTTTTCTTCAAACAGGTGGGATTGAATGTCAGGATATTTCTCCTCAAGGGTGTTCGGGGATTTAGATGACTGAAAGTATTTGAAGAGGAGGTAGATGAATATTGACCTGTCGGAGAGTTGAGGGCTATGAAGAATTGAGTATGAAAGAGGATTTGCGACCAAGAGCAAATCAACCACGATCTTAGTGAAGGACAAGACAGGCTTGGGGACTGAACACCCTGCTCCTGTTTCTGATGTTCTCACATTCTGTAATTGGAATGTTAGTGGGTGTAATTTTCATGCATTTGCAATTACTGCATATTGCAGTCAGGAGGCCAGAGGATTCTGTGAGCCATCACTGGGTGAGGTATTGGGTCTGCATTCACAACGAATCTGGGTCTACAACATGATCAACAAATGAAACACAAGTTTCAGAGACGGGAAGCTCTGTAAAGAGAGATGACGGGCCTCTTTCATACCCAACCTGGGTTTTCCAATTACATTTCCAAAATCACTTCAAAGCGTGGTGACAGCCTTGAAGGGCTGATGCACCAGGTTATAGTTGTAAGTAGCCTCCACCTGCTCCTGCCTAGCAGGTTTGAGGGGCTGAATGGAACACAGAGACATGGGACTGAGGAGCAGGAGCGAGCCATTAGATACTTTGAGCCTTCTCCTCCAGACACTAAAATTGTGGTTGATCAAGTTATGGTCTCAGCACCACTTTCCTTTCTGTGTCCAATTATCTGTGCCTCACTTCCCTGTCAAATAATTAACTAACGCAGCCTTGAGCCCATGAGAACATAGAAGCACAATAAAAACTTCCAGTGAAGAGAATTCCATCGTGAAAGTTCCTTTCAGAATTTTTTATCTTCCCTCTTATAGAATCAGAGAGTCATGCAGAAAGGAAACAGACCCGTTAATCCAATCTGTTCACTCCGATCAGTTATCAAATCTGATTTAGTCCCATCTGCCAGCATTTGGCCAATATTCCTCCTTTATCAGACCCTTTTTAAATGTTTGATTGAACCCCCTTTGACCACTTCCTCTGACAGCACTTTCTGTACACACAATACTCTCTGTGTGAAACGTTTAACTTCAGGTCCCTTCTAAATCATTCGCCCTCTCGCCTTCAACCTATGTCCTTTTGTTCTGGACTGCCCTATCCTGGGATCAGAACATGGCGATTCAGAATATCCATACCCCTGATGATTTTATAAACCTCTATTATGTCACCCCTCAGCCTCTGAGGAGAAAGCACCTCAACCAAATCAACCACTCCCTGAAGCTCAAAACTTCAGTTCTGGAACATCTGTGTAAATCTTTTCTGCAGACAATCGAATTATACACAGTATTCTTAAAATAGCCTCACCAACATCCTGTACAGATGCAACATGCCACCACAACTCCTATACTCAATGCTCTGACTGATTAAGGCAAATGTGCCAAATGTGTTCTGCACCAGTTTATCTACCTGCGACTCCACTTTCAAGGAACAATGTACCTGCAGCCCTAGTCCCTTTATTTCACAACACTCCCCAGGACTTTACCATTAAGTGCATAACTTCTGCCCTGATTTGCCTTCCCAAAATGAAATTTATCTAATTTAAACTTCATCTGTCAGTCCTTGCCCCTTTGTCCCATCTAACTGTGGCCTCGTTGTCCTCTTAGGTAATCTACTACACCACCTTTCTGATGTAATCTGTACATTTACTAACTATGGCCCCGATATTCACATCCAAATCCTTTACATAAATGATGAAATGCAGTGAACTCAGTACTGATTCTTACAGTACACAGCTGCTCACAAGCCTCAAGTCTGAAAAATATCCCTCTTCCTTCAAGCCAATTGTAACTAGCTTCCCCTGTATCCCATGTGACCGAAACGTACTAATCTGTCTACCAATCGAAATGTTACTAACACCTTGCTGAGGTCCATATAGACAATGTCTACCAAACTGCCTTCATCAATCTTCTTTGTCACCTCTTCAAAAAACTCAATCAAATTAATGAGACATGATTCCCCATGCAGAAAGACACGTTGTCTACCCTGATCAGCCCTTGGCTTCCCAAACGTATATCAATCCCATCCCTCAGAATCCCCACCAACAACCTATTCACCACTGACATCAGGCTCACCGGTCTATAGTTCCCCGACTTTTTGGGTCACTGTTTCCTTTCTCGTCCCACTCCTCCACTGCTCGCAACAAATGTTAAATGTAACCAGGTTGGTGATATCAGTCTCAGACTGGGTCAGTGTCAGTTTTAGGAACACGTCAGGCTAGTTTCTTTAATCTGCTAAAATAGCACGTTTATGATCAAGAGCAATGTTACTCAAACTACGAGGGAAAGATGAATGGCAATCTGTTTGGATAATGCAAATAAAGAATCGATATCTCCCTTTCTAAAAACACTGGCGCACGTGTGCGCGTGCAATCACACACACACACACACACACGCACACACACACACAACCGATAAACAAAAGCTCTGCAAGTTTAAGTTGAAAGAACGTTGCTGACATATTATTCTAACTCATGACGAAAGGAAAAATTGAGAGATTGACCCAAATGTTATTCTGCTTCTGAAGATATTCTGCTCACACAAACTGCGAATAATGGGATTTCATCCTGGAGCAGTCGGATTTCGCTGAATTCCCTTTGCATTCGGCAGTGAGGAGATTGCAATGAATTCTGGTCAGGATTGCCCAAAGGGTAGCACAGTGGCTCAGAGCACCAGGGACTTGCGTTCGATTGCAGCGTCGGGTGACTCTCTGTGTGGGGTTTTCATATTCTCCCCTTGTCTGTATGAGCTTCTAATGAATGCTCCAGTTTCCTCCCACAGTCCAAAGCTGTGCAGGTTAGGTGGAGTGTTCATGCTAAATTGTCCATAGTGTTCAGGAATTTCTAGGTTAGGCGCATTAGTCAGGGGTAAAAGTAAGGGAACGAGTCTGCGGAAGTTACTCTTTGGAAAGTTGTATAGACTTGTTGGGATGAAGGGCCTGTTTTCACACTTCAGGAATTCTACAAAAATAAGAATGGTAACGATGACTGTGGAGCTTTTTTACCGTTTGCACGCATTGCTGTGATGAAGAACAATGAAGGAGAGAGAATTCAATAGTCCGTTCGTTCTCGGGCAGATTATATTTTCTCCCTCTCTGAGTTGAATCACACAGTCATGTCATCCTCTCCCAAACTGGACCATGTGAGGTCTCCTTGTACATTGTCCAAACTATGTCTCCATCACATTCCCTGTTCCATGCAGGTGCATCATTGCCGTTATCATACACAGAGCCATACCCTTCGCAGAAAATGGTCTCGGTCGATTTGAAGATATGTTTAGATATCTCTGCGTCATTAAAAAATAAAATATTTAATGTATTCAGAATACCTGTGTTAAAATGAATGCATTTTGTAGCAAAGACAGAAATTGTTGGAAAACCTCGGCAGGTCTGTCAGCATCCAGATGCCTTTTACATGCTGTAGTTTTTTCCAGCCTCCATCATTCCTGTGGCCGCTCATTCCATACGCACACCACCCTCTGCATGAAAAGATGCCCCTTAGGCCTCTTCAAAATCTTTCCCCTCTCACTTTCAACCAATGCCCTCTGGTTTTGGACGCTCCTAACCTGGGGGAAAACTCTGACTAGTCACCCTATCCATGAACGTTCCGATTTTATAAACATCTTATGCTATGAAATGTGACTCCAATCAACACGAATGGCTGTGTTTTCAGTCATCCAGGGCCTAAATTCTCAAATTCAATACTGACACCTCATCTGTCTCCATCAGGTCACAATTCTAAAACCATTTTAATCATTTTGTTCAGATGCATCCTGAGACACTTCTGTAGCTTTACACCAAGGCCTTTGTGCCTGGAGGCAGGACACTAGCACCCCTCTTCAATACCCATAAGCTGTAACATTATTCTCCTGTGTGTTTGTTCATCAGTCTGTTCTGACGCGCTGTGACATACGTCTACAACAGGCAGAACTTGAATTCAGACCATTTAGTCCAGAGATAGGAACATTACCACACAAGTTCAGGAACTGGAATCAAATCGAGAGCTCTGGCTCAGAGGCAGGGACACTACGCACTAAACTACCATACCCAGATTTTGGGTCATATGTTCAGTGCCAGCTTTCAGCTCGGTATGGATTTATTACAATCAGGTGAGCATTGCTGAACTACACAAAACGCTTCGTATTGTTAAACAAGTGCAAGACATTTGTCTCAACTGTAGGATGTTGAGTGCACGTGCTATGCCATCAAAATTAACTATGACACCTTTAATTGCTTTATCTGTAGTCTACAATATTAGGGAAAGAATTCCTGCAGACACACTCTGCACAATGAAGGGTCTCAAATAGATATTTATTACTGAACACCAGAGACGGAGAAAGAGCATAATTTCTGGCCCCAAAGCACTAACCAGCATTACCCACCAAAAACGTGTGTGACTGCTCTCTTCCTAAAACCATGAAATGATACCAGGCCGCTGATTACTGTCCAGCCTCTCCTCCCCACTGACTTTGTCTGCAATCAATCCCTTATCCCCCTAACCACACAAGGTAAACCAAGCTCAGGGTCTTTGTGAAAATCAAGGCCAGAGTGTGCAGGCCTCCTGGAGATGGGGAGGGAATTTTCAAATTAAACAGGGAAGGTGAGGAGGTAGTAATATCACTGGGCTGAGGAATGGCAGATGGTGTTTAGATTGTATTCATGCGAGGAATTGGATTTAGTAAATCAAACAAGAGCAGGGCCTATACAATTAAAAGTAGGATCTTTGGCATTGTTGTAGGACAGTGAACTAGGCCGTCAAGTACAATTCTTTAAAGTTTGCATCTCAAAAAGATAGTGTGGTCAAAAGTATGTTCAGCATACTTGTCAGACCTTTGAGTATCAGAATTCGGACGTCATGTTGAGGTTATACAGGATATTGGTGAAACCTCTTCTGGAACACGCTATCCAGTCTGGTCATCCTGCCCGCTCATTCCATTGGCACACCACCCTCTGGGTGAAAAAGCTGCCCCTTACGTCACTTTTAAATTTTTCCCCTATAACCTTAAAACTATGTCCACTAGTTTTGGACTCCCCATACCCTTAGAAAATACCTCGACTATTCACTTTGATATTATTGTCCTTGATATTATTAAGCAGGAGAGGGTTCAGAAGAAATATTTCACAACTGGGAAGGAGGCCTTGAGATTGGTGTTGGCCTTACAACATTTCAGCATCTACATTGCCTATAACGTGTCTGAGACAAATCTCTGTACTGATCACAACATCTGAACATTTTTAGAGGAATTTAGGGAAAAAAAAACTTCCAGTCTACAAAACCTTCCAACTTACATTCAATTCCAACTTACACAGATGACAGGACAACAAACCGTACTTGCTGCCAAGTTGTCGAGACTAGAATGAAGAAAAACTGAGACGTTCTGTAGCAGAAGTAAACTGATTGAAATAGAATGGGGTTGTGAATGTTTGCATGCTTAGTGTCAATGCAATATATATGTATTGTACTCAACAAAAACAGGAAAAATAAAGAGTTTAAAATGAGGCCTTCTTTGTATATTGGTGTTTCTTTTTTCAAACGGAACGTTGTGACGGTGCTGTCACGTTAAAAAGGATATTTTCTCTTGTTTTTTTTTAGGAGACGTCTTAGCGGCAGAGCTGCCGAACTGCCACCTGAAAATAGCTTAAGTAAATAACTGAGAAGGCCTTTAGGCTTTACTAAAAGGTTGGTAACAATGGTAGGGCAGTGGCCAGCTCTCTCAGACCAGGTCTTCTCGTTTTGTTTTTGCTGCAGCATTCAAAATCTGCTTAGGCTTCCAGAAGGGTGGAAGTTTCAATACATGATCCCAGTTGCTATTCTCTCTGAAAACTCTCTTAAAGTTGCTTCTTCCTTGGATTGGAGAACTGCACAGAAGATTCTGTGTTTGAATTTATCTTTATGCCGGGGGTGTGTTTATGGGATGTTCCGTATTAGCGCAGTTAATTAGTAGAAGGCACCGTATCTATTGTTTGCATCGTTGTTCCAGTAGAGAAGCTCTCCCCAATTGTTCTTCTCTTTGATTGTGTTTTAATTGGAGCATTTGAATGGATTGCATTTTGCTTAACATTGAGTGGGTTGAACAGTTGCAACATCTGGAACAAATAGTTCGCATCTACGTCGTAATAAAGGAAACGTTAGGTTCCAGGCTGCCTTCTTAAAATATTTTGACGGAGTCAAAAGAGTCCCAGATATTGACTGGGAAAGCTATAGCTCGAGTTCGTTAGATGGGTCGGTGTTTGTCCAATGTGTGCAGGAGGGTTTCCTGACACAATATGTAGACAGACCAACAAGAGGTGAGGCTATACTGGATTTGGTTCTAGGTAATGAACCAGGCCAGGTGTTAGATTTGGAGGTAGGTGAGCACTTCGGGGGCAGTGACCACAACTCGGTGACTTTTACTCTAGTGATGGAGAAGGATAAGTGTGCACTGCAAGGCAACAGTTATAGCTGGGGGCAGGGAAATTATGATGCGGGGAGGCATGACTTAGGATGTGTGGATTGGAAAAATAGGCTTCAAGGAAAGAACACAAATGATATGAGGAGATTGTTCAAGAAACAGCTAATGGGTGTCTTTGGTAAGTATGTACCAGTCAGGCAGGGAGTAAAGGGTCTTGTGAGGGAGCCGTGGTTTAATAAGGAATTGGAATTCCTTGTGAAAGGGAAGAGGGTGGCCTATGTAAAGATAACGTGTGAAGGTTCAGTTGGGGCGATTGAGAGTTATAAGGTAGCCAGGAAGGATCTAAAGAGAGAGCTAAGAGCAGCGAGAAGGGGACATGAAAAGTCCTTAGTTGGTAGGATTAGGGAAAACCCAAAGGCTTTCTATAGGTATGTCAGGAATAAAAGGATGACTAGGGTAGGTATCGGTCCAGTCAAGGATAGTAGTGGGAAGTTGTGTGTGGAGGCGGAGGAGATTGGTGAGACACTAAATCAATACTTTTCGTCAGTATTCATTCAGGAACAGGATACTGTTGCTGATGTGAATATTGAGTCACAAGTGATTAGAATGGATGGCCTTGAGGTACGTAGGGAAGAGGTCTGTGGAATAATGGAAAGGATGAAAATAGATAAGTCCCCTGGGCCTGATGGCATTTATCCTAGGATCCTCTGGGAAGCTAGGGAGGAGATACCGGAGCCATTGTCCTTGATTTTTATGTCGTTGTCTACAGGAATAGTGCCAGAAGACTGGAGGATAGCGAATGTGGTCCCCTTGTTCAAGCAGGGGGGCAGGGATAGCCCGAATAATTATAGGCCAGTGAATCTCACTTCGTTGTGGGCAAAGTCTTAGAGAGAATTGTAAGGAATAGGATTTATGAACATCTGGATAGGAATAATGTGATCAAGGATAGTCAGCATGGTTTTGTGAAGAGCAGGTCATGCCTCACAAACCTTATTAAATTCCTTGCGAAGGTGACCAAGGAAGTGGACGAGGGTAAAGCAGTGATGTGGTGTATATGGATTTTAGCAAGGCGTTAGATAAGGTACCTCATGGCAGGCTAATGCAAAAACTACGGAGGTATGGCATTGAGGGTGCATTAGAGGTTTGGACTAGGAATTGGCTGGCTGGAAGGAGACAGAGGGTAGTAGTTGATGGTATAGGTTCATCTTGGAGCACAGTTACTAGCGGTGTTCCACAAGGATCTGTTTTGGGACCATTGCTGTTTGTCATTTTTATAAATGACCTGGAGGAGGGGCTTGAAGGCTGGGTGAGCAAGTTTGCGGATGACACAAAAGTCGGTGGAGTTGTGGACAGCGAAGAAGGATGTGGCAGGTTACAGCAGGATATAGATAAGTTGCAGAGCTGGGCAGTAAGGTGGCAAATGGAATTCAATGTAGCGAAGTGTGAAGTCATTCACTTTGGTAGGAGTAACAAGAAGATGGATTACTGGGCTAATGGTAGACTACTTGGTAGTGTGGATGATCAGAAGGATCTTGGTGTCCATGTACACAGATCTTTGAAAGTTGCCACCCAGGTAAATAGTGCTGTGAAGAAGGCATATGGCGTACTGGCTTTTATTGGTAGAGGAATTGAGTTCCGGAGTCCTGAGGTCATGTTGCAGTTGTATAAGACTCTGGTGCGGCCTCATCTGGAGTATTTTGTGCAGTTTTGTTCGCCATACTATAGGAAGGATGTGGAGGCATTGGAACGAGTGCAGAGGAGGTTTACCAGGATGTTGCCTGGCATGGTAGGAAGATAGTATGTGGAAAGGCTGAGGCACTTGGGACTTTTCTCATTGGAGAAAAGAAGGTTTAGGGGTGATTTGATAGAGGTGTACAAGATGATTAGGGGTTTAGATAGGGTTGACAGTGTGAACCTTTTTCCACGTATGGAGTCAGCTGTTACTAGGGGACACAGCTTTAAATTAAGGGGTGGTAGGTATAGGACAGATGTTAGGGGTAGATTTTTTACTCAGCGGGTTGTGAGTTCATGGAATGCCCTGCCAGTAGCAGTGGTGGACTCTCCCTCTTTATGGTCATTTAAGCGGGCATTGGACAAGCATATGGAGGTTGTTGGGCTAGTGTAGGTTAGGTAGGCTTCTGTCGGCGCAACATCGAGGGCCGAAGGGCCTTTACTGCGCTGTATTTTTCTATGTTCTATGTTCTACCTTCTATGAGTCCGACCATGTCCATAATACTTGTAGCTGAGGATATTCTTTCTGACTCCTGTTATTGCAAAGTTAGTGGAGGCGCTGGACATTGTGCTGTGAGCTACTTCAGACAATCAGGGAGACCTGGGGATTTGGTGACCCAACTCTGGATGGAGCCTGGGGACTTAGTTACTACATCTGGGTCTGTAACATGAACAACAAATGGAGCAGAGGCTGTAGAGAGGGGAAGCTCTGAAACCATGGAGTGAGTGTGTCTGGGGAAAGGGGTCTGCTGGATCCACACCGGGTTTTCCATGAACAACTTCCCAAGCTCCACTTAACCCAGGAGCAGAGTGTGAGGGGTCCCTGACTGAACAAGGAGCTAGTCATAAAGCGGTGTCGGCTCCTTCAATACGACTGCAGCTTCATACCAGGGGGAGGATGGCGCTGCCAGTGGCTGTGAGGGTCACTGTTTCATTCAGCTTCTATGATCCTGAACTTCCCATGCTGGAGTGGTTGACACATTCATCATCTCCCAACATCTCAACATCAATGTCACCATTCGGTGACAGAGGATATATACTGAGGATGAGATGAATGTTTTTTTCTCTCAGCAGAGAGGTGACGTATGTATCCGTGTTTTCTCAATATAGCAGGATTTCCAATGATGTACATGCCTGTGTGGGGTCCCCATGTCAATGAGGAGAGCTAGAGGAACTGAAGGAGCTCTCACTACATTAATGTTACAGTGTGCCCATGCACAGGACATCACGTTGGTGAATACTCACTGTCCTGGCATTATCCAGCTGTGATGCCAAAGGGCAAGTGCTGAAAAATGGGATCAGAATAGTTGGGTGGTTGATTTTTACTGGCTCGGTGGTAATGGTTGAGTGGGGGATATGTCAGAGACATTTGAGGACCAATGAACTGATGAGGAAACTTAAAATAGAATGCAAATATACAAGAAGCATAAGGATGATCAAACGCTTCTCTTGATACTTGATGGGAAAGTGAAGGCAAGGACACATGTGGAATGGTGAATATCCACAAAAGATAATTTCTTGCAGAGAACTAGGAAATTGCAGAGAAACTAAACAGTTACTTTTTTGCCTATCTTACTAGAGGCAAGATTAACTGATGGAGAAACTCAGTTTGTGTTCTCCAGTGATTGCCAAAATGAAAGGAGAATGCAGTGAAGCAGAGAACGTACATATGGAGAGACAGACTGACGCAGGGGCAGGGAGATGTGTTGCCAGGCAAGGTTAGGGAGAATCCCAAGATGTTCTCCACGTACAGCAATCAGAACAGAATAACCAGAAGACAACTAGGGCCCATTAGAGACCAAGGGAGCACTCTGTGTGTGAAGCTGGAGAACATTGATCGATTTCTACATGAGAGCTCTATATCTGTTTTACTTCGGAGAAGGAGATTGCAGGGACAGAATTCAAGAAGATGGATTGGGAAGATCTTAAACAGACTGATATAAGATGCGAGCAGAGATCGGAGGGTTTGGCTGGTACAAAATTGGACTGATTGCCAGGCCTGGTTGAGTTGTATCACAGGCTGCTGTTAGAGACAAGGGACAAAAGGCCTTGACTCAAATTTTTAATTCGAATCTGGCCACAGGGAAGTTGGAGATACCAGATGACTGGAGAATAACTAATGCGGTCCCACATTACAGGAATGATGGTGGAAATAGTATGGAGAACTGTAAACCAGTACGTATTATATCAGTATTAGGGTACGTTTTGGAGAAAATAGGAAAGGAGAAAATTGATCTCTATTTAGGTTTAATTAAGGATAATCTGCATGACATCATTAGAGGGAAGTCATACCAAATGAATGTTATTGTATATTTTTGAGCTTGTTGTTTATATGGTTTTTCAGTCAGGCCTTTGACAAAGACCATATGGGAAACTGATTTTTTTTTAAAGTCATGATATCAAGGGTAACTTAGTGAGTGACATCAAACATTGTCTTATTGGCAGGAGACAGAGGGTGGAGGTAAAAAGACTATTTGTGTGACTGGAGACCACTGTCCCCTGGTGTACAACAGGGATCAGTGCTGTGTACCTTATTATTTGTGGCATTCATAAATGATCCAGATGTGAATGTGTAGGGGGATGGGAGAGTGTGATAATTAAGTTTGTATTTGACACAAAGATTGGCCGTGTGGTTGGCAGTGAGGAGGAAGGCCTTATGTTACAGGAAGATGCAGATGGAATGGTCAGATGGTCAGATGGATAGTAACCCTGATAAATATGAGGTGATGTACGTTGAAAGAAGGAACCAAAAATCGGAGTATACAATGAATGGCAGCTCACTAGGAAGCTCAGAAGGTGTTTCTCCACAGATCCCTGAATGTGAGTGCACAGGTTAACAAGTTAGGGAAAAAGTGAGGACTGCAGATGTTTAAGATCAGAATCACGAACTGTCGTTCCGGAAGAGCAGTCGGTTGGGCAACATCCGAGGAGCAGGACAGCCGACGTTTCGAATATAAGCTTTTCATCAGGAATGATCGGTCACATTCCTGATGAAGAGCTTATTCTCGAAACATCGACTTTCCTGCTTCTCGGATGCTGGCTGATCCGTTGTGCTTTTCCAGCAACACACTTTTTGACTGAGGTTAATAGATTAGTTAAGAAGGCAGCGGGAATCATAGGCGCAGCTTTCATTCGTCAACATATACATTGTCAGAGCTATAAAGTCTATGGTTAGGCCAAAATGGAATATTGTGTGTAGTTCTGGAAACCTTATTACAGGAATGATGTAATTGTATTGGAGTGGTGCAGAGGAGATTCACCAGGATGTAACCTGGGATGGAGAATATCAGCCATGCAGAGAGGCTGGATAAGCTTGGGTTGTTTACTTTGGAGCACAGAAGGCTGAGGGAGAGGTAATTGGGAAGGGTAAGATTACGAGGGCGATTTTCAGAAAGATTTTTGCTGAAGTCCCAAGCCCAGTGTGCAAAATCAAATCTTATGGAATTATGGCGAATATTTGGACATGGTTTCAGAAAGAGACAGCTGGCAGGAAAGAGTGAGTTAAAGGTTTTTTTTTGATTTTATGACCAGGTTTATTTTACAGGATAAATATAATAAAATACAGCGAAAAGCGTCCACTTGTTGCCACAAAATGGTGCCATTTTGAATAATTGAAGAAAATAGAATAAAAAAGGATACAGCTTGAAGAAAGCTGATGCATTGTGAGCCAGCTCCTCTCCATCGACCACCGCTGCAAGCAAATCCCTCCATGACAGCTACATCACCATCTACATAAGACCCCAGTAACATTGAAGATGCTGATCCTCAGGCACCATCTTTTCCACTGGGCAGATACTCCTCCATCACCGGCTCGTTGCCCCCTGTGCCAGACCGTTCGAATGTCAGAGACATGTCTCTTACTGCTCTACCCACATCATTGATGTGACCATGATGGCCTTCCACTATCTGCTTCATCACCACCAATCAGCAAACAGCAGGACCCAATCAGCAACAAGTCTCTAATCTGCAGGAATCACAGTTTGCTGCTGGGCTCTATCTCACCCACGTTGCATCTGCTGATGTAGCAGCTGCCAATTCCAGGTCCTGTGGTTGGTCTGGAAAAATAAGTAAGGACACACTCTCCTCCGCATTGCGCTCAGCTTGAGGTTCAAACCCTGGGTCCAGCTTGAGTCAGTAAGATACAGAGAGAAAAGTGGGGGAGAAAATAAGAAAAAAGAAGCATGCAAGAGTGCACAAGCTCCAGCAAAGCAGCCCTTGGACCAGAAACACTGGAATAAAAGGATCATTTTATTGGAGACAAAGGCTTGTGGGGTATCTCAGGAATATGTCCTTGGGTCCTAGCTATTCGTAAACATCTCAAACATTTGGTTGAATGAATCAATTGCAATATATCTCAGTCTGCTGTAGGAGAAACGCATTGAGGAGATCCTCGGCCATGATGAGAACGTGGAGGCTCACTGTGTTGAATGACATACTCGTTTCCTGAGGTTTCTGTGCAATCTGTGGGAATGCTCTGTAAATTTTGTCACAAGCTCTCAGATGTTAGGAAGGAGGCCTCTGCAGGATCGACAGGACTGTGTTTCCCGTTCCCTTTTCCGATATCGAGGCTGGTGCCGGGTGTTCTGTTCGGGTTATCCTTTAAGACCTCGGAGCAGTTTAATACAATTCAGTGTCTTACTTGGCTGTTTCAGAGACCATTGTTTATCACATGTCTCTGTGTCTAGAGTCACTTTTAGGCCAGACCAAGAAAGCACGGGAGATTCACTTCCTGAAAGTACATTGGAGAAGCAAATTGGTGGTTACAATCGACATTGGCTTCACAGTCATTGTTACTGACACCAGATTTTAGACCTCGACATTTTATTAATTGCTTTTAACTTCCACCAGCTGCTAGAGCATTTGTTTGGTCTGGGTTAGTAATCCAGTGACATTTCCACAACAGCATCAGTTCCACATGGGGACCTATCAGAAACCAAACTGAGCAGGTAATTTTTGTGCTGCTTCACAGCTCTGTCAAAAAGACCTCCCACCCATTTGACTGTCTTAATGGAGTTGAGGGGGTCATATTGGTCATACTGTAATTATTTTCCTCTTAATAGACTTTTCATAATAATTTTCCACATTGTCAGAGAGATGTCAGACTTGGAAATGGAAATAAATAGCTTCTCCAGGGACACGGCTTGTCGTACATTGTCGAAGTTGTACCTACTGTGTTCAGTTGTTTCTTCATGTCACATAGAGCGAATCAAATTGTTTGAAAACTGTCATCTGTGATTCTGTGGGTATCCTGACAAGGTGAGTTGAATCATAAACTCAACACTTCTGGCTGAGTATGGTGTCGATAGGAATCCTTGTCTATTTCCCTGATGTGCAGGGCTGTTCCATTATTTAGGATAGGGATATGTGTATGACCCTGTCCTGCAGTGAGTCGATTAATCCATTTATGACTGGGTGTGGCAGGGCTGCTGAGTTTCGATCTGATCTGTTCGTCTTGGGATCATTGCGTCCTCTCTATCACATGTCAGTTCTGCTGTTTGGAATGTAATCAGTCAAGTGTGGTCGCTTTATCGGGTTCTCATCAGTTTTAGGAGCACATGGTTCTGACCCTGACATGTTTACCCACATGCGTCACTGAACCATAGTTCAGCTTGATGGTAATTGTAGACTGAGGGATTACCCAGGGCCAAAAGTTAGATTATAGTTTTATATAATTCTGCTTCTGTTGTTGCTGTGGTTTACTGCACCACATGGAATACACGGTGTGAGCTGCAATATCTCTCATACAGTTCTTCTGCCTGTTCCCCAGTTCACACCGAGATTCATTCACCCATCAGCCATGCACTCAGTGACCTACTCTGGTTTCTGATGTGATACACGTCCAATTTTATATTCTCATTATATTCTCCATGGTGTCACACTTACAGTTTGTCACATTCGTCAACACGCTTTAATATATTCATCTGAATCCTTTCCCTTCCAGTATGTGCGACCTTCTGTGTTTAGAGTGAATACATCTCCCGCTGTTTCTCTCCCTAAGAGTAAGAGATCTGTAGTGTCAGTGATGCCAGCCTAACATAGTTTCAGAACCAATGAATTTGTGCATCTTTTGTTATCTTGCACTTCCTGGTATATGGCGCTCCAGGTTGGACAGAGGGTTTGAGCAATGTTGACGCTCATCTTTGAAAAACATAAATTGCTGGGGACGTTAAGCAGGTCTGGCAGCACCTGTGGAGTGAAAGTAGAGTTAGTCATTGGTTCCAATGATCATTCTTCAAGGCTCACAGATTCTTTTATTGTTCTGGTTTCAGATTTCCGGTATCAACAGTTATTTGTTTAATTGAAAATGTGTTTTATTCATTTCTGGAGAAACACAGCAGATCTGCAGCATCTACAGAGACAGAGCAACAGAGTTAGCGTTTCAAGTCCAGTGTGAAGCTTCTTCAGAACAGAAAAGGATTGGAAAAAGGGATTTTTAATCCCTTGCCAGAGGTAGTGGAGGCGTGACGGGAAACAGTGTGGAGGCGCAATGCCACTGACGAATGGACTTTTGTTTGTGGTAAAAGAGAACCAAATGTAAAATAAGTATACATTCGATTGGAAAGGGGGGCATTGGGTTCCTTAATTGAGTGCAAGACAAACGATTCATAAACAGGGCAAGTTCATTGGGAGACCAAGAGACGGAATGTATAAAGACTTGAGAACAGCCATCAAGGCGTCATGCTGTGAAGTTATGGAATTGAATACCTACTCCGACAGGCTGTAACGTATCAAAGTGAAATGTGAGGTGTTACTCGAGCTTGGGTTGTGCTTCATTTGAACATTGCAGCTGCCCAGGACTGAAATGTTAGCATGACAGCAAGGTAGGTTACTGAAATGGGAAACAATGAGACGGTCAGGGATCTTCCTACACACAGAATGGGAGTGTTGCTCAGTGCAGTCTCTGTTTGGTCTCCCCAATTTAAAGGAGTCTGAATTGTGAGCAGCAATGACAGGAGACTGGATTGAAAGATTACAAGTGAAATGCTGCTTCTTCTGGAAAGTATGTGTTGGGTTGTTAAGAAATGAGGAAAAAGTTAATGATCTTTTCAAATGTCCAAGTGTATTTCCTCTTATATGTAGACTACATAGTTCCACAACTTGGAGAGAGTAAGTACTACAGGTGCGAGAGGACAGAGTTAATAAACTTGGAGCTGGAGAAACACAGAAGACCAGACAGAATCAGAGGAGCAAAAAGGCAATATTTTGATATTGGACCTTTCGTCAGGACTGGTGAGGGGGAGGGGAGCCCAGAAATGGAGTGATGGGATATGGAAGGGCGAATGGTTGGCATGATGGTGGCGTATTCATGCAGGTATGAGGTTACTGTGATTGGTCAGTGAAAGGGTAGAGCGGATATGTGAGTGAGAAGATGGGCAGGTGGGTCTGGTCAGGGAGAAGGGACGTGGGATAAGGCTGCGTGTGAAGGGATTTTGAAGCTTGTGCAGTCGATATTCAGGCCATTGGGCTATCAGCTTCAAAGGTAAACTCTCAGGTGGTGTTCCTCTGACAGTGGACAGGCTAAGGATGAGCATGTGCTGAAAATGTGTTGCTGGAAAAGTGCAGCAGGTCAGGCAGCATCCACGGAACAGGAGAATCGACGTTTCGGGCATAAGCCCTTCTTCAGGAATTCCTGAAGGAGGGCTGATGCCCGAAATGCCGACTCTCCTATTCCTTGGATGCTGCCTGACCTGCTGCACTTTTCCAGCAACACATTTTCAGCTCTGATCTCCAGCATCTCCAGTCCTCACTTTCTCCTTAAGGATGAGTATGTCCCCAGATGAGTTGGAGGGGGAATTAAAATGGAAGGTAACTGAAAAGTTGGGTTGGTTGTTGTGTTCAGAGCACTGGTGCTCCATACAGAGCCTGATCCTGCCCCACCAAGCACGTCTCCAACTCCCGATGTGGTCTCCTCTCTATCAGGGAGAACAAAGGGAGTTTCAGGGACCGAGTCATGGAGCATCTGCTCTCTGCACGCTTTAACCAACCCTACATTCCAGTTTCCATTCATTTCAATTACTCGCTCACACTGCCTCACCACCCCCTTGCTCATCCAGCGACAGGTCCATCCTTGGCCTCCTCTAATGTCAGAGTGAGGCCAAATAGAAACTAGGGTTCAGAACCTGATCTTTCAGCTTGAGAACTTACAGTTCACTGGTCTCAATATTGACTTCACTGGCTTCCAAATCCGTCCATCCACAGCCTTATTTCATGTTCTCCTTCCCTGACCTGACCTAAGCTGTCCCTCTTCCTATTCGCATATCCACTGTACTCTTCCCACTGACCAATCACACTATCCCCCTACTTGCATCCCTTTTCGTCATCCCATCTACGCTTCCTTCAGCCCCACGCCCCTCCCTGTATTTACTTCCCGGCTCCCCTTCCCCGGCCCAGTCCTGATGAAGGCTTTCAGCCTGAAACGTTGACTTTCCTGTTCCTGGGATGCTGTCTGACCTACACTGCTTTTTCAGCTTCATATGTATTGCTATATCCGCAGCAACATATTTTGTTGTGCATTTTATACATTTCATTTTATTTTAGCTGTTTACTGACAAGCTTATCTCAACATTCTCACTACAGGGTCAAGGAAACAGTCTCTTTGTCACGAATGCTCCTGTCTGCTTCGAAATGACTTCCTTTGTTTTCACCGTACTTTCAAGTCTGCTGTTCGCAATAGCATTGTAAATGGAACTCTTGTTATGTTGAAGCTTAATGACACCATGTCCAATGTATTTCAGAACTTCCTTGTTCTTATACTCCACACATCTATTCATAAACGTAAGGATCCATTAAAAGCTTTTATACAACAGTTTCAACTTGGCTGGCCATTTGTAATTTCCTGTCTTCTGTGTCCCTCTCTCCTTACATTTACCAGTCCTCCCGCTCTCCAAAATTTCCAGAAAGCTCACCAGCAATGCCTCCATAATCACCTTCAGCATCTCTTTCGAACTACGGGGTGTTCTCCAACTGGTCTCGCTGATTGATCCAACTTCACCTTCCCCAGCTCCTTCTCCTTACTGGTGGTCCCTATACTCACCTCTACCCTCTGACTGTCTTGAAGTTCTGACATTTTGCTGGTGTCTTCCACCGTGAACACTGTTGCAATGTATTCAATTCCTCTGCCATTCCATTGCTTCCCATAACTATTCAAGCTTTATTTTTCAACATTCCTTTGTTTGTTCTTTACTCCCTATCTTCCTTGTTATATGTCTAAAAATCTCTTTCAATGTTCTTTTACATGATTAAGGAGCATAATATCATATTTCACCCTCTGCTGCCATTTGCTGTTCTTAGTTATCCGTGCTGGAATTTATAGGCTTCGTAATCGTCTAGATTCCCAATAATCTTCACCACTCTGTGCGCATTTGCTTTTACTTTTATGCTGTCCCTGAGTTCGTTATCACGCACGGTTGCCTTGTCTTCCGCTGAATATCTTTATTCTTAATTGGGATGAATTTCTGATGTGCTGCTGAATTATCTCCAGAAACTCCTGTCATTGCTGCTTCACCATATTCCCGTGCTCAGCTCCCCTTCCAACTAACTCTGGCCAACGCCACCCTCATGTCTTTTTAGTTACATTACTCAATTATAAGGCATCTCATCGAAAAGTGAGCAATAGATGTAAACTGAAAGAGGGACGTTTGAGACATGGGACACAAAAAACGATTGGAGGATTTATTAACTAGTTGCAAAGACAAAGACAGAGAGAGAGAATATAGACGTGGAGATGTAAAAATAGAGACGTCTACATGATTGATCGAATTAGATGTGCTTCCCTATTTGGTTTGACAATTCATGTGTTCAGTGGTCCTTTATACAGTATATGTGCAACAGATTAATCTGTTGAAATCCTGGATTTGATGCCAGAACATTTATCTCCTTCAATATGACAGGCACCAACTGTTGAAAGAACCCAGCATATGTTTCCTGGTAGAAAATGGATTAACTGAAACAAGTTGGAACACCAGAAGCAGGAATTTATAACAGCCATCCGATAAGAATGAAACATTAGATCAGGGAATGCCAGGAAGGGGCAGGAGGCAGACGGTACGTTGAGAGAAGGGGAACAACACCTCTCAGCTGAAGAGTAAATAACATATTAATATTTTATAAATTTTGTACATCACATGCATCATGTTTGTTAAGTATGTCTCTCTTGTTCATTCTGAATATGTTGCACACATATGAACAATCCTATCTATCTGCACACACACAAACACACACGCACCAATCACTGTTCAGCCACTGTTCAGCCATTCCATTTGAAATGATACTGTTTTGTTTACATTGTCACTTGCCATTCCTTCTTCCGAATATATTCTGTTTCTTTCACTGCATTTTATTTTATTCTGTCTGTCAAGAAGACATTGGGGACTGGTGGGGATGTCACTTTGCTCCTCATCAGTCTCCACAGCCACTGTCTTCTCTTTCTTTCTGTTTATTAACCCATGAAAAATACATACTGTGTCTGACCCTTGAATCCCAATAAACAGGTCAATTTTAAACAGAACACTTACTTTTGCTCTAAGGCTACAAAACATCCCTAAAGGAAAAGGCATACAAATTGTGCAATAAGATGTTTGCATCTTTACAAACAGATTATAGAATTGCCTTGTGTAAACGATAAACAATTAACTGGTAAGAGCTGTGAGAGTAAAATCCAGGGAAATCCCTATTTCTTGTGTATGTTCGGGGCAGTTGTGCCTAGAAGCAGTTTTTATATTGGAAGTTGTTGTGGTGGAGGAGACTTCAGTGTAGTAACAACATCTCGATTGATGCTGTGTAATGATGACGATTCAGGCAGGTTACTTCCACATCCTCGTTATTGTTGGTATTCCTGGTGAGTCGATCTCTGCCCATTTACTAATTCTCTAACCCGTTATGAATGTCATCGTTTTCTCTGTAGTGTATATTTGGGAAAGATCCAAAATATTGTCTTGGCTTTCAATCACAATTTCCATTTCTATACCATGAATTTCATATCCCTCGCTTACAAGCATCTGAGGAGAAACTAAAGTGTTCATAACCACGATTACCCCATTTTATCCTGAACTTATTTATATCTCAATATTCCGTCTACCACAAAACTTGTCCACTCCCACCTTCACAATATCCCCAGCCTTCACTTCTGCCTCAACACTGTTTCTGAATAAACCATCATCCACACCTTTCCAGTTACAATTCTTTTCTGGCAACACTTGTCGTTACACATATTTTGATAACAAATTTTTTCTTACCTCGACTTGGACCTATGCCAGGTGCAAAGTGTGAAGTCAGTTTGATTCTAAAAAGACTTTCAGTATAATCTGTAACCTCACACGACGTAGAGGACTATGCTGTCAGTGACCAGGAAGTGACAGTTTCATTGAACTGTCTTGATTCTAGAACTTTCTGAGCAGGAGTGGGTGTCACGTCCATCATCTCCCAATTGCAGTGTTCTGATGTATTCACACAGTGACGGAATCCATCTCTGCCTGCTGCTGAGGGTAATACCTTCGTCCTGTCTCCATAATGGAAGGTACCGAAAATCGTCTAGAAATAATATGGGACAGATTCACTGGTGAAAATAAGAACATGATTCGAATTAATAAAGTGAACTTATTCAAAAACTAATTGAATTGAAGGTTGGCAAGTTACTGCACCAAATGAGTTCCATCTGAGTTTTCAGGGAAGTGGCATTGCAGCTAATGAATGAGTTATAGAGACATACAGGACAGAAACAGATGCTTCGGTCCAACCAATCCATGCTCACTATTCCAATTCCAAACTAACTTAATCCCACCTCACCGCGCTTGGCCCATATCCGTACAAACCTTTCCTATTCATGTACTTATCCAAATGTCTTTTAAACGTTGTAACGACAAGAAAGCAGTATTGATTACCCTCCAAATTTCCTTAGACTTTGGAATTTATCGTTCCTGCAGACTGGAAAGCAATTATTGTAATTTTAAATATTTAAAACCGGAGTGAGAGCGAAAATAAAATGGGTACCATGATGTTAGGTCTGAGGAAAATATTAGAACCTTTTATGAGAAATTTTATAACTCGACACTTGGGAAATCATGATGTGACTTGGTACAGTCAGCTTAGACTTAGAAACCGGAAATCATCGTTGAGAAACCTGTGGAGTTTGTGTTAGTTGATACATCCACAAGAGAGATAGGGCGAGTGGTGTATTTGAATTTGCAGAATACTGTTTTTACATTGTTGCTAACAAGTGAACAAAGGAAGTTGGAGAACATTGGTAAGTTGCAGACGGGGTGATCTGGATCTACCACATGAATTGAGAATTGGTCAGTGGAAGCAATACAGTGCTTCTTGCACTTTTATGGACTGAAGGCAGTTACTCATGGGATATCACAAGTTTCAGTGTTTGAACCACAACAATTTGCAAGGCATAGAAATGATTTGGATATGAGAAATAAACAGCATGTATTTCATTTTGTATTGATTGAATAGTACAAGGTTGAGAAGTGTTGTTTTTCAAAAGGACCTGAATATCCTTGATCATGAGTCACCAAAAATAGCACATCCAAGGCAGTAAGTATTGGCATCTTATATTGTATGCTGCCCTTCATTGTAATATGATTCAAGTGCATAAGTAAAGCCGTCTTCCTGTATTTCTAGGGCCTTGATGAGAGCGTATTTGGGGCACTGTGAAGAGGTATGATCTTCTTTGTTAGGCACGATCTCATTAACACAGACACAACTCAAGCAAGTATTAGCAGTCTAATCCATGAGATGATGACTCCATGAGGAGACAGTGATGGAACTGAGTATTTAATCTGTCGTGCTAGGAGACAAAGAGGGATGATTGCGCTGAAACGTGAGGATTAGTGACGATCACATATTTCTGAAAGAGACACTGTTAGGGTGAGAAATGATTAATTGATTAGATTTATTGTCACATGTGCCTAAGGCCAGTGAAAGCTTTATTTGTGAGCAGTACAGGCAGATGACAGTAAGCAAGGACGCACAGATCATAGGGTGAAAAATAAATTTGGACATAGTAAGGCGTGCAGGTTACAATGCGCAGGACATTCAAAAAACATGATCAACATGAACAAGATCATTATTATTTGGAGATACAGAGTCCATTCATCAGTCTAATATAGCATCCCTGATACTTTTTGTGCCCGAATGATCTCTCCCCACATTAATGTGCCATCGGCATGAGGTCCAACAAGAAAAAGTTAGGGAGTTAGGAACCAACTTAACAAAGTAGGACCTCGGAGGTTTGCTACCATTGTCAAATGCTAGTCAGTGTAGGAATGATTGAATAATCAGGAAGAATGTGTGGCTTTAGAGATGGTGCAGGAGGGAGGGGTTCCGATTTTGGGGATATTGGGACCGGTTCTGGGGGATGTGAGACTATTACAAGTTGGATGGTCTACATCTGGGTAGGACTGGAGCCAGTGTTCGATGGAGTGCATTTGTTAACGGTGTTGGGAAGGGTTTAAACTAATGTGGCAGGGGATCGGGTAACAAATCTGTTTAGTGAAAAGAAAGGAGGTAGTAACTAAAGCCTAAGTAATGAGATAATGAAATCAGCATGTCTGAGGGGAAGAGGAGGCAGGATGAACAAAGAGAGACTTGTCGTCTTAATGCAAGAAGTATAGTAGGTAAGGCAGGTGAACTTAGGGCTTGGAATAGTACCTGGGACTATAATGTTATTGTTGTTACTGAGACTTGGTTGAGGGAATGGCGTGATTGACAACTAAATATCCCAGGACATTAATGCTTCAGGTGGGGTAGAGAAGAAGGTAAAAGGGGTGGATGACAAACGCCACTGGTCAACGAAGATATCACAGCAGTGCTGACGGAGTGTCCCATGGAAGATTCGAGCAGTGAGGCAATATGGGCAGAGCTCAGAAAGAGAAAGGGTGCAGTAACAATGCTGGGATTGTACTACAGTCCTCCCGCCACCGATCAAGGTACAAATGCGTTGATAGATCACAGAAAAATGTGGGAGCAACAGGATGGAGGTGATAGGAGATTCAATTTTCTCAACATTGACTGGGATTCACTTAGTGTTAGAGGTCTAGATGGAGCAGAATTTGTAGGACCATCCAGGAGCATTTTCCAGAGCAGTGTAGAAATAGTTCAACTCGGGAAGCGACCATGCCAGACCTGGTGTTGGGAACTGAGCCCGCCCAGGTGATGGAAGTTACAGTGTGGGATTACTTTGGGAATAATGATCACAATTCCTTTAGTTTTACAATAGTCATGGAGAAAGATGAGAGTGGTCCTAAAGGAAGTGTGCTAAACTGGTGGAAGGCCAACGATAGCAAAATTTGACAAGAGCTGGGGAACGAGGATTAGGACCAGCTGTTTGAAGGGAAATCCGCAAATGATATGTGGAAGGCTTTTGAGGAGAGGTTAATTAGTGTTCAGGAGAGATATGTTCCTGTGAAGATTATGGATAGAAATGGCAAGGTTAGGAAACCATGGATGACAAGTGATATTGTGACACTAACTAAAAGGAAAAAGAATGAGTACATAATATCTAGGTGAACGAAGATATAGGAGGCCTTGGAAGAATATTGTGAATGTAGGACCAATCTGAAGTGAGGAATTAAGAGGGCGAAAAGGGGTCATGAGATATACTTAGCCAGCAGGATTAATGATAACCTTAAAGCATCTTGGTCACATATAACGCGAAGAAGGGGTCATGCCCGAAACGTCGATTCTCCTGCTCCTTGGATGCTGCCTGACCTGCTGCGCTTTTCCAGCAACACATTTTCAGCTATAACTTTTAATGACAGGAGACAGGGTGGTGCTGGAAATATGTGTGTATGTTTCTGTATGTATCTGTTTAATTGCAGGACACAGTGGTGGAGGAGGGTGGTATCTGTGTGTGTTTCTGTGTATATCTATTTAATGGCAAGAGACAGTGTGGTGGTAGAATGTAGAGTGTCTGTGTTTCTGTGTCTATGTCGTTACTGGCAGGAGACAGGATGGTGGCGGAGGGTTGTTATGTATGAGCGTTTCTGTGAATATCTGTTGAAGGGCAGTAGGCAGGGTGTTCGTGGAAGGTTGTGTGTGTGTGTTTCTGTGTATATCTGTTTAAGGGCAGGAGTCAGGGTGGTGGTCAAGAGTTTGTGTGTGTTTGTTTCTGTGTATATCTATTTAATGACAGGAAACAGGGTTATGGAGTCGAGGATTGTGGGTGCATTTCTGTGTATATCTGCTCAATGGCAGGGGTCAGGGTGATGGAGTCGTGATGTGTGTGTCTGTTTATACCTGCTTAATTGCCGGAAAGTGTGTGATGGACGTGTGTGTGTGTGTGTGTATCTGTGTAATGGCAGCAGACAGGGTGTTCGTGGAGGCTTGTGTGTGCGTGTTTCCATGTATATCTGTTTAATGGCAGGAGACGGAGGTGGTTTAGTTTTGTGTGTTTCTGTGTATATCTCTTTATTGACAGGAGGTAGGGTGTTAGTGGAGGGTTGTGTTTGTGTGTGTTTCTGTGTACATCTGCTTAATAGCGGGAGACAGCGTGGTGATGGATGGTTGTGTTGTGTGTTTCAATGTATGTCTGATTAATCGCAGGAAACAGGGTGTGGTGGAGGGTTTTGTGTGTGTGTTTCTGTGTATATCTAGAACATAGAACATAGAATAGTACAGAACAGAACAGGCCCTTCGGCCCACGAAGTTGTGCCGATCATTTGTCCGAGCTTAAGCACCTATCCATGTACCTATCCAATTGCCGCTTAAAGGTCACCAATGATTCTGACTCTGACACTCCCACAGGCAGCGCATTCCATGCCCCCAACACTCTCTGGGTAAAGAACCTACCCCTGACATCCCCCCTATACCTTCCACCCTTCACCTTAAATTAATGTCCCTTGTAACACTGTTGTACCTGGGGAAAAATTCTCTGACTGTCTAGTCCCCTGATCATCTTATAAACCTCTATCAAGTCACCCCTCATCCTTCGCCGTTCCAATGAGAAAAGGTCTAGCACTCTCAACCTATCCTCATACGACCTATTCTCCATTCCAGGCAACATCCTGGTAAATCTCCTCTGCACCCTATCCAAAGCTTCCACATCTTTCCTAAAATGAGGCGACCAGAATTGCACATACTACTGCAAATGTGGCCTTACCAAGGTCCTGTACAGCTGCAACATCACCTAACGACTCCAGAATTCAATCCCTCTGCTAATGAAAGCTAATACACCATAGGCCCTCTTACAAGCTCTATCCACCTGAGTGGCAACTTTCAAAGAGCTATGAACATAGACCCCAAGATCCCTCTGCTCCTCCACATTACTAAGAACCTAACCGTTAACCCTGTATTCCACATTCCTATTTGTCCTTCCAAAATGGACAACCTCACACTTGACAGGGTTGAACTCCATCTGCCACTCCTCAGCCCAGCTCTGCATCATATCTAAGTCCCTTTGCAGCCGACAACAGCCCTCCTCACTATCCAAAACTCCACCAATCTTCGTATCGTCTGCAAATTTACTGACCTACCCTTCGACTCCCTCTTCCAAATCATTAATAATAATTACAAACAACAGAGGACCCAGAACTGATCCCTGCGGAACTCCACTTGTAACCGGGTTCCAGGCTGAATATTTACCATCTACCACCACTCTCTTTGTTCGACCAGTTAGCCAGTTCTCTATCCAACTGGCCAAATTTACCACTATCCCATGCCTCTTGACTTTCCGCTTAAGCCTACCATGGGGAACCTTATCAAATGCCTTACTAAAATCCACGTACACTACATTTACTGCTCTACCCTCATTCACAGGCTTGGTCACCTCCTCAAAGAATTCAATAAGACTTGTAAGGCAAGACCGACCCCTCACAATTCCGTGCTGGCAGTCGCTAATCAAGCAGTGTCTTTCCAGATACTCATAAATCCTATCCCTCAGTACCCTTTCCATTAATTTGCCTACCACCGAAGTAAGACTAACTGGCCTGTAATTCACGTGGTTATCCCTATTCCCTTTTTTGGAACAGGGGCAAAACAGTCGTCACTCTCCAGTCCCCTGGTACCACCCCTTTGACAGTGAAGACCAAAAGATCATTGCCAACGGCTCTGCAATTTGCTCTCTTGCTTCCCACATATCCTAGGATATATCCCGTCAGGCCCGAGAGACTTGTCTATCCTCAAGTTGTTCAAATTCCTTCGTAATATCTCCTCTAGCTTACCAGTCCGTTTCATACTCTCCTCATCAACAATACGGTCCCTCTCATTTGTAAATACTGAAGAAAAGTACTCATTCAAGACCTCTCCTATCTCTTCTGACTCAATAAACAGCCTACCACGACTGACCTTGATCAGAACTACCCTCGTTCTCTTCATTCTCATGTTTCTCACATACACATAAAAGGCCTTGGGGTTATCCTTGATCCTACCCGCCAAAGATTTTTCATGCCCTCTCTTAGCTCTCATAATCCCTTTCTTCAGCTCCCTCCTGGCTATCCTGTATCCCTCCAACGCTCTGTCTGAACCTTGTTTCCTCAGCCTTATGTAAGACTCTTTTTTTCATCTTTACTGGATATTCAACCACCATCGTCAACCAAGGTTCCGTCACACGACCATCTCTTTCCTGTCTGACAGGTACATCCATATCAAGGACACGTCGTACCAGTTCCTTGAAAAAGTTCCACATTTCAATGACATCCTTCCCTGACAGCCTATGCTCCCAACTTATGCTCCTCAGATCCTGTCTTGCAGCATTGTATTTACCCTTCCCCCAATTGTAAAACCTACCCTGTTGCATGCACCTATCTCTCTCTATAACCAAGGTGAAAGTCACAGAATTGTGGTCACCATCACCAAAATGCTCGCCCACGAACAAGCCCGTCACCTGCCCTGGTTCGTTACCGAGTACCAAATCCAATATGGCCTCCCCTCTGGTCGGACAACCTACATACTGAGTTAGAAAAGCTTCCTGGACACACTGCACAAACACCGCCCCATCTAATCTACTTCATCTAAAGAGCTTCCAATCTGGGAAGTTGGGAAGTTGAAATCGCCCATGACTACTACCCTGTGGCTTCTGCACCTTTCCAAAATCTGCTTCCCAATCTGTTTCTCCACATCTCTGCTGCTATTGGGGGGCCTATAGTAAACACCCAATAAGGTGACTGCTCCTTTCCTATTTCTGACTTCAGCCCATACTACCTCCAAAGGCAGATCCCCCTCGAACTGCCTTTCTGCAGGCGTTATACCATTTCTAATTAGCAACGCCACACCCCCTCTTTTTACCACCCTCCCTAATCTTACTGAAACATCTGTATCCAGGAAACTCCAACAACCATTCCTGTCCCTCTTCTATCCACGTTTCCGTGATGGCCACAACATCGTAGTCCCAGGTACCGATCCACGCCTTATGTTCATCCACCTTATTTCTGATACTCCTTGCGTTGAAGTATACACACTTGAACCCATTTCTGTGTCCACAAATATTCCCTGTCAGTGCTACCTTCTCCACAGCCTTCCTACATTCTTGGACATCCTGAAAAACAGCTAACCTACTTGCTGGATTACAAGGACGGATCCCATCCCCCTGCCAAATTAGTTTAAACCCCCACCCCCACCCCGAAGAGTTCTAGCATACCGACCTCCCAGGATATTGGTGCCCTTCTGGTTCAGGTGCAACCCGTCCTGCTTGTACAGGTCCCAGCTTCCCCAGAATGCAGTCCAAATACCTGAAGTCCTCCCTCCTACACCATCCTTGCAGCCTCGTGTTCAACTGCACTCTCCCCCTATTCCTTGCCTCACTGTCACGTGGCACCGACAACAACTCAGAGAATACGACTCTGTCCGTCCTGGCTTTTAGCTTCCAGCCTAACTCCCTGAGCTCCTGAATGACCTCCCAACCTCTCTTCCTACCTATGTCGTTGGTGAAAAAATGCACCACAACTTCTGGCTGCACACCCTCTCCCTTAAGGATTCTGAAGACACGGTCCGAGACGACTCGGACCCTGGCACCCGGGAGGCAACAAACCAACCGAGAGTCTCGCCCATGTCCACTGAACCGCCTGTCTGTCTATCTAACTACAGAGTCTCCTAATACTAGTGCTCTCCTCCTCTCCCCCTTTCCCTTCTGAGCCTCAGAGCCAGACCTTGTGCCAGAGACCCGGTCACTGCAGCTTACCCCTGCTAGGCGGGATATCCAAAGCGGGATACTTATTGTTGGGGGGAACGGCCACAGGGGATCCCTGCACTGCCTACTTCCTCCCCCTCCCACTTCTGTTACCCAGCTACCTCTGTTCTCTGGCATAACTATGTCCCTGTAGCTTCCATCTATCATCCTCTCTGCGTCTCGAATAATTCCCAGTTCATCCAACTCCAGCTCCAGTTCCCTAACGCGGTCTGTGAGGAGCTGGAGCTGGCTGCACTTCCTGCAGATGAAGTTGTCAGCTGCATCGGTGGTCACCCCCTACCTCCACCATCCTACAGGAGGAACATTCCACTGCTTGCGCTGCCATAACTCTACACTTAGTCCCCAAAACAAGAACACCAAGTAGCTTACTTTTTTTTAGATTAGAGGTGGAGGGAGGGTAGGAGACACTACACGTGTATTGTCTCGGGTTCCTTCTCCACTCAAATAACAAGTACTTACCTTCCTGACGGGCTTTGTGCTCCGACTTCACTTCCACCCAGCTGCCGCCCTCTCTGCTGCAAAAAGCAGTTTAATGGAAGGTGACAGCGTGATGGTAGAGGGTTGTGTGTGTGTGTGTGTGTGTTTCTGCATATATTTGTTTAAACGCAAGAGACAGGGTGGTGGTGTTGGAAGGTTGTGTGCTTGTGTTTCTGTCTATATCTGTTTAATAACTAGAGACAGGTTTTCGTGCTGGTTCGTGTGTATGTGTTTCTGCATATCCCAGTTTAATGGCGGGAGGCAGGGCGATGGTGGAAGGTTGTGTGTGTGTTTTTCTGTGTATATCTAATTATTTGCAGGAGACAGGGTGGTCGTGGAGGGTTGTGTGTGCGTTTCTGTGTATATCTGTTTAATGACAGGAAACAAATTGGGTGTCAAGGATTGTGTGTGCGTGTGTGTTTGTGTGTTTATCTGTGTAATGGCAGCAGACAGGATGTTCGTGGAGGTTTGTGTGTGTGTGTTTCTGTATAGATCTGTTTAATCACAGGAGACAAGGTGGTCATGGAGTGTCTTATGTGTGTGTTTTTGTTATATTTGTTTTATGGCAGGAGACAGAAAGGTGGTTTAGAGTTTTGTGTGTGTTTCTGTGTATATCTGTTTATTGACCGTAGGCAGGGTGTTAGTGAAGGGTTGTGGGTGTGCGTGTGTGTGTGTTTCTATGTATAGCTGCTTAATAGCGGGAGACAACGTGGTGGTGGAGGGTTGTGTCGTGTGTTTTAGTGTATATCTGATTAATGGCAGGAAACATGGTTTTGGTGGAGGGTTGTGTGTGTGTGTTTCCATGTATATCTATCTAATTGAAGGAGACAGCGTGCTGATGGAGGGTTGTGTGTGTGTGTTTCTGCATATATTTGTTTAATGGCATGAGACGGGATAGTGGTGGAAGGTTGTGTGCTTGTGTTTCTGTCTATAACTATTTAATAACGGGAGACAGGTATTGGTGCAGGTTGGTGTGTATGCGTTTCTGAATATTCCTGTTTACAGGCGGGGGAAAGGGCGGCGGTGGAGGGTTGTTTGTGTGTGTTTGCATATATCTGTTCAATGGCAGGAGACAGTGTGTTGTTAGAGGGTTGTGTGTGTCCATTGCTATGTATTTCTGTTTAATGGCAGGAGACAGAGTAGTAGAGGGGGATTGTGTGTGTGTTTCTGTGTATATCTGATCAATAGCAGGAAACAACTTAGTGGTGTAGGGTTGTGTGTGTGTGTGTTTCGGTGTACAACTGTTTACTCGCAGGAGACAAGTGGTGGTGGAGGGTGGTTTGTCTGTGCTTTTGTGTATACTTGTTGTGGTTCTATTCGCCGAGCTGTGAATTTATGCTGCAGACGTTTCATCCCCTGTCTAAGTGACATCCTCAGTGCTTGGGAGCCTCCTGTGAAGCGCTTCTGTGATGTTTTCTCCGGCATTTATAGTGGTTTGTCTCTGCCACTTCTGTTGTTGGGTCAAGCTGTCCGTTTCTGTAGCCGGTATATTGGGTCCAAGTCGATCTGTTTATTGATAGAATCTGTGGATGAGTGCCATGCGTCTAGGAATTCCCTGGCTGTTCTCTGTTTGGTTTGTCCTATAATAGTAGTGTTGTCCCAGTCGTACTCATATTGCTTGTCATCTGCGTGTGTGGCTACTAAGGATAACTGGTCGTGTCGTTTCGTGGCTAGTTGGCGTTCATGGATGCATACGTTAGCTGTCTCCCTGTTTGTCCTATGAAGTGTTTTGTGCAGTCGTTGCATGGACACCATCAAGTCACATTTCAAAAATCATTTTAACCCATGGGCTCAGACAGAAAATGAAACATCTCTGTGGGATGCGAACCTTAAGGCTCAGATGTCGGGGCACTACCACCACTCAGCAATAGCCCCTAAAGCTGCAACATGATTCTCCTGTGTGTTTGATCATCAGCTTTCTTTGAATGTACTCTTACACACCCCCACAACAGAATCGAGATCATCTGTTCCAGAGAAAGTGACACTGCCACAAGTTCATTGAAGGGAATCGAATTCAGAGCTATGACCCAGGGGCAGGTGTGTGACACACGACACAAGACTTAAACCATGCCCAGAATTTGAGTCATATTTTAAGTGTCAGTTTTCAGCTCTACATGGATATATTACATTCTGATTAACATTACTGAAAAACACAGGCAACAGTTCGCATTGTTAAACAACTAAAAGATATTAGCCTCAACTATAGGATGACGAGTGCATGTGCTCTGCCATCGAGATTAACAATGAACTTCTTTAATTGCTTGGCTATGATTTCCAGCTTACATAGCTATTATCTGTAATATTCAATATTAGGGCAAGCAATCGTGCAGAAACACTCTGCACTATGAGGGAACTCGAATAGATATCAATACTGAACACCAAAGATGAGGAAAGAGCACAATTTCTGGCCAAAAAACACTAGCCACTATTTCCAATTCTCACATGTGGCTTCCCTCTTCCTGAAATTATTAAGTGATACAAGGCATCGGTTTACTTTCCAGCCTCATCTTACCCTCTCCTCCCTCTGCTTGCTCAAAGCAAATCAAGCTCTTGGTCTTTGGGAAACTCAAGGCCTGTGTTTGTAGGCCTTCTGGAGAGGGGAGGGTCTTTTAAACCTGAAGCAGGAGGGTGAAGGGGCAGTAATATCACTCATTGGGCTGAGGTGTGGCAATTCAGTTTAACTTGGATAAATGCGAGGTATTGCATTTTGGTAAAATTAAAAGAAGGGGGGGCTCATGCAATTAATAGTAGTGCGTTGGTAGCGTTGTAGAAAAGAGGGACCCACAGGTGCAGATCGAATTCACAGAAGTTTGTGGCACTTATAGACAAAGTGTTTAAGGTTACTTCTTTGCTCAGACTTTTGTGGTTAGCAATTGAGAAGTCATGCTGAGATAGTGCAGGACATTGATGAAGCCTCTTTTGCAGTACTGTGTTCAGTTCTGTTATTGGAAGGAGATTATTAAGCTGAAGAGAGTTCAGAAGGGATATACCAGGATGTCGCCAGGAACACCTCATCTTCTGCCTCGGGAGCCGACAAACACATGGCATGAACATTGAACTGACTAATTTGCAAATCTCCCCTCGACGACCCAGATCCCAGATCCGACCTTTCGACTGAGATCCACCCTCTCGTGGCAACCTACCTGTCCATCTTCCTTTCCACTGATCCGCTCCAACTCCCCACCGACCTCTCACTATCACCTTCTAGCTTCGCCCACCTATCACCAAACTTTCCCCCAGCCTCACCCTCACCACCGATTTATTTGTCAGCCCCTTTACTCCTTCGCAGTTCTGAAGAAGGGCCCTGCCTGAAACGTTGACTCTCTTGCTCCTCGGATGCTGCCTGACCTACTGTGTCTTCTCTACTATCATGCTTTATCTACACTTAATTCTCTAACATCTGGAGTCCCCATTGTCTCTTAGTTACAATTCTCTGTTAACCCCACATGTCTGTTATAACCCCATGCTGTCTTAGATATATATTCTCTCCAGACCATGACCTATACATGTTCTTTCAATCTCTTACTGACATTGTCATGCCTCAGCAGTAGTTACAGGGTCTCTGTTTCCATTTATAAGCAGAGAAACATGTTGGTGGTCCGATAAACCTCTGGCATTACTTTCATATCCAATGCAGACTGAATGGTTGCACACAATTAATCTACCAGACTCAAAATTCATTCCCTCAGTCACTCTCGCATATCCAATCCAGACTGTGTAAATGTTAATCATTAATTTGAATTTTAATAAAACAGTATTGAATTGAAAGGCGTTGGTTGCAGCTATTTGTTCAGTGACTGTGATTAATGTCGGTCTCCGTGGATCCTGAATGTGTCACTGGAGGGCTTGCCTCTTTTATTAATTAAGGATTCCGTTTAATGTGTTATCCCATAGAATGAGTGGGAGCATCGCCGACAGTACTAACAGGGATCAGCAGCTCCAGAGAGACAGGGAGGAGAGATCAGAATCTGAGAACATTAGACTGGAATGATCCAACATGGACAGGAGTTTATCCAGTAGTCTTTACTGGCTTTCCCAACCTTGGATATCATTAGTATGGCGGATCTATGATGTGCTGATGGTTATTCAAGCTGGTTACTATCCCATCCTCGCTATAGTTGGTGTTCCTGGTAAGGTATTCTGTCTTTTAAAGCAGGTTACAATGAATTGTTGTTCATGTTATTAAAATTAGGAAAGGTGGAAGTCATTGTTTTCAGCTCCAATGAAAAATTCCTTTCCTTAGAAATTATAATGAGCAAATCCCTACTTTCAAATGACTCACCAGTATGCGAGGAGAAACTCTAAAACTCCATAATCCTTCTAGCCCTGAACAGATCTATTTCTCCATATCCCCCCCACTCGCTAAATCTGTCCAATACCACCATCATGATACCCCTACTTCTCCTCAGCCACAGTGCACCTTCTGAGTAAACCATCATTTGGGCCTCTGTTAAATCCGGAATCACCTGTTTCAAGCCCCTTCTAACCACATGTCAATCACAAAATAATTGCCTTTGAAATGTTTAACTTGTTCTCTGCACAGAAACTGTCTGACGGCAAGATAATGCATCGTGCTCAAGTCATTGACTCATGATCAAGAGCCACAGAATAATAATCTGTTAATATGAAGGAAATTTGTGGCTTTGAAGTGAAACCATCTTCATTAAGTATAAAAAGCCCATCTGCTTGCCTCATGTCCTTTAGTGAGTGCAATGGGTCATCCTTCCCTGATCAGGTCTCTGTGTGACTGCAAACCCACAGCAATGTGTTTTACTCTTTACTGTCCTGTGGAACAGCTGAACCAGCCTCTCATTTCAAGATAGGGATAACAGGCTGGCCTGACCTGTGAGGGAAGAACAAAAGGAAAGATAACTCCCTCCCTCTGCCTGTTTCCCATATTCCTGCAGCTCATTTCCATTCAGGTGGTGACCATTCCTTATTTCAAGTGCATTCTTTCTTAGCCTATTCCCTGAGTGTGATGTTCATCTCCCGCAGCACCTCTGCTGTTGGCTTTGTTGTTGCACACATATAGATGTAAGGAGCTTTTAAATGCCACGTCAGGCGCAGTGTAATGAGAAGGAAAGGCTTTTTACGCCATAGGAAAGAAACGGAGATGATTCAATGAGGAAAATAACTTATTGTAATCAAACCTAAGAGGGTTGTTGAGGCAGTCTTTGGGACATTGTGGACAGATTGTCTTTCCTTTTTAAGAAATAATCGCCCTGCCAAAGAGAGAGTGCACACGTTTTTCACCCGACCAATCCCTGGGATGGTGGGAAAATGAGGTGTGAATGAAGAATATTCTTTAGCGCTGTGAGAGAATACAAGATGATTTCATTGAAACTTAAGAGGAATGGACAGCCTCTCATGATGTTCAGACAGATATTGATACGGTGATAAAATCCATGGCTTGTTTTTCTCGAGTTACAAGACCCTCTGAGGACGTTCCCCTCACCCCACCCCCACTCCCTATATCGATCAGGGAGAGAGAGAGAGAGAGAGTCAGACTTTGAATATTGTGCATTTGGTTTGTTATCCTACACTGAACATCACGTGATTCAAACTCCAGCTTGAGATGTTGAATGAGCTCCTCTTTTAACTGTGTCTGACAGCACTGTTACATGAATGTTACCGACATTTTAAATACAAAGCTTGAATGCTGCCCGGGTCTTACTGAACACGGACACAGGCTGCATCAGGAGCTGATGCGAGACAAAATGTTCTGAACATTGTGTAACCCTCAGTGACCATCCCGACCTCCGGTCTTATGATGGGGAAAGACATTGATGAAGCAGCTGAAGATGTTTGTGCTGAGGAAGCTACCTTGAGGATCTTCTGAAGAGACTTCCCGGAACTGAGAAGATTTTCGGCCCCCACCCACATGTATCTTCCTTTGTGCTCTGAAAGACCCCAGCCAGTAGGGAGGGGACACCTGATTCCCATTAAGCTCAAATAAGATGGCACTTCCAGTCAAATTCTCAGTCAAATTCTCAGACATTCTCAGTCAAATACTGCCTTGATATCAAGGCTATCCACTCTTTGCTGAGCCCCTGTGTTCACCTCTTGTTCATATCAATAGGTTATAGTGTCTGTATGGGGAGTGTTTTCCTCTCACAGAGAGTAGTGTATGTCAGGAATTATCTTGTCTCGAGAGCTAGGGGAGCTACATCACTGAAAGTATTTTAAGAAGGTGATAGATGGATTTTTGATCTGCCAGAGATCTGAGAGGATGTGAAGGATTTGGACATGAAAGATGAGTTAATACGAACAGCAGATCGGCCATGATCGTATATAATGTCTTGATTATCCGAACGACCTGATCCTGTTCCTTATGTTCTCATATTCTGTCATTACAAAGTTAATGATTGTAATTTTCCTGCAAGTTCTGTTCTTGAACGTTCCAATCAGAGAGAGCAAAGTACTTTATGAGTCATCACTTAGTGAGGTCTGGGGGCTGAATTCGCAGTGAATCTGGGTCTATACCATGACCAACAAATGAAGCACAAGTTTCAGAGAGGAGACACTCTGTAAAGAGACCAGAGTTGTCTTGCGAACCCAGCCTGGATTTTGAAGTGACATTTTCCAACCCACACCAAACGATGTGTGACAGCTTGGAGAGACAGAATGAGATCCTGTGTTACTGTGGACCATGTATGTGGAACAAGATGCCCCCGTCAGCACCAGTGTAGGAGGTTTGAGGGGCTGAATTGAACATAGGAACATAGGACTGAGGAGCAGGAGTGGGTCATTAGACAAGTTGTCACTGCCTCACAAGGCACTAAGTTCGTAGCTACTCTGATTGTAGTTTCAGCAGCACTTTTCAATCTGCATACAATTTTCTCACATGCGGTTGTCTGTCAAATGTTTGAGTACAGTACAATTTTGAATAAATGCAAACATCCAGGCACCACAAACGTTTGATTAAGGGAATTCCCACAAAAACAGTCTAATAAGAATTTCTCATTCATATTGCGACAAATGTTAGAGGGTCACTGTGTCCTTTTCCAGTCCCACTCCACCGATTACAACAAATTTTAAATGTAGCCAGTTTAGTGTTATGGCCAATTGTTTAGGACTCAGACTGGGCCATTTTGGAGAAAAATGTGAAATGCAGGAAGTTGAACTCACAACAAACGGTAAAAGATAAAGTCTCCCAAATGTTCTACTGACTTTGAAATTATTCTGCTCACACAAGCTGCTGGTAATGGGATTTATTTGTGGAATAGTTGGATTTGGCTGAACGCCCTTTGCTTCCAGCAGTGGAGAGATTCCAATGAGTCCTCACTAGGAATCCTTCACAAGTGGTGAAGATAACTCAGGGATTTTATTGTCTCACATTTTGCTATCAGGTGGACAAAGTAAGAGAGAGAGATCAATCAGCTGCTGCTTCTCAGGCAGGGCACATTTTTCTCCCTCTCTGTGTTGAACCATACAATAATGTCAACTGAACATCAAGCTGGGCCATGTGTGCTCTCCTGGAGCATTCTCTGGAAGAGATGATAATGGACGATATGAAGGTGCATCATCGCTGTTGTTGTACACAGTGTCTTTCATTAGGAAGAAAAGTCCCTGTTTTATCATCTGATGACATGTTTATATGCGTCTGTGTAATTTGTAAATATCGGTCAATGTCTATATAATAGGTGTGTTGATATCAAAACATCTTATTCATAAAATTGTTCTCCAGCTTTAAACTCCTTAACAAGAGGAAAGACGCATCCAGCTAAAACACCTTTCAGAAAGTCATGTATGGTTCAAGAAGATTTCTCATCTCAGATCAAAACTGATAACCCCCATAACAAAAGGCCTTCCTTCCAGGAATGTGTGAAGGGAAACATCCATGAAAATCTTCTGAAAGAATTATATTTTTTTTTACGTTGAGGCGATCAAAACTGCACACAGTGTGTCCGATGTGGTCTCAACAATGCCCCGTTCAGATGCAGTAAAACATTCCTCATTAAACGTGATAACTTTTGCCAGAAACAGTATCATTCCACTTACCTTCCAAATCACTTGCTGCATCTGCAGACTGACTTCATATGATTCACCTCCCAGGAACATGGAAACTGCCAGTATCACAGAGTTCTGCAATCTCTCTCCAAATAAATTGTTCGCCATTGTTTTATCCTTCCTGCCACAGTAGACAACTCACCGTATGTTCTTTCTGCTGAAGGTTTGCTCACTAACCTTCCCCGTCTGTATCACATTGCAGACTCAGTACCTCCATTTGACGACAGCTTGAACGATCATCTTGGTGATGCGCTAATTGAGCTTTGCGCCATTCAGTTCCCTTCCACCAGATCTTTGATACGGATTATTTGTCATTGATGATCCCACAGTGATCTCTAGAGAATTACACTAGTTACAGCTTTCCAACCTGAAAATAAATATTTACCTCTACTCTCTATTTCCTGTTAGCGACAGCTTCCCTGTTCCTGTGTAGCACCTAAGGTGGGTTGAATCGTCTCCTCCTGGCCTGTGTAATGTACTCAACGAGCTGAATTACTTCATTCTGTATTCCTGTGTAACTCCTTCGAGGGGCAGAATGGTCTTCTCCCGTCTCATTGTAATGATCCTGCCTGACTGTAAGGGTGGTCCCCTATCCTGTAACACCATCGAGAGGTGGATTGAACAAAAACACATGGGATCGGTGCAATAGTATATTTCTGCAACAGCCGTGAGGGGTGGATTGAGGGAACAACACAAAGGGTAGGGGCAGCAGGATATCTCTGTGATAACCTTGAGGGGTGTATAGAGGGAAAAACACATAGGGTAGGGGCCGAAGTACATCTCTGTAATAGACTCAAGCGTGGATTGAGGGCACAGCGCATGGGGTAGGGGCAGCAGTTGGCCTTATGGCTGCACCATTCAGAATGCTCATAACAAATTCAATTGTGTCTGACTATCTGTACATGGTCTGTTCCCAAGAAACATTGACTGTCCTATCCAGGAAAGATCAGTCAAGCTCAGCGTTGAACACCTTCAATAACCGAGTATTCACTGTTCCCTAAGGATGAGTACACCACAGATGGCACAACACTAAAGCGAAAGGAATGTCCTTACTTCATTCTGGGACCTGTTATTTTAAACCGTGTTAACCTAACATCAAATCACCACTTCTTTTCAGACATAAGGACACAATAATTGGGAATAAACATAAAGCATTCTTGACTTCAAACCTGTTCCACATTCCCGCTGACCCTTTCCAATCAAATATGTATCAAACCCAGCCTCTGTTGCTGTCTCAGGTAGAGAATCCCTGATAGCATTACACCACAAGAACATTAAAGCAAGGAGCATAATGAGGCCATTCGACCCATCGAGTCTAAAATTCCGTTAAATTATTTTCATATGTACCTCAATCTTATTCTTCTGCCTTCTCCCTAGATGTCTTGATATTCTTACAAATCCAAAGCATATCGATTTGCATCTTAATGACACTAGTTTCTGTTCCTATGGGACTGCGTGTGTTTGTGTGTTTGCCTCTGCGTGTGTGTGTGTGTGTGTGTGTGTGTGTGTGTGTGTGTGTGTATACGTGTGCGTATGTGTGTGCATGTCTATGTGTGTGTGTGTATATATATACGTGCATGTCCATGTGCTTGTTATCTGTGTGTTTGTGTGTCTATATCTGTCAGCCTGTGTGATTCTTAACTGTCTTTGTGTCTATTTGTATGTGACTGTATATGTCTCTGTGTGTTTCTACCTGTGTGTATGCCTATCTCCTTGTACGTATTGTGCGTGTTCGCATATTGGGGTGTTTTCCAATAGTTCTGTGTATTTGTGTGTCTGCGTCTCTGTGCACTGAGGTATCTGTGTCCTTTTTTTGGAAGTGAAAGGACTGTCGTTGGAACTGTCAGTGGATTTAAAGTGAGAATTGTCTTTCACTGAACATTGCTCCTTCATCGGTCGGTGGCACATGGATGTTTCAAAATCTCCACACAAGGCTTCCCTGTCCTCTCTGGCTCGTACCAGTGTCCTACCCACTTGGCAAGGGGAGGGGGTGAGGGAATGGATATCGGGCACTTCATCAACCGGCTTTGCCTTTCTGTCGTATTCCAGGCTTTACCTCCTGGAATGGGAAAATGGGAAGGTTGGAGGGTGAGTGGGAATGGGTGACCCTGCTGTTAGTGCTGGTGTAGTTGGGCGGAATTGTGAGGTGTCTGGAATTAGTCAGTCGACAGTTTTGAATCCTTATAGTATTATTAGTGTGGGGGGTACTGCGTAGGTGACAGAGAAAGTGAGGAAGAAAGTTACTGAATTCAATATTGAGAGTGGTCGTGCCTGACCCTTGTTTGGAGATAGAGCGTGAACCTTGTTCAGGGGTAGGTTCTATAACAGACATACAGTGAGTGTGAGCGAGCAGAGAGTTTACGGTAACTCTTATCCTGACGGAGCGGGGAGGATATCAATGCTTATCCTGTATTGCAGGACATTTCTTCAGATCATCTCAGCTTCCAGGTGAGGCTCTCCGAATGTCTTGTCCAAGTCCGTCACTAAAAACAACACAGACCTGTCCCTCAGCTTCCACAGAATCAGTTTAGGTAGAGCTTACAGATAGAAAGGAGAAGCAAATATTGGTGTGTTATATATCAAACCAAAATGCTAGCAGAAAATCTGAACATCATATAGATATGCAAGTGTTGTGGATACTGCAATCTTATTGGATGGTCTCAAATTGCATTTGGACTGCGTTAATTAAGCGACTGCTCATGTTTGAAAAATAAATTCCGTAAGTTCAAGAGTATGTTGTGAAGAAAACTAGAGAGCAGGTTACTTTGGATTTGGTATTATCTGGTCCAAATGACGAATTAATAACCTTGTAATGAAGCAGCTTTTAAGGAATAATGACATTAATAAAGTGCATTTTACACGGCGTCTACGCACAATAGAGAATGCTTGAACTTACTAGTTAAACATCGTGGAAGACTGGAGGCTAGAGGGTCAAGATAGCTCCAGTGAATTTGTAAAGTACAATATAACATTCAGTGGGAGACAAGCAATGGTTGTTAGAGTCATAGAGTGCGAAAGCACGGAGACAGGTTCTTCAGCCCAAACTGTCTGAACAAAATGTCCATCCACGCTCACCCCATTTCCCTGCCATTGCCCCGTATCCTTCTAATCCTTTCCTATCCTTGTATTTGTCCAAATGCCTTTTAAATGTTGTTAACCAATCACTTCCTCTGACAGCTCATCTCATATGCGTACCAGCCCCTGTGTGTAAAAAGGTTGTTCCTCAGATTCCCTTTTATTCTTTCTCCTCTGACTTTAAACTGATCTGTGATTGCCCAAAAATGGGGAAAACAAAGACAGGGTACATTCACTCTATCCAGGCCTGTCATGATCTTACAGACTTCAATATGATCCTCCCTCAGTTTCACACACACACAAAATTAAGATGGCCTAGCTTGTCCAACCTCTCCCTATAACTCAGTCCATTGAGTCCTTGGCAACATCCTTATAATCTTTTTCTGCATTCTTTCCAGTTTAATAACATCCGGCCTATAGCAAAGTGAACAAAACTGAACATAACGCTACCAATATGGCCTCAGTAGCGTCCTGTATAACTGCAACATAACTCCCTAATTTTGATACTCAGTGAAATACACTGAATAAGGCCAATGTACCAAAAGCTTTCTTCACTGCACTGTCTACCTCTGAATCAACTTCCAGAGAACCATCCACCTGAATTCCGAGGTCCCTCTGTTCCACTACACTCCTAAGGACCCAACCATTCACCATGAAACTCCAACCTTGATTTGAATTTCTAAAATGCAAGAACTTACACTTTATTAAAATCCATTTGCCATTTCTCAGCCCACTTCCCCAAGTGATCAAGATACTGCTGCAATTTCTAAAATTTATGATAACCTTCCTCACTTGCCATGAGACTGCTTACTTTCATGTCGTCTTCAAACTTACAAATCAATCCTGTACATTCTCATCTAAATCATAGACATATGTAATATGCAGTGGTCCCAGCACCAACCCCTGAGGCATTCCACTAGTCACAGCCCTCTAGTCTGACCAGCATTCTTCCTGTATCACACTCTGCTTCCTACCACCAAGCCAAGTTTGTACCTAATTTGCCACCTCCCCCTCAATTCCATGTGATCTCGCCTTTCAGAGCAGCGGAACATGTAGAACCTTATTGAGGCCTGACTGGAATCCATATAGACTATGTATACCATCCTGCCCTCCTCAACGTTGCTGGTCACTTTATCAAAGAACTCCAAGCAATTTACGAGTCATGATCTCCCATGCACAAAGACGTGCTGAATTTCATGAAGGGCTTTTGCCCAAAACATCGATTTTCTTGCTCCTTGGGTGCTGCCTAACCTCCTCTGCTTTTCCAGCACAATTCTAATCATACACCGAATCACATCCTGTCTTTCCAAATGCATGTATATCCAATCTCTCTGAATCTTCTCAAGTAACTTACCCACGAGAATTTTAGGTTTGCTGTTCCTTAGTTCCCAGATTTACCTTTGTAGCCTTTCTTGAATAAGGGCACAGTATTCACTACCCTCCAGTCGTCTGGGACCTGACCAGCGATGATGGAAAAGAACCAACCAGGGCTCCCGCAATTTCTTATCTATCCTTCTCAAGTGTTCCTGAATATATCTGGTCAGGACCAGGAGGTTTTAGAAATCCTGCAAAGTCTGAAAAATACGCCTATTTATTTCAGGTACAAACACCAAAAAGTGAGAAAGTGACTCAATGATGGTTAACATCACAAATTAGAAAATGTATTAATCATAGGAAGTGACTTCAGACGAATTCCAGATATTGTGGAAACCTGTGAATTCTCAGAAGTTTACAATCCAGAAAAGGAAGGCCATGAAACTGATAAGGAAATCAAAAAGAGAGCGTGCCTGCTAACAAACAGGAGCACAAAGACTGCATAAACCAACAATCTATATTTCAAAGGAAACAAGATAAAAGCAAGGTCAAATGTGGAAATTTGTAATTGGGAGAGGAGAGGTTATTGTGGAGAACAGGGAAATGGCCAAGAAAATAACCAGTTCCTTTGCATCTGTCTTCATGGAGTAATATCCAGGAAATCACCCAGTAATTCCAAGTATCATATTGGCCTTCTGGAGTAAAAGACATAAAGTCAATTCATATCAGTAACAAGGTAGTACTTGAACATGGAGCTGGATTGAGCATTGTTAAGTCTAACGAAACAGATGTACTTCCCATCAAAACGTCAGAAATAAATCACCAGCAGTAGTAATAATTGCACTGTCGATGACTGTGTTTTGTTTTCCTGTACATTCTGCAGAGGGCAGAAACTATTGTGGATAAACGTGAACCAAGCACTATAGATGAATGGAAGGGATCCAAACAGCTACAAAGGGAAGAGGACCTAGTGTAGAGAACTGCAGACCAATTAATCGACATCTGTAGGGAAACTGTTGGAATGTATTAAACAGGATGACATTTTTGATTTATAGAAATTAACAGCAACAATGGAGAGAATCAGTATGCGTTTCTGGTAGAGAGATCATACTTGATAAACTTCGGAATTGTTTGCAGTTGTTTCTTACAACATAGATAATGGGGAACGAGTAGAAGTTATAGATATTGGATTCTCGGAAGGGTTTCTATAAGATCTCAGTGAGTCCGTAAATGCAATGAATATGAAGGGTGTTCGGAGGAACATTTGTAAGTGGAAAGTTACAGTTTGGTTCGCCTTCATTTAAGAGAGTCAGAACATTGATGTAAAGACAAGTTGAAGCAGTGTCACAGCGTGTTGGTGGGACTATACGTGGAGTATTGTGCACAGTTTTGGTGACCAAATCTCAGAAAGAATATACTGACCACAGAGGAAGTGCAATGGACATTCTCCAGATTAATCGCTCAGATGGTGAGATTGCCTGATGAGGAAACTTGGCCAGTGTTCTCTAGAGTTTCAAAAATGAGAGGTGGGTTGCAGTGAAATTTCAATAATTCACAAAACATATCACAAGTTGGAAATGAACAGAACTCTTCCTCACTTTCTATTCCGCATTAAAGGCAAATAATGGCAGGATCTGGGACAGGCCAGTTAAATCTGCAAAAAGGAAAAAATTCATCACTTGGAGGGAACTAATTAACACAGGAGCAGGGAAGCCTACTAGCAGGCAAGATTAGTGAGAATCTCCAGATATTCTACAAGAGTGTCCAGCGGAACAGAAAAACCAGGGAACAGATAGGACAAGTTGCCAAGTTGCAATCAAATCAACTTTAGGGGTAGGAGACAGAGGGTGGCGGTAGATGGCTGTTTGTGTTTGGAGGCTAGTGTCCAGTCGTGTACGACAAGGATCAGTGTTGTGTCTCTTAATATTTGTGATTCGGATGTGTTAGTGTTGGACTGGGGTGGACAAAGTTAAAAATTGCATAACACCAGGTTATTCTCCAAAAGGTGTATTCAGTGGCACTAGCTTTTGAAGCGTTTCATCAAAGCGCACAACCACCTGATGAATAATTAACGCTTCGAAAGCTCATGCCTCCAAATAAACCTTTTTGGAGAATAGAGACGAAAATGTGTTGCTGGAAAAGCGCAGCAGGTCAGTCAGCATCGAAGGAAGAGGAGAATCGACGTTTCGGGCAAAAGCCCTTCTTCAGGAATGAGGAAAGTGTGTTCAGCAAGCTAAGACAAAAGGTAGAGAGGAGGGACTTGGGGGATGGGCGTTGGGAATGCGAAAGGTAGAAGGAGATCTGGTGAGGGTGATAGGCCAGAGTGGGAGTGGGGGCGGAGAGGTCAGGAAGAAGATTGCAGGTTAGGAAGGCGATGCTGAGTTCGAGGGATTTGGCTGAGTCACAGTGGGGGGAGGGAAAATGACGAAACCGGAGAAATCTGAGTTCATCCCTTGTGCTTGGAGGGTTCCTAGGTGGAAGATGAGGCTCTCCTACTCCAACCGTCGTGTTGCCATGGTCTGGCGATGGAGAAGTCCAAGGACCTGCATGTCCTTGGTGGAGTGGGAGAGGGAGTTGAAGTGTTGAGCTACGGGGTGGTTGGGTTGGTTGGTCCGGGTGTCCCAGAAGTGTTCCATGAAACATTCCACAAGTAGGCAGCCTGCCTCCCCAATATAGAGGAGGCCACATCGGGTGCAGCGGATGCAGTAAATGATGTGTTTGGAGGTGCAGGTGAACTTGTGGCCGATCTGAAAGTATCCCTTGGGGCCTTGGAGGGATGTAAGGGGGGAGATGTGGGCGCATGTTTTACATTTCTTGCGGTTGCAGGAGAAGGTTCCGGGAGTGGAGGTTGGGTTGATGGGGGATGTGGACCTGACGAGGGAGTCACGGAGGGAGTGGTCTTTTCGGAACGCTGATAGGGGAGGGGAGGGAAATATATCCCTGGTGGTGGGATCCGTTTGGAAGTGGCGGAAATGACGGCGGATGATACGCTGTGTATGGAGGTTGGTGGGGTGGTAGGTGAGGACCAGTGGGGTTCTGTCGTGGTGGCGGTTGGAGGGGCGGGGCTCAAGGGCGGAGGAGCGGGAAGTGGAGGAGATGCGGTGGAGGGCATCGTCGACCACGTTTGGGGGGTATATTGCTGTCCTTGAAGAAGGAGGCCATCTGGGTTGTACGGTATTGGAACTGGTCCTCCTGGTAGCAGATGCGGCGGAAACAAAGGAATTGGGAATATGGGATGGCGTTTCTACAGGGGGCAGGGTGGGAGGAGGTGTAGTCTAGGTAGCTGTGGGAGTCAGTCGGTTTATAGTAAATGTCCGTGTTGATTCGGTCGCCCGAGATAGAAATGGAAAGGTCCAGGAAGCGGAGGGAGGAGTCTGAGACGGTCCAGGTGAATTTGAGGTCGGGGTGGATGGTGTTGGCAAAGTGGATGAACTGTTCCACCTCTTCGTGGGAGCACCACGCAGCGCCGATAGTCATTGATGTAGCGGAAGAAAAGTTGGGGGATGTTGCAAATGTCGCTGCGGAAGATGGACTGTTCCACATATTCTACGAAGAGGCAGGTATAGCTGGGGCCTATGCACGTCCCCATGGCTACTCCTTTGGATTGGAGGAAGTGGGAGGATTGGAAAGAGAAGTTGTTCAGGGTGAGGACCAGTTCAGTCAGTCGAAGGAGGATATCAGTGGAAGGGTACTGGTTGGGTCGGCAGGAGAGAAAGAAGCGGAGGGATTCGAGGCCTTCGTGATGGGGGATGGAGGTGTACAGGGACTGGATGTCCATAGTGAAGATAAGGGGACCGGGGAAGCGAAAATCATGGAGGAGGTGGAGGGCGTAGGTGGTGTCCCGAACGTAGGTGGGTAGTTGTTGGACTAAGGGGGACAGGACCGTGTCGAGGTATGCAGAGATGAGTTCAGTGGGGCAGGAGCAGGCTGAGACAATGGGTCGGCCGGGGCAGTCAGGTTTGTGGATTTTGGGCAGGAGGTAGAAACGGGCGGTGCGGGGTTGTGGGACTATGAGGTTGGAGGCGGTGGATGGGACGTCCCCTGAGGTGATGAGGTTATGGATATTCTGGGAGATGGTGGTTTGGTGGTTGGAGGTGGGGTGATGGTCAAGGGGCCGGTAGGAGGAGGTGTCCGTGAGCTGGCGTTTAGCCTCAGCGGTGTAATGGTCGGTGCGCAAAACTACTACCGCGCCTCCCTTGTCTGCCGGTTTGATAGTGAATTTGGGGTTGGAGAATAACCTGGTGTTATGCAATTTTTTACTTTGTCCACCCCAGTCCAACACCAACACCTCTGAATCACAAATATTAAGAGACACAGCATTGATTCCCGTGGTACACCATTGGACGCTAGCCTCCAAATAAATAAGCTGATGTTTTGTGATTTTAAACATTAAGATAAAGGATGCAGCTGTGAATATGGATGAGGCGTGGGGGTGTCATAAGTAAGTTTGTGTTTGATACAAAGATTGGCCGGTTAGTTGGCAGTGAGGAGGAAGGCCTTATGTTACAGAAAGATGCAGATGGAATGGTCAGATGGTCACATCAATGGCAGATGAAATGTAAACCTGATAAATATGAGGTGATGCACTTTGGAAGAAGGAACCAGGCAGGTGAGGACTCAATGAATGGCAGCAGACTAGGAAGCTCAGACGGTGCTTTTCCACACTTACCTGAATGTGGCTGGACAGGGTAACACACAATTTGAGAAAGCATACGGGAGCGTAAAAACAGCCTTCTCACATCGAAGCATAGATTATAAGAGCTATGCGGAAATTTCATTAGCCAAGATGGAATACTGTGTGTAATTCTGGGAGCTACATTCCAGGAAGGATGTGATTGCACTTGAGGGTGTGCAGAGGAGATTCACCAGGATGTTCCCTGTGATGGAGCATATCAGCTATGGAGAGAGGCTGGGTAAGCTCGGGTTGTATAGTTTGGAGCAGAGAAGGCTGAGGGGGACGTGAATCAGGAGGATAAGATTACGAGGGACATGAACGAAGCGGATAGACAGCAGCTGGTCCTTTTAATCAAAGGGACACACTTTTAAAGTGAAGGGTTTGAGGCTCAGTGAGGATTTGAGGACTGTTTTTCATCCAAATTGTGGTGGGGTCTGGGATGCACTTCGTGGGAGGGGAATTGTCATGGTAACCTCAAAAACATTAGAAAATACATGGTTATGCCATAAGATTCACAGATACGGGTTTTGTGTTGGAAAGTGGGGCTAATGTAGACGTGCTGTATTTCTGATAGTACAGAGTCTGTGCTTCTGTGATTGTATGGCTGTGGAGGATCAATCATTCAATAGCTTAAGATAGGAATTGATGGGTGTCTGAAGAATATCTTATCACAGTGTATATGAGTGAACTTGTAATATCTTCTGAAAATACATTAATGGCAAAATTAAGAGAAAAAGGTGCAGCTTTCTTACAGCCTGATACCAGATAATTGAGTAGAGGAAAATAGAAGATCAATGGAGCAAATACTTCAGTTATGCCTTCACAGAATAAAAACTAAATAAATAAAGTTTCCTCGCAATACTAGGGAATTTTAGTCCGGTGAGAAAAGTGGAATAGAATGAAATTAGCAACTAAAAAGTTTTAGAGAAAATATTGGAAAATATTGAAAATATTAATAGGCATAAACAAAGTCAACAGAGGTTTATGAAATAGGAATCATATTTGAGCAAAATTATGGAGAAGGTATCAACGCAATACGATTGGAATCTCAGAAAGAATTTTTGATAAAGCCCCAAGCCTATTGTGCAAATTCGAATCCTACGGGACTGGGGCTAATATATGGTCATGGTTTTAGAATGGGAGAGTTGGCAGGAAACAGTGAGTAGGAATAAAACCATGTTTTTTGAAAGGAAGGCTTGGAGGATATAACAAGGTTTGACATCCAGCAATTCCTAATACACATCATATTTTTGGTTGAGGGGCTCAATTGCAATACTCCCAAGTCTGCTGACAGCACTAAATGAAGTCAGCTTGTGAGTGGATGAGGAGGATGTAAAAATGGGTCCAAAGTGATTGAGACAAGTGGAGTGACTGGGAGAATACCTGGCAGATGGAGAGAAATGGCAGAAATGAGAGGTTGTGTACTTTGATGGGATCAGTTGAATGACAGCCTATCATTTGAAAAGTGATTGGTTGAAAAAATTAGATAAATAAATGAACTTAAGCTGCATTTTTGTTTATTTCTGCGCAGCCTTCCAAGTCCATGTAGGGCTGTGTGTTCTGAACATGGAAGTCAAGACTGGGAATGGCATTGGCACGCTGTATACAGTGTACATAGACTCAGCAAGTAGGGAGCTGTAACATTGAAAAGAATCTGGATTTCCCTGTATACCAGTCACTGAAAGCAATATTGCAGGAGCAGATGATATATTCAACTTCATTTCAGGGGGATTTAGAATTCAAGAGTAAGGGTCATTTACGGCAACTGTACAGGGCCTTGGTAGGACCCCAACTCGAACATTGTGCTGAGTTGTGTGCAGTTTTGGTGTCCTTACCTTATAAAGGGCAAACCTGACATTGAGGGAGTGCAGTGAAGGATGACCAGACTAATCTCTGGGATGACAGGTTAGTTGTGGGAGCAGAGTTTGGGGTGACTCGGCCTGTATTCCATGGGCTTTAGGAAGATGGGTGGAGATCTCAGTGAGATATATAAAACTCTGACAGGGTGTGACAGATTGTAAGTAGGGATGATATTTCACTTTATAGAAAATGGTTCACGAATCGCAATGCAGTCAAATCATACTTAATAAACAAGCGTTCTCAGAGAACTCCCTGTTTATTGATGGGCCAAAGGCACTATATTTCATAATGTTTAAACATATTTTGGGATATGAACATTGTGTGGGGAAACTGCATTGAGGAAATGTTCGGCAATGAACTAGCATGGGGAAAGATCAATGTGTTGAATGACCTCCTCCTCTCCCGATGATTCTGTGCAGTCTGTGGAAAAACTCTGTAAACGTTGTCACAAACTTTCATATGTTAGGAAGGATGTCTATGTAGTGTCAACAGAACTGTGTTTCCCGCTCCCGTTTCTGATAACGAGGTTGATGCCGGATGTTCCGTCAGGTTTTATCCTTTAAGACCTCAGAATAGTTTGCTACAATTGAGTGTCTCGCTTGGCCGATTCAGAGACCATGCCTGTGTGTCTGGAGTCACTTTTTGGCCAAGAAAGCACGGGAGATTCACTTCCTGAAAGTACATTGGGGAAGGATATCAATGTGAACAATCAACATTGGACAGTATTACTGACACCAGATTTTAGGTATCGATGTTTTATTAATTATTTTTAACTTCCACCAGCTGCCAGAGCATTGACCTGGTCTGGATTCATAATCCAATGATATGTCCACTACTGCACGATCTCCACATGGGAATCTATTGGAAACCATACTGACCTGATTATTTCGGTGCTACTTGACCGCTCTATCGAAACGTATCCCCACCAATGTGACAGTCGTGATGGGACTGAGGGTGTGGTAATTGGTCAGATTGTAATTATTCTCCTATTCAGGGACTGTATATAGTTGAGTAATTTTCCTCATTGCGAGGAAGATGTCAGAGTTGGAGCTGGAATGAAACGTGGGATGGCGTTTTTTACAGTGGGCAGGGTGGGAAGTGGTGTAATCTAGAGAGATGTGGGAGTCAGTCGGTTTATAGTATACGTCCGTGCTGAGTCGGTCGTCCGAGAGAGAGATGGAGGGGTCTAGGAAGGGGAGGGAGGAGTCTGAGACTGTCCAGGTAAATTTGAGGTTGGGGTGGAAGATGTTCGTAAAGTGGATGAACTGTTTAACCTCCTCGTGGGAGCACGAGTTAGCTCCGATACAGTCATCAATGTAGCGGAGGAAAAGGTGGGGGTATATTCCCAATTCCTTCACCTTCACCGCATCTGCTCCCAGGAGGACCAATTCCAATACCGAATAACCCAGATGGCCTCCTTCTTCAAACACTGCAATTTCCCCTCAGACGTGATTGACGATGCTCTCCACCGCATCTCCTCCACTTCCTGCTCCTCCGCCCTTGAACCCCACCACTCCAATCGCCACCAGGACAGAACCCCACTAGTCCTCACCTACCACCCCACCAACCTCCAGTAACATCGGATCATCCTTCGTCATTTCCACCACCTCCAAACGGACCGCACCACCAAGGATATATTTCCCTCCCCACCCCAATCAGCGTACCAGAAAAAAACACTCCCTCCACGAATCCCTTGTCAGATCCACACCCCCCACCAACCCAACCTCCACTCCTGGCACCTTCCCCTGCAACTGCAAAAAATGCAAAACTTACACCCACACCTCCCCCTTCGCTTCCCTCCAAGGCCCCAATGGATCCTTCATTATCCATCAGAAATTCACCTGCACCTCCACACACATCATTTACTGCATCCGCTGCACCCGATGTGGTCTCCTATACATTGGGGAGACAGGCAGCCTACTTGCAGAACGTTTCAGTCAACACCTCTGGGACACCGGCATCAACCAACACAACCACCCCGTGGCTCAACATTTTATCTCCCTCTCCCACTCCACCAAGGATGTGCAGGTCCTTGGCCTCCTCCATTGCCAGACCATGGCAACACGACGCCTGGAGGAAGAGCGACTCATCTTTCGCCTAGGAAACCTCCAACCACAAGGGATGAATGCAGATTTCTCCTTCTTCCACATTTCCCCTCCCCCACCTTTTCTCAGTCCCAACCCTCAGACTCAGCACCGCCTTCTTGACCTGCAATCTTCTTCTCGAACTCTCCGCCCCCACCCCCTCTCCAGCCTATCACCCTCACCTTAACCTCCTTCCCAAAGCCCCACTCCCAAGTCCCTCCTACCTACCTTTTATCTTAGCCTGCTTGGCACACCCTCCTCATTCCTGAACAAGGGCTTATGCCCGGAACGTCGATCCTCCTTCTCCTTTGATGCTGCCTGACCTGCTGCGCTTTTCTCGCAACACATTTTTAAACAACTACCTCATTGTCCACTTTAATTTGAAGAATGTCCGAATCAGAATCCTCTGAAGTTGTTTTTTCCTTCTGTGCCGTAATCATTAACACCTTGTTCTCTGGCTGTCCTTACCTGTCAAAGAACATTTTGAGCATATTCACATGACATACGCTGTGAGATTTCTTTCTTTCTGGAGTCCCTATCAAGTATTTACCCTCACTCAATATCCGTTGTATTTCATAAGGCCTACTAAACCTTGCTTTTCTAGGTTCACCTATAACTGGAAGTAACAGTAATATCTTATCCCCGATCGCAAAATTGCATTTTTTTTATTCCCTGTCCGCTTCCTGTTTTATTATATGTTGCATTTCTTTTAAATGATGTCGAACCAACTCCCCAGCGCTGTTAATCGTTCGTTAAATTTTGAGACCTAATCCCAATGTGTGGCCTTTGAACTCTAATTTACTATTTTCTCCTTAATCAATTTTAATGGTCCCCTCACTTAATGCCCCAAAAATAATTCCAATGGAATGAATTTGCTCTGTTAATTGGGGGTATCCCTGATCACAAAAAGTACAAATGGAATTCCCTAACCCTAATCATCTGGATAATCCTGATTATAAACCCTCAACATGGTCTTTAATGTTTAATGTCACCTTTCTAGCGCTCCCTGCAATTGTGGATAGTTTGCAGTAGATTTGAATTGCTTCATTCCTAAGACATTATAGTGATTAATTCGATGTGTAGTTTGAACTTTGATTTCACTGTGTCTTCATTGGTAGTCCGTATCTATTTTTTAAAAAATGAGTAATTCCTTTGCAATTCTTCTGGCTGTGATACTGAACCTTGGGATGGCCTCTGGAAATCTAGTCGATGCATCCATTATTGTTTAAAAAATACTGATGCCCAATCTTTTGATTGTGGTCTGGGACCTAGCCAATCAATTAAGACTCCTATAAAAGGTTCCTCAAATGCCAGAAAATTTAAGAAAGGTGCAGGTTGTATTAGTGCTTTTCCAATTACTGACATGTGTGATTCATCTGGCAAAATTCAACTACATCCTGTTGCAGTCCAAGCCGGTAAAATGTCTCCGTAGTCAGTCTGTTTTTTTTCCCTCACTCCTAACTGACTTCTAGCTGGTAACTCATGCACCATTCGCATCACCTCATTTCTGTACCCAATTGGCAATGTGATTTGATGAATCTCTTCCCATTTCTCATCTCCTTGAATATATGATAGTCTCTATTTCCTCATTTAGTCATCAATTTTGAGGTAATAAAGCTCAGGGATACATTCAAAATTCCTAACGTTTGTGCTTTTTGATACAACTGCTTTAAACATATATCTTTCTGCTGTGACTCAATTAGTTTAGCTGAGCAAAAAATATTCACATGATCACCTATTTGCTCCTGTTTTGTCTCAAATGTTTGATGGAACAAAGTATCTGCTCATGCCACTTAAACCTCCTTATCTTTACATTTTTGATATTTTCTGTTTCAACTGGTGTCATTGGGAATTTATTACCCACAATCAGGAAAGTTTCCAGGATGAGATTCCTACATTGATTCAGTTGCCTGCATATCCACTTTTCAACGAGAGTGGCAGTAATCCTACCACTGAATCAGCTATTTTTTCCGCAAGGACAAATTGTATTCCTGGAGCTGAGAGTTTGTCCAATACCTCTACCACAATTTCCCCACACTTTCCTGGACATGCTCACTTTACTTGATTTTGCACCTTATGTGTCATGGTGAATTGCCTTTCGCAGTACCTTTTCTGGGAATATTGCTTCAGGAGTACATATCTCCTTGTCTATTCACAGAGGATCCTGTGTCTCTTAATATTGCATCCTCTTTACCTGCCGTATGTGAATAAACTTTCCCTTTACAGGTATATTTTCTAAGCAGATCTGGCACTCCCTCCGTAACAAACCTTCAATCAGATTATACACTCTGATGCAGCTTTCTAGTTTCCACTGTGCATTCTGTTACCGCTCCATCAAAACTCTCATATTTATTCCTTTTTCCTGCGTCTGTGTTTTTTTCTGAACCCACCAAAACAGTGATTTCATGTGCCCTAATTTGTTGCAATAAAAACACCGGAGTTTTTTTTTTAAAATCTTCTTTGCCTCGTTCAAGTATTGCCTTCACGGAGATCTACGTCTCCCTTTCTACGTCGGGATTTCTCTTTGCCTCAATTTCTATCCATCATGGACTGAAATTGACTCTGGAAGCCAAAAGAAGTTTTGTAACAATAATCACGAGTCATAATCATCAGCCTCTTCAGCTGCCAGTCTTGTCTTTATATCTCTAGTATCTTCGAAATGAGGTTGCACTATGTGAATGCTTAAACTCGTCCAAAGGAATTGTCTCTCTCAGAGCATTGTAGGTTTGCTCTCTTTTTAAAGCTCTTATCCATTTATCAAAATTACATCGTTTGATTCTTTCAAACTCAATATTTGTTTGGACCAGGATCCCTCCTTAAATTCCTGAAACGTTGTCTGTAGACTTTTGGCACATGCTCATATGTACATTTTCCCCTCCTCATACTCCCCAGATCCCTCCTCTGATAGTGTTGCGCATACCTCACTAGCTCTACCTACAAGTTTTGTCTGGGTCAACAAAACCTACATGGTCACTGCCCACTGAAATTCTTTAGCCACTTCCCTCCTCATTAATCTGGGCAAGCTGTGAATATACTGAAACACGTTTCTCACCAGGCTTTGGACGACCATGGGTTTACCCATCTTCAGTCTGTTCCTCAGTAAGCTGACCATCAGCCTTCATCCTCATCCTTTAAAGCTGACTTTCCATTCTAAGTGTCCACCTCTGAAGCTCAAATGCTCCCTCTTTTGCTTTCTCTCCTGCTGAAGCTATTTATTATATTTTTCTCTTTCCTCTGTTAAACCTAATCGTTATCTTTCTTCCTCTTCTGGTTTTAGTCGTAGCTCAAATTGCTTCATCTCTGCATCTAACTCAAGCTGCTTCTTTTGCGATTGAAGTTTAGTCATCCCCACAGATCCTGATGGTGTTTCCAGCAAATTAGAATGCTGAGATACTGCTGCAATCCTCTCATCTTTCCTCACATTAAACGGTAGCTTTAAACTCCCTTTGTATTCGAATTCCTGCGGCTTGGACTGATGTGCATTTTGTAAAATCCCCAAGGTCACTTTCTCCACCTTCAAAACAAGCTTGGTTCCTGCAAGAACCATTGCTACCTGAAGCTCTGTTTACTCACCAAATCAACACACGAAATAAGAGACAACATCCCCTGCCAATCGCTGCCTAAAGTCTGCAAAGGCCCCCTAATCTGTTATGGACCAGACCCGACCCCTCAAAACATTTTAAGCAGGTAGCCGGATGGTAAAGTTGCTAGTTGTTGAAGATTAGTGTATAGCTGATATTCCCAGACAGAATCAGCTGGTCAGACTGCCGAGTTTTAAACATATGACATTTATTTGCCAAATTACCAAATTAAACATAAGGAACAAAAAATAGAATACCTGAATAACGTATTGTATCCGAACCTGACAGGCTATCCCGATTTAAAGATGCTGTTCCAATATACTTGCAACAATTCCAAGAAACAAAACCCCTTAGCACCAAGAATAAAACTGACACAACTGCTTAAAGGTTATAATGTCAGAAGGGCAGAAGGAGGCAGAGAGCGTCCAGTGACTCTGACTCAACTCGCCCCTGAACTGATCCAACGTGTCCAGTTGTGGGAGCTGGACAGGTCCTCCTGATTATACAGGGTACTTTTTAAAGGCTTGAAAGGCTTCTGGATGAGGCATTATCTGTTAGGTATAAACAAAAGGACCCCAACGAACCTTTCAAAATTCTGACATATTGGAATCTTGGGTCCTTTAGACCCTCTTTCAAAAAAACCAAGGACAACATAACCCTGTAAAAGGACTGGCTTTGTGAGAACATGCCACATTTGGCTTTGGACTGAATTCCAAAAATGTAAGTCTTACCGCTTTGAAGCCAATCTAATGTATTAAGGTGTTTGTTAATTTACATAAAACAGTGTTCAATCATATTGTGTGTTGAAACGTCTGCATTGTCACGAGTGGAATGTCCCGACAGATCCACACTTCCTGTGTATGGTCAGGGTAAATATATCCACTGAGAATCTGTTGCTTGGCGCCTGTTCTAGTCAAGGAGAGACCAGCATGGAAACCACATCTGGATTGTGATTTGTTTTTTGGATGGTAATGTTGGAGCGTTCAGGTGGTTACAGCATTACAAATGAATTACACAGCAGAATCATCTAGCCCGCGATAAGAATACGTCCATAATTCTCCCTCACAATTAACTTCACGAGAGCAATTGGTGATGGGAGATGTGACCATTAGCCAGCGATGTCAACATTCAATTCAATCCAGTTGTTATTTTGAACTGAAGGCCACATTCTGAAAGGAATAATCTGGATCTGTTTGTTCAGTGACTGTGATTGATGTCTGTCTCCATGGATCCTAATTATGTCACTGGATGGTTTTCCTCTTCTATTTGTATGGGGCTTCTTCCAGTGCTTTATCCCATTCTTGCTGCAGATGTATCACCAGCAACACTGACAAGGATCAGCAGTTGCAGCGACAGGGAAAGGAGACATCAGAATCTGAGAACCATAGACTGGAATGTTCCAACAATGGGCCAGAATCTGAGAACAGTAAATGGAATGTTTCAACAGTGGATCAGAATGTGAGAGCATTAGACTGGAATGACGCACCAATGGTTCAGAGTCTAAGAAAAGTAGACTGGAATGCTGCAACAATGGACAGGAGTTTATCTTGGTGTCATTTGTATTTTTCCTGGTATTGGCCCATATTACCAGATCGGATATTAGGTGTACTGCTGATTATTCAGGCTGGTACTATCCCATGCTCACTATTGTTGGTGTTCCTGGTACGTCTCCCCATCTCTATCTACTTATTAATCCCATAGTGAACTTCAGTGCTATTTCTGTTATCTATATTTAGTAAATACTGAAAATATTGTCTTCAGTTTCAAATGCAAATCCATTCATTACCCACAAATTTCAGAACTGCCCACACCCCTGCCCTCACAAACATCAGAAAACAAGACTGTTCACAACCACAAAGTACCTATTTTCCCCGAATTGATTTATGTCTTGGTACTCTCTCCATCACCAAAGCTACCTACTCTCAGCTCCATTGTATCGCCAGACCCCATCTTGACGTCAGTGCGTGTGCTAAATAAACCATTATCTATACCTTGGTAAAAGTGAGAGTTTATGGTTCCTGTTCTCTTCCAATCACTCTTTCCGTTCCAAATGTTTCCATCAAAATCTTGTTCTAGTCTGTAAAGTATGACAGGGACACGGTGTCAGAGTCGTAATGTCGCTGGCCACGTAATTCAGTGGCCAAGGTAACTACACTATGGACACTGTTTCAAATCCTATCACAAACGATGACAGAACTTAAATTCAAATGACAGGAACTGGAAATAAAAGTGAATTTTACTAATATAATCCCAGCAGCACTTTGTCAATAAGTTTATCTATTTCATTGTTGTCCTTTGGTGATTAAATCTCACATTATTGCCTGATCTGCATTAAGACTGACGTCAGACCCAATATCTTAAGGAATGGCCTCACAGTAAAAGGCATTTAGTGAGGTCCACAAATGCTGCCCTGTCAGTGATGCAGACATCCCATGAAAGGTAGAGGAAAAAAATTGCCTCTAGAGATCAGAAACAAAAGGAACGAGTAAGTGCCAGAGAAACTGAACAGATTTGGCAGCCTCAGGTCGAGAGAAAATTAGAAGTGACATTTCGCGTCCAATCACCATACGTCAGAACTGAATGTAGCTGGGAAATAGTGCGTTTGATGTTGATGACAGGGATGGCAGTTGTGAAAGGGAGAAGGAGTGAGTTGAATAGATAGAGAAAGAGAGAGGTAGAGAGAAAGAAACAAACAGAGGGATTGTTGATGATCAGCTGGAGTGGAAATAAAAGTCCAGACTAATCTTATTTATTTTTCTCCTGTTCCCATATTACAGAAATTCATGCCCATGTAAAATGTACATCAAAGTCTCGGTTTGAAGTCAGCTATGTCCCTTTGTCTCTCTTCCTTGAGTGTGATCATCTTCTTTTATTCAGTAATGGGATGCTGGGCCAGTATATAATTCCCTTTCCGCATTGTCCTTAAGAAGGTGTTGGTGAGCCACCTTCCTGACCCACTGCAGTCTGTGAGCTGTTAGTAGTCAGTACTGAGGTCCGCCCGGTTTCATTTATTTGAGAATTTGTAGTGAGTGATATAACCGAGCGGCTGGCTTGGACATTTCAAACTACAACTCTGTGTAAACCACAGTGCGGTGGGTCTGGACTCACATGTAAGTCTGACAGGGTGAAGACAGTACATTTCCTTCCCTGAAGTGCATTAATGTGCCAGGTAGGATAAACGCAATGGTTTCATTAGATTCTCAATTCCTGATATTTTATTGAATGCACATTCCAACATTTGCCATGGTGGGATTCGAAACCGGGGTCTCCGTCATCACCTGGGTCCCTGGGTTAATATTCCAGAGATAATACAGCTAGGCCATCACCTCCGCAGAATCTCCAACCATCTCCAATGGCAATAGTGATGTTGTTGTTGGCGTGGCTGTGCTTAAAGCATAGCGTTTTTCAAGGCAACAAAATGATTTGGCAAAACATACCATCCTTCTCAGTTTGTATTTATGCGAAGGTGAGATGATGGGAAGTGTTCTTGGTGAAAAGGAGGTGGATGTCCTTGGTCATGAGCCTCTGATTTAATTCATACGGAGCAGTAGGTAATCAGCCCAGTAAATGTATAGTGTCCTTCATTGCAAAATGATGGAAGTATAAGTGTGAAGACTCCTGACTGAAGTTGTAGAGTGATATTGAGACAGAACCTGGGGCGCTGTGAACAGATTTTCTCTCCTTTATGAGGAATGATCTCCTTGCCACAATGAGACAGAATAAAGGCAATACACCAGAGTAATCCCTGCGTTGACGGAACCACGAGGAGAGTGTGAAGGAAATGAGTGCTTAATCTGTAATGCGACAAAAGAATAAAAAGTGATTGCAATAAAACCTGAGCATTATGGACCGATATTCATTATTTTCAAAACTAAACATTGATACCGTGAAATACTATGTGTTTCCCGCAATATATGTTTTCACATTTGGACAAATATATGATAGGGAATGTTAAGAAGGACATGGGCCAAGTACCAGAAAATGGAGTTAGCATGGATGGACATTTTAGTCTGAATGGACCAGTTTGGGCTAAAGGTCCTGTTGAAATCTATGACTCTGTGATAGTTTACATGTCCCTGTGGAGCCCACATGTTGGTTGAGAGACAGCTCCAGGCTCTGACCAAACTCTCTCCGTCTCAACGCACAGTTGGAGTGAGACCCTGCACTGAGCACCATGTTGTTCACAAACTTGTCAGCAGCCACATTCTGACAGGGTTGGTCATTCTCAAAGGCTTCTGACATCCATACAGAAGACTAGCCCTGTCTTCTCGGAGATGGAAGATGCCTCCTTGAGATGTGTCACAAACCATCCGCTGTGCCTTCTTACCATCAGCAAACCACGTTATTATAACACGCGTGAAACATTAGCAATGGAGCCAGGAGGCACAACATGGAGCAGTCTGTCTGTCCAGTCTCCGCTTCATTAGTTTGTAGTGTTGCAGCATCAATGACATCCGCTTATTTCAGTGTAACAGTTTGGAGGGGCTGAATGGCCTCATCTGTTCGTGTGTCAATATTTTGGGATTCTGAATGTCCTCTTCCTCGTTCCAGGGAAGAGGTCCATTATTGGGTGACCCGTGGTCGCTGCTTACCTGCGTGTTGTGCTGACTAGATTCCTTACCTTCCTGTGTAATAATAGACAAACAGGAGGCTGGAAGAAACAGCAAGTCAAGCAGCATCAGGAGGTGAAGAAGTCAACATTTCAAGTATAGCCGTTCTTCAGGACTGAGAGTGGGGGTAGGGGGAACTGCAGATAAAGAGGGGAAGGAGTGGTTGGGGTGGGGAGAGCAGCAGGATGGTGAGGTAGGAGTTAGGTGGACACAAGTGGTGGGTGCAACCTGGTTGGTCGATGAGAGGGATGAACCCGGTTGGGAGCTAGAAGGCGGGGTCATTTAGTTGAATGGAAGGGAGAAGGCGGGGCTGGAAAGGGAGTGGGGCTATCTTTGGGAAGGATATTTCAAATTGGAGAACTCAGTGTTGAGTCCTCGGGGTTGTAGGCTAACCAGGCAGAAGGTAAGATGTTGTTCGTCCAATTTGCGGTCTGACTCACTGTGGCAACAGAGGAGGCCAAGGAGGTCACGTTGGAAAGGAATTGGGAAGGGGAATTGAAATGGGTGGTGACTGGCAGTTCAGGTCAGCCGCTGTGAGCCCGGCTGTGATGCTCGGTGAAATGAGCCCTTAGTTTATGTTGCTCTCCCCGATGTAGAGAAGCCCACATCAGGTGCACCTGATGCAGTAAACTAGGTTGAAGGAGAGGCAGGTGACCTATGTTTCATGTCGAAGGACTGTTTGGGGCCTTGGATGAGCTGAGGGAGGTGGTGTGTCAGCAGATGATGCATTTTATTCATCTGCAGGGTCAGTTGCCAGTGGGGCTTGGCGGATTTGGTGGGGAGTGTGGCACGAACCAAAATTAGTGAAGTGATTGGTCCTTATGGAAGATGTGCCAGGTTGATGGGATCCAACCAAGTTTAGTGTTTCTGGCACTCCTGATGTAGTCTTCTCTATATCAGGGAGACCAAATGTAAACTAAGGGGAATGCTTTGGTGAGCATCTCATCTGGGCCTGTAAGGGCTGATCTGACCTCCCAATCATCTCCAATTTCAATTCCCCCTCCCACTCCATTTCCGACATGGTCATCCTTGACCTCCTCCATTGCCTCAACGAACCAAAGCACAAACTGGAGGAACAGCACTTCATATTCTACCGATGTAGCCTACAGCACGGGGGACTCAACATTGAGTTCTCCAATTTCTAGTAACCTCCCTTCCAATACCCCGACTCCCTGCCCAGCCTCTCGCTCTTCCATTCCTCTGATCAACTCATCTTCCAGCTCTCAACTGGATTCATTTCTCCCATTGACCAACCCAGTGGTAACCCTCGACCTGTGTTCCCCACCTCACCACACCGCCTCCTCCGACTCTTGCACCTCGACTCTTTATGTGTTCATACCGTTACCCCCACCCCAGTCATGAAGAAAGCTTATGCCCAAGGGCTGGACTTCTTATCTTGATGCTGCCTGGCCTGTTGTGTTCTTCCAGCCTCCTGCATTCCAACATTTGTAGTTTTTTTAAAAAAAACTCTTCTTGTGCAATAGGTAAGAGATAGTAAATGGGCTGTGCCTCTTCTTATCCAACAGCTTCAATGGGCTGAATGGCGCTCTCACATTTCAGTGATACCAGCTTGAGATACAGAATGAGCTGCTCTTTTTTAGTTCTTTGGAAATGTTCAGGGTCCAGTAGTACTGTTACACTAATGTTACCTAGGCGTTAACAGCATGAGCTTGAATGTTGACCAGGTTTTGATGCTTTCTGCGATATTTTCTGAGCATCCTCACTTCTGATCTAATGACGGAGGGTAAGACGTTGATGAACCAGCTGAAGATGTTTGTGTCGAGGAAGCTACACGGAGGATCGCTAACATAGATATCTAGGGACTGAGAGGATTGATCTGCACCAGCCACATGGTGTCCTGAATGGCCCAACCACTTAGGAGTCTACAACTGTTTCCCATTAGATTCAATGTTATTTAGTCTCCTTGACACCTTCCTCAGTTACGCCCTGCAGTGATGTCAGGGTCAGTCACTCTGATACTGTGCTCATATATTTTGTTCATGTCAAAGGTCAAGGTAAATCCGTGGGGACTGTTTCCTTCTCTCAGAGGGTCGTGACTGTTCGGGCCTCTCTAATCCAGACAGCTACATCTCTGAAATGTTTGAGGGAGCAGAATGGTGGTAAAGGATCTTGACACATCAGGGAGTTGAGGGCTACAAAGAATTGGACAGAGAAGAGAAATTAATGCCGGGAAAGATCAGCCCTGACCTTATTGACGGGAGGGGCAGGCTTTACAGGCTATATAGCCTGGTGTTATTCCCGTGTACCCCATAGTCCAGTCACTTTGTTGCCTTTTCCATTTCCTGTGTTATTGACTTCAAGTAGCTGTATAGCCTGATCGTGTAGCTGCATGATCTGGAATGTGTCTAGTTCTATGGCCATGAGGATTGATTGGCCTCCTCCTGTAACTGTATATCATACTCCAAGGGCTGAAAAGCCTTATCCTGTTCTGGTGTAACTGGAAACCATTTGGACCAGATCTATCACCCTTGAAGAAAGTGAACACTTCAGATGCTGGAGATCAGAGTTGCAAAGTGTGGCACTGGAAATGCCTAGCTGGTCAGGCAGCATTCAAGAAGCAGGAGTATCGAAACTTTGGACATTCCTAATGATAGGCTTATGCCCAAAACGTCGATTTTCCTTCCCCTCCAATGCTGCCTGACCTGCTGTGCTTGTCCAGCACCACACATTTGGACGTCTACTGGCCCGCCCTAGTCAATCTTCCTGGTCACGTCATCAAAGAAATTTAACAAATTCTTCAGGCATGAACTTCCACTCAAAAAGCCATGTTCACTATTCCTAATTAAACCCTGTTTTCCGAATGCATGTACATCTTATCCTTCAGAATCTTCTCAAGAAATTTACCTATCACGGATGTTACGCTTACTGGTCTGTATTTCCCAGGCTTTATTTTTTCAGTCCTTCTTGATTAAGTGCACAACATTTGTTATCCTTCAGTCTTCTGGGATCTCACCTGTGGTAACTGATGATCAAAATTATCAGCCAGGGCCCCCGCAAATTCTTCTCTAGCCCTTTGCAGTGTTCTTGGATATATCTGGTAAGGACCATGAGATTTCTTCAACTTCAAAGATTCTAGTACATCAATTACTCCTCTACTGTGATACAGACTGTCCCTAACATATCACCACTAATTTCCCCAAATTCCCATATATTCATGTCTTTCTCCACTGTAAATATAGAGGAGAAATATTTGTTTAGAACATTGCCTATCTCTTATGGTACTGCACATGCATGTCCACTTTGGTCTTTGAGGGGTCTTATTCTCTCTTTAGTTAATGATTTTCCTTTAATATACTTAAAGTGCCTCTTTGGATTCACTCTGATCTTCTCAGTCAAGGTTATCTCATCCCCCCTTTCGCCCTTCTGATTTCCTTCTTCAATATACTCCTATATCCCCTGTACACCTACCGGGATTTCCGTGATCCAAGCTGCCTCTACCTGAGCCACGCCTCCACATTTTGTTTGGTCAAAGCTTAAACATTTCTTGTTATCCAGGTTTCCTCATTTCTGTCAACGTTCCTTTCATCCTCACAGGAATATATAGATATTAAACTCCCACTTGCTGGAGGTCCCTTTGCTTGCAAACAGACAACTCCGATCAACCCCTGCAAACTCCTGTCTGAGACCATCAAAATTAACCTTGCCCCAATTTTGAACTTGAATCTCTGGATCAACTTCTTCCCTCACCATAACTATTTTAAAATTAACAGACCTATGGTGACTCGTCCCAAAGTGTCATCTACTTCACTTCACTCACCTATCCTGATATATTTAGTGAGTAGGTCAAATATTGCCCCTTCCTGATTAGGACCCTCTATATACTGCTGGAGGAAACTTTCCTGACGCACTTAATTGATTACATCCCATCAAATCCCTTCATGATCTGGCAGTTCCAGTCTGTGTTATAAAGATTAAAACCCCTATTATGACAACCCGAATGTTCCCTGCAAGTCTCCCCAAACTCTCTAGATATTTTTGTTTCTGTAATTCCTGTTGACAGTTTGGGGGCCTACATTACAACCCCAATAAAGACACCATCCGCTTCTTATTTCTTAGTCCAACCCACAAAGCCTCACTGGATGATTCGTCAGTTATTTTACCTCTGATCACTGCTTTATACTCCCCTTGATTAGAAATGCAACTCCCCTCCCTCTTTCCACCATCTCTGTCCCTCCTAATGCATTTATCCTGGTACATTAAGTTGTCAGTCCTACCCATCCCTCAGCCATGTTTCTGTAATAGCTAGACTATCCAGCGCCGATTATCTAACCACACCCTGAATTCATTGGCCTTGTCTGTCAGCCCTTTCACATTGAAATAAATGCAATTTAATCAAAGGCATTCCTTGCTCCCTATCATGTTCCAGCCTGATCTGTCTCTTCAACGTAATATTTCTGAATACTGTATCTCCTTCCAGCCTCACACTTGCCTCCCTGCTCTTGAGGATACCACCTCCTGCCAATCTCGTTTAAACACTCCCTTGTAGCACGAGCAAAACTGACTGCGAAGATATTGGTCCCCCGTCCAGTGCATGTGCATGTGCCACCAGTCCCTCTTGAACAGGTCAACTCTGTCACAGAAAAGCTCCGAATGATCTAAAAATATGAATCCCTCCCCCTGCACCAATTCTTTAGTCACATACTCATCTGCCATATCCTCCTGTTCTTACCTACACTAGCTCATGACACTGGAAGATATCAGGTGACTGTCAAGGTCCTGTTTTTTAACTTTTCTGCGAGCTCTCAGTAATCACTCTGTAGGACCACATTCCTATGTCTACCTGTGTCATTTGTGCCAACGTGCACAATGACTCCTTACAGCTCACCAACACCCCCACCCCCCAACTCCGAGTACGTTCAGCAGACACTCAGAGACATCCCGGACATTGACAACTGAGAGGCAACACACCATCCTGGTTTGCCGTTTGAGGCCACAGAATCTCTTATATCTAAGACCCTGTTTACCTTTATCCTTTCCCATTGCTCCCCAGAACCAGTCGTAATGCAACTAAGCTGGCTATTGCTGGTTTCCCCTAAATGGTCATTTCCTGACATCCATCTCCCAACACTACAAAATCAGTATCAAAAATGGTATACTTGTTTTCGAGAGGAATGCCACAGGGGATTCTTGCACTCTCTGCCTACTCCCTTCCCCATTCCTGGTTGTCGCCCAGCTACTCTCTGCCTGGAACACGACAGGAAGCAAGGAACGCCAGTTGGATTAAATTGCGTCTATTTTAATGCAACACGGCTGACAGGTAAGGCTGACGAACTCAGGACGTGGATCTTTACATGGGACTGGGTTATGACAGTCTTTAAAGAAACAAGGGATGGACTTGGGTGTGACCACCTCACTAAAGCTCTTACCTCTGAATTGCTCTGTATATGGATGATCCGAAGAGCAGTCAACTCCAGATCCCGAACACGGTCTCCCAGGAGCTGCAGCTGGCTGCACTGCCCACACGCGTCGTCATCAGGGACAGTGAAAATCTCCCTCAGCTCCCACATCCCGCAGGAGGAACGTGCAACTGCCCTAACTGCCAGCTCAACTGTCAAAGTTGTATTAAAAAGACTTTACTTGAGCTTACCTGTACCTTTTGCTGAGCCGCTGCTCACCGAAGCCTCTGGAACCAAAGCTTTACTACCTACTCTGCCACTATCAGCAAGTCAATAGACCACTCCACATATAGTTTTGGTTAGGGCAGGAGGGAAACACTGCAGCGATGTATTGTTTGGGCCTTAAGCACTCTTCACACCAGGCCCATACTTGGACTTGGAGAGTGTCTTGCTGAGGTTTTCCTCCTAGTAGTGGTGACTGCGCTGATGCAAATATTCACCCTCACATCCAATCCACGTTGTCGCAGTCATCTTGTCTTTTCTGTCTATTAGTACTGCATTTATGAATTCCTTGAATCTATTGATTGCTTTCCAAACTGTGTCTCATTCTGGAGGGAGAGATGCTGGTGTTCCAGTGAATACAGGCTATTTGAAAAGGTTTACCATTAGACATATGAGTGATATAATGCCCATCCGCTCGCTGACTCTTTTTTTCCTTTCAATTAGGGTACATTTATTCTGATAACCTTCAATTCTATTTTTCAGCATTTTCCCTGTAACGCTTGTTTAAAACTCTGTCCATCTCAGCCTTGAACATATTTAGTGATCATTCCTCAACAGCTATCTCAATTTTCTACAATTGTTTCCCTCTCACTGAGGTGAGACTTGGTGGTCTTTCATCCTATGACTTTTTGTCTAGCACTCTGTGTGGAAGTTGAACCTACATTAGATGTTGTCATGTTCGATCATACCACCTCTGTGGCAAGAGGCAAAACAAAAAAAAGCAACACAAAGTTTAAGAGCCAGTAATCTCCTCCCTCATCTTCCACATCAGTCAAAGATACAGTTCATCCGGATCAAGGGATTTGCCCATTTTTTGCCATGCACCAACTTCCAATTCTTCCTCAGCTTTTGTGTTAATTTGCTCAATGCCAAACTGTCAGGAACAGACATTGAATACAGTAACCGCTTCTCCAAAGTGAAGACAAATATGTAGTAAGTTTTTGACATATCTTCTGGCTCTATGCACAGGTTGCCTCCTCGATCCATAATACTTTCTCTTGTTACCATCTTACCCTTAATAAACCGATAAAATGTCTTTGGAGACTTAAAAATATTGCCCACTAATGTTTTTTTTATCACCATCCCCCACCCCCTTTTTGCTCTTTTACTTACTTTTAGAGTTTAGCTCTATGCATTCTCCCCTCTTCTGGGACATCCATTGACCTGTTCACTTTATGCCTGTTTTAAGCTTCTCTTTCATTTTTAATTCCATTCTGAATATTTGTAGATATCCCAGTCTCTCCGGGCTTGTTTTGCTACATTTCATCTTTGGAGTAACATGTTGTTGTGACACTCTCATCAATTCCATTGTGAGCATGTGATCCCCACCAACACCCACCTACACGCTGTTCTGTTACAGTTTCACCCAGAAATAACTGTACTGTGGCCAGATCCTGCCTTTGTTATGATACATTCTGCCTCCCTCATTCAAAGAATTTTTATTTTTCAAACCTTTTTCTTTTGATCTTTTCCTTAACAAGCTAAAAATGCTTGAGTCACGGTCACTGGTCCTGCAATGCTCTCCCAATCCTGCCTGCAGCACCTGACTGGCTTCGTTCCCCACAGTGAGACCCAGCACTGCCCCACTCTTTGTTGTATCTTCTCCATGTTGGTATAAGAGTCTCTCTGGAATAAATGTCAAGTCATCTTCCCCTCTTTAAAAAAATCACTGCCCTAATGAATATTTGGAATTGAAATGTATCAATATAATAATCCTATTATTGTTTTTACACACCTCAGTGAATTGTTTATATATCTGCTGCTGTATTTTCTTTTATCTGAGAGTCGATAATATATCCCCAGCAGTGCATCTGTCATCGTTTGGATTCTAACCTCAACCCACAAAGCGTCATTTGAATACCCTTCCAAGATATGATCCTAGCTAAATGCAGTCATTGACTCCATAATTAATAAGGCAACACCACCTTCTCTTTTACCCCTCTCGTGTGCTGCCCATAGTTCTTGTACCACAGAATATTGCGTTGTCAGCCCTGATTTCCCTCAAACACATCTCTGTGATGGCGAAAATGTCACACTCCAAAAATGTCATCTCAATCCCTTATCACATCTATCGGTTCGATAATATTCCCAGCATTAAGGTAAAGGACATCCAGCCTGGAATATAAGAACCTTGGAGTTCTTCAGTCATTTACTATTTGTTATCAAGCTGCCTTTCCATGAACTAAAACTGTTACTCTGGGAATGAATGAATAATTGTTGAGTTGTAATTTCTTTTTTAATTAATGTGTTAATCAAATGCAACGTTCCAGAACTGAACAGTCAGCTCCAAATATTTTACTGTGCTCAGTGTGCAGAGGGGTCAGCTCTCAGTAATGGAAAAAGTAAGGACTCCAGATCAGAGTCGAAAAGTGTGGTGCTGGTAAAGCACAACAAGTCAGGCAGCATCCGAGGAGCAGGAGAGTGAAAACTTTGGGCACAGTCCCTTCATCAGGAAGACATTGGTGTGTTCACATTTTTTCCATTCCATGATTCATGGGACATTTGGAAAGTTACTTGCTCAGGAAGGCAGCACTGTATATAGCCCTGAAATGGAAAGCAGTCAATCAGTTGTTTGGACAGGGAGTAGACAAAGTGAGCTGAAATACAGACTGATTGAAATACAAACATAAGGGTAGATAAGTCACCTGGACCAGACAGGAAGCACCAGAGGTTAACAGAGGAAGTGAGGGAAGAGATTGCTGCGCCTTTGGAGATGATCCTTGCGTCCCCACTGTCCACTGAAGTATTGCCTGATGATTGGAGGTTGGCAAGTTATTCCCTTGTTCAGGAAAGGCAATAGGGATAATCCTGCGAAATACTGGCCAGTCAGTCTTACTTCTGTATTGGGAAACGTATTGGAGAGGATTCTGAGAAACAGAATTTATGATTACTTGGAAAATTATAGATTGATTAGATATAGTCAGCATGACGTTATTAGGGGCAATCATGCCTCACAGAACTTATTGAATTCTTTAAAGATGGGATCAAACACATTGATAAAGGTAGAGCAGTGGATGTGATTCACATGGATTTTAGCAAGGTGGTTGATAAGTTACCAAAAGATCAGCTCAGTCAGAAAGTAAGGAGGCATGGGGTACAGGGAAACAGCGAAATCTGTGTGTGTGGATACAAAATTGTCTGACCTGGAGAAGACTGATGGTGGTAGAACATGGAAAGTTTTCAGCCTGGAGCTTGGTGAGCAGTGGCATTCTTCAGGAATCGGTTCTGGGACTGCTGTTCTTTGTGATTTTTACAAATGACTTGGATGATAAAGTGAAAGGGTGCTTTAGTAAGTTTTACAACGTAATAAAGATGTTGGAGTTATGGATAGTGTGAAGGGTTGTCTTAGGTTGTAATTGGACATTGACAGGATGTAGAATTGACTGGTAAATGGAAGATGGAGTTCAACATGGATAAGTGTAAAGCGATTCATTTTTGAAGGTCGAATTCGAATGAAGAAAACAGGTTTAAAGGCAGGATTATTGGCAGACTAGAGGACCATAGGGATCGTGTGGTCTATATCACAGGACGCTCAATGTTGTCACCCAAGCTGGTAAGGTTATTAAGATTATGGTGTTTTCATTAGCCAGGGATTGAGTTTAAGAGCCGCAAGGTTATGCTGCAGCGCCAAAAATCTCTGGTTGGACTACACTTAGAATATTGTGTTCAGTTCTAGTCGCCTCAGTACTGCAAAGATGTTGAGGCTTCGGAGAGGGTGCCGGGGAGATTTACCAGGATGCTGCCTAGACTGGATAGCATGTCTTACAAAGAAGCGTTGGGGGAGCTAGGTCTTTTCTCCTTGGAGCAATAAAGAATGGGAATTGACTTCATACAGATGTATAAGATGTTGAGAGACAGGCAGAATTGATAGCCAAAGACTTTCTCGCAGGGTGGAAATGGCTATCGCGAGCGGGCATAAGTTTAGTATGATTAGAAGAAGGTTTGAGGAGATGTCAGAGGTAGGTTCTTTAAATAGAGAGTGGTGGGTGCTTGGAATGCACTGCCAGCAGCGTTAGTGGAGTCAGCTGCATTACAGATATTTACATGACTATTGGATAGGCACATGAATGATAGTACAATGAAGGGTATGTCAGTTAGTCTGAACTTCGAGTAGGACGTCAAGGCTTGAAGGGTCTGCACGAAGTTGCACTGTTCTGTGTTTTATGTTTCACCCAGCCTGTAGATTCTTATCAATTATTGAATGTGTGAGGGAGTGATGTATGTGAGATTAGGAAGCTGGGGAGGGGCGTTAGCCCAAAACTTCCAGTTATGTTGTTCATTGTTACATTCACCTGAATGTCAGTACAATATGTGTGGTGTCCTACATCAGGCAGGCTCCGCCAAGTTCAGTTATTAACGCAATTCTTGACTTGTCATTTGCTGCTGTTTTCTTCAGATTAAAACTGTTGGGTGACCCATGTATTAATCAAATGCTTGCTATGTTTCGTGAATTGCGCAAAACTAAGATGTCAACTATGATTACTCGACTGAACTATAATCTCTGAAAAGAATTAGGTTGATTCGATATTTATGGAACAAAAATATAAACTCCTGTCAAGATTTTCTAACACATAAATAAAGAATGCTCATTTTATTTTCTATCGAACAAAGAACATGGATGTAATTCTTTTGGTGATCAGAATTAAACACACAATATCAGGATTCAAAACAATGCATTGTCACTCCAACATTTTGAAAGTGGTTGGCTTCTGAATGATTACATGGTCAGGGTGAGCAAACGATTGATCAATCAAATAGAATTGGAGTTCTTATATATTTATATATAATCAATCAGTTTAATTTCTCACTGAAATGTACAAGCTTCAACTATTTGTCAGCGAAGTAGAAATGTCTATAGTTCAACATGTTCTGTGAATATTAAACGAAATAAATGATTTGTGCTATCAAATTTTAGTGAACAATAATTTGAAAACATTTAACTTTTAGAAACAATGTTATTTAATTTGAAGTGCAGACAGTGAACAAAAACGATGAACATATTATCGTGTGAGTGAAAAGTCAAACCTTTTCAAAGAGATTTGTGCCAAAGCAATGACAGATTTGTTTGAGTAGTTGGAACACAACATTTAAAATATTCATAATCTGAACAATAATTAGACTATATAATGAAGGTGGTCTTGCAATAGTTGCATTTTAAATGCTTATGCTGCACTAAATAATCAGATATTCGTGAGCATTTAGACTGGGAAATAATCGGATACTGACTTTTATTCGCATCAGACACATGATAGAGTGCAAAACTTTAAAGTACAGGAGGAGGCCATTGGCCACGGTGTGTGCATCAGCTCCAGGAATGTCTCCTAAGTGCCTCCCATTTGCCAGCCCTATCTCTGCAGCCTGTTAAATTCATATTTCCAAATACATATCCAGTTCTATTTTTTAATGTTCATCCACAACTCTCCCAGGCAGTTCCATTCCAAATCTTAACAACTCTCTCAATAAAGAAGTGTTTCCTCATCTCATTCCTGGCTCTTTTGCTGACAATCTTGGAATTAGAACTCCTTGATGATGTAATGCCAACTAACGGAAACAGAGTATTCCTGTTTTACTCTACAACTTTTTTTCATATGTTTGAGCACCGCAATTAGTTCACATATTTTTCTGTTCTGCTGAAGGAAGAATAAGCCTTACAAGAAATGTTACAAGCACTACATCGGAAAAACAGTCAGAAAACTAGCCACCTGGATACATAAACAACAACTGGCCAGAAAAAAAAGACATGACCCACTAACAGTAGTATCCTTACATACAGATGAGGAAGGGCACGATTTTGACTGGGTCTGCATATCCATCTAGGAAAAGCCAAACAGGGATACGCACGAGAATTCCTAGAAAAATACCATTCCAACCGGAACTCTATCAACATACATATCAATTTTGATTCCATCGAACACTCTCTGACAAAAGAACCGGACATAAAATCACCAATACTGGAAATTACATCACTGACTCAAAGAAACCTAAACACATAAATAGCAACCATGACATGACACCAGCACTTCACCAGAGTCTAACTGATAATGTTCCCTAGTACAGTGATGAACCGTCTGAAAATGAACTCTCCAGCTCAGCGAGCAAACTGACATCCAGAAGAAGCACAATTTCTCTCATCCTCCCTTTAACTAAATACTTCATTCCACTTGTCATTCCGATTATTTTAAGTTTATTTGTATTCTGCAAAGTAATATAGTGTCTTTCTGTGTGTGTTTGAATGTGAGAGAGAGAGCGAGAGAGAGAGAAAGAATAATCCTCTGTAATCTCTGGATTACTCCCCGTGCCATGTGGAAAAGAGGGAAGGATGAGGAAGACAGTAGAGCTTAACATGTTGTTAAAAATCTAGTTCAGGTGTGAGAGTTCCAGATTATTGGATCATTGGGATCTCTTCCAGGACAGGTGGGGACCTGTACAAAAAAGACAGGTTGAATCTTAACTGTAAAAGCACCAACATCCTTGTGGGGAGGTTTTCTAGTGCAAGTCAGATGGATTTGTATAAACCAGGAGAGTGAGAACCAAAGCAGAAGATCAGGAACTGAGCAGAAGGTAGAGGTGAATAGGATATCGGGCACGGCCAGTCTAATGACTATGCCGAGAGATGGAATCAAAACAGTGAGTTGGGAGTTGGAATAAATTTTAGAGATGAGGTGCAGATTTTTCAGAGATTATCAAGTAAGGATGGAGAGTGTGGGGGATGTGAGGGAGTGAGGTGTGTGGGATCAGGGAGACAGTGCACAAGAAAATGTTAAAGGGGAAAGAGGTTGAGCTGGGGAATTCTGTGATAAACAACTGGCAGCAAAACACGGGAAAACTTGCTGCTTGTCAAAGTGAATACCTGGGAAAGAATTTATTATGCTTCAGATAAACAACACCCTTATTGCTCGAGGTCTGTATTGTAATGGAGGAAAAGCTGTCGTCATATTATGGATGTAGCTTTAATAATGGTTGCATTCAGCTAGAATGGTGTCAGTGTTGTTATTGGACAATGCGTGCACTGAGCATTTGAATTACACTAGATGGTCACAGAGATGGCTGGGCTACCTTTGGTTGAGTGAGTGCTGAAGATGCACTAGATGATGCTGGCTTGTAATATAGCCACTTACTAAGTACAGTCAAAGGAACAAAGCAGCAACTGCCATTGTTAATTGTTTCAGAATATACCAGAGTGTTCATAGCTGCCACTGCAAAGAATCATGCAATGAAAAAACAGGCCAATCACGTCTGTGCCCGCAAGTGCATATCCAAAGACATTTTAAACGTTTGTGAGGTTACCTGCCTCAATCACCCTCCTCGACAACGCATTCCAGATTCATACCATCCTCTCAGTTCGAAAATCCACAAATTCCACATTCCACAAATCCTCTCTCAATCCCCTGATGTTCACTTTAAAAGTCTGTCCCTTTGTTTTTGATCCTTTGACTAAGGAAAACAGCTGCTGTCTGTTCATCCTCTCCATACCCCTTATGTTCTTGTACAGCTGTACTATATTCCCTCCTCAAGCTTCCCTGCTGCAAAGAAAAAACGAGCAAATTTATCCCTCCTCTTTCATACTTACTTTTGAGTACTCACTTGTCTTGTTACTTCTGAATTGCATCTTCCCAAATTATCGGTGTTAAATTCAATCAGACCATTGATCTAGCTATCTGAATAATCTGTTTCTATCCTCCTGTAGCCTAACAATTTCCTCCTGACTGTGATCCACCCCGCCCATCTTTGTGTCATGCACAACATTGTCATCATTCCACTGCTCCCCACCTTCCACATTCTCACAACCGTTATTTCTGAATATGGCAAATAAACCGTGATTTCCTTCCTGTTCTCCAGATGTTATTCAGACGATGATTGGACAATTCCAGTCTCTTGCTTTTCCTATTTTGGTGAATTTATGAGTGATGTAGTTAACACATTTTATGAGGGATCCTCAAACAGCATTTTCGACACAGAGTTGAATTCACCTTTTACACTCTGCCCCTCTGCATGTTTTGTTTATAAACATTGTAAATAATTTAGGATAAATTAGGGTTTGGCATCTTGCGGTGGAACATTAGCATTTTACGTGGCACTGTTCTATGTAACATTCCCTGCAACAGCCAGAGCTGAAGAAATTTTTCATCTGCAGGATGGACATGCACTCATTCATTGTTTGTTTTAATCAGCGAGTGTGATGAGAATAAATATTCAAATAAATTCTATATTATGGGCAAACTGCAGAAGATCAAATCATATTCTCATATCCACCTTGAATTGGAAGGAAATATATACTATAAAAAAATTAAAAACATTGAAACACCACATAGGGGAGAAAGAAACATGTCGTCTGCACTTGATGGAGATTTAGAAATATATGTACAACCTGAACAAAAATCAAGTGATAGAAGAGAAAGTACAAGAAATCCTTTCTTAATTTAGAATGGAATCCAGATCCTGATTTTCTTGTACAGAGATGTTTTCTCATCCAATCTCACTACCGCAAAAACAAGCTTTTACCTGTCACTAAAATCTGCCTTTCTTCCTCCTCCGTCCTACTCTTTTCTTACACTCCTACTTCCCTTGCACTACCCCCCTGCAGCTATATACTCTTCCACTGATGATCTCCCTTCACACTTTTCTTCTGCCACTCCCCTGTAAGTTACACCAATTCCCCAGTTCCTCCCACTTTCTCTGGCCATCCCTTCCCCTTTTTGCTTTCCAACTGGGATGCTGGGAGCCGCTGGCTTCTGGGCTGCTATATGATCATCAGTCAATGATGAGATTGAGATGATCAATGTCCAATAGGAACAGACAATAGTGTGTTTCTGTCACTGACTGATCCATCGTGAACAGGGTGGTTTTCTTCCTCATGGTACAGAGTGGAGTGTCTTTCTGTCTCTCTGTCACAGCGCTTAACCAAACAGCCTCATCACAAATCGAACAAACCTCTCCTCAGAATCAGAAATCCATTCATCAGTTTTACTTTAAACATTGTGAGTAGAGTGAGCACATTGTTCAAACAGGCTGTGTACTGGCCTTTTGTTCTTTATTCATTTAACTGATCTTCCAATGTCAGTTGAGGTGAGATCAGACTAACTTGTGTTGTATTAAAGTAGTATTTGACTCATGTGACATCAGGGATCCTAAGTAAACTGTGGTCAATGAGAATCGCAGGAAATTCTGTGCTGGTAATTTCCTAACTAAACAATGACACTTTCCCCAGAGCTATTGGGAATGACAAATAAACTCTGCCCTTGCTAGTGCCTTCCAAAACCATGGATAAATTTTTCTTGTTAATAACATCAAGACATATTGTATTTGCACAGTTTGGTCTAACGTCTCTGAAAATTAGAACCTTGCTGCTTGAGTGTCACTCCAGTGAAATCAGGACGTTACAATAAGGTTACATTCCCAATTATTTTCAATCAGTTACTTTCTGAGGTCTGATCTAGTGATATCAGTACCACTGAGATCAACGTTTTCTCAGTCCAGCAGAATCGCATTATATTGTCTCAAAGCTGCGCCACTCCACAATTCTAATTTATTCACCGGCTCATTCGTCATGCTAAACAGATGTACTGGGCACACAATTTGCAACAAGGTAGAGATGTCCTTGACCCTCTGGAACCTTCCTCCCCTCCCATACCTGCCTACTGACTCCATGCCCTCCCCCAACTCCACCTCCTGTCGTTGATTCACCATCCCTCCTTAACCTCCACTCTCTGACGCTGAATGGTCTGTACTAATCAAATGTCTGAACTTTACCTCTTTGTGCCCCCACTTTAATGAATTTTAGGCATGATATTTAGTTGAGTTCTTCCACTGTCTTCGCCTCAGAGCCCATTTCTTTCGGCAAGATTCCTCTCCCTGTCTCATATACACTCTCCGTCCACCTTGACCCCTCCCTCTGGCCTTCACCTGAACTAAATCGGTTCATTGAGTAATCTCAACATGACATTGGTTGTCTTAATTTCTCTGCACTCCCCTCACCAAATCCATACTTTCAATGTCCGAACAGCCTACACTCCATGTACTTAAGTCCAACCCTGACTGTGTTATTCAGCCTGTTCCGAACAGGGTCGTGCTGCTATCGTCTGGTGGACTGACCTCGACATTGCAAAGGTTGAACGCCCACTCTCAGGTACCTCCTCTAATCTCCCCCTGGACCATGACCCTACCATGGCACATCAGGCCATTGTATCAACTACAATAACTGACCACATTTCATCTGGAGGTTTATGCCCCACTCGCCCCCACCCCCCCCCCCAAATGCCCTCGAGCTGATGGTCCTCTGATAGCAGAGCTCACTTCTGTCTCCTCTCAAAAATTCACAAACAGAACTGCCCGGGCAGACCCATTGCTTCAGCCTGCTCCTGCCACACAGATGAAGTGCATGGATAAACACTTGGGCCCCAGTTATGCCTGTTTCTTCTTGGGGACGTTGACCATTCGCTGATCCAGTTCTACTCCAGCACCCATCCACATATCTTTGTCCGATACACAGATGATATCATCGCTGCTGCATCTCTCTCTTGTCCCGAATTGGAAAAGTTCACCAATTTCGCTTGGAATTTGAAACTCTCCATCACTTTCACCTGGCCGATCTCTGGCTCCTTACTGCCTTTCCTCAACATTTTTGCTTCCATTTCTGGGGATAGACAAGCCACTGATATCCAGTATTATCCCACCGACTCCCACAGCTTCCTGGAGTATACATCCTCACACCTGGTTTCCTGCATAGACTCAATTCGATTCCCCCACTTCCTCCGACTACACTGCATTGCTTCTGCTGATCCTAAATTCAATAAGGAAGTCTTTGAAATGTCCACCTTGTTCCTCCATCAAGGGATTACCCATCATTGTTGTCAATAGGGTCCTCAACCGTGTCTGACCCATCTCCTGCACTTCTAGCCTACCCCTCCCCTTCCCTCTAGCAACGGATTTTACTTTGCCCTTACCTACTATTCCAGCCGCATTCACATGCAGAGGATCATCAGCCCACATTTCTCCCACCTCCAGCGAGATGTCCCCATCTGCACATATTCACCTCTCCTCCCCTGTCCACCTTCTAGAGGGATTATTCCCTCCAGGACACACTGGTCTACTCTTTATTTACTCCCACTCCAGGTCCACTTCACTTTCCCCTGCTGGAGGTGTCACACATTCCCATTTTCCTCCCTCTTCATCAGTATCAAAGGGCACAACTATACCTTCCAGGTGAAGCAGCACCTTACCAACAATTCCCATAATGCGGTCTACTACATGCGTTGTTCACAATGTGGTCTCCTCCAAATAGGGAAATGAAGGATAGACTGGGTGACCGCTTCACAGAACATCCAAGTTGGACCACTGCAAATGACTCTGAGTTTTCAGTTGCCTGCCAGTTTAACAGCCCATCCTATTCCTTGACCAATATCTCTGTGTCAGGCTTGCTGCAGTGTTCCAGGCAAATTCAGCGCAAGCTGAAAGAACTACACCTCATTTTCCATGTGCGGACTCTGCAGCCCTTTAGATTCAAAATCAAGTCCAATAATTTTCTGGCCTGAACTCCCCAATGTCCTAGCCACCTACCCATACACCAGGCCGAGTTGTCACATAGCCTTCCATTTCTCACACCCTATTATTAGCTACTAACAGTCTCCATTAAGAGCTATCCAGTCTCTTCTGCATATTATTAAACATTTTCCGTGTTACCGTCAGTTCTGAGGAAGGGGCACTGGAATGAAACGTTAACTCTGATTTCTTTGCACAGATGATGCCAGACCTGCTGAGCGATTACAGCAACTTCTGTTTTGTTTCAACATTGTCATGGCAAGGTCTCACAATGCAATACGTCATCGATATTTAGAGCCTGTCAAATATAGGAACTTTGTAATTTCTCATTTAAAATCAATAACAAATTACTCGAGATTCAACTAAGATAACAGCTTTGCTGCTATCATTCAGATCAGACACTTTGTCACAGTTCAGAAAGAAGAAAGAAATCAAAAGAGCTGGAGCGAAACTCAGTCGATCTGGCAACATCTGAGCAGAGGTGCAAAAAGTTAACCTTTGATTCTAATAGGACTTTTCAGAACAGTGTCACATCATATGACATATGTTAACTCTGTTGCTCTCGGCAGACACTTCCTCACCTTTTTCGTTTCTCCAGCATTTTCTTTTTGCATTTCATGTTTCCATTATTTTTATTTTTCCATGTTTCTTGACATGTCTACATATTGACCTTGGTAATATTTGGAACAATGTGGTCCTTTCATGTTTCTATTGCAGTTGGTGTGTCTGTGACACCTGAATTACAGCCGAAATCTGTTTCTTTTTTAAGATTAGAAAGTAAAAAAAATCTGAACATGTTGTAAATCTCAGGAAATCTATTTTTTTTGAAAATACATTTTAGAGACAGCTGAACTTCATGAATTAATAGGGATAGGTTTTTGATGATGGAACACTATGTGTCCTTCATTGAACTAGCTTGTCTCCTCAATCTCCAAAAGCTTTCAATGCATAACATTGAATTATTACAGCAAAGGTGGTGAAAACTCAGCCCATTGTCTCTTCCAGTTTTGGAATTAGCGATATTTCGACTATCATTCTCCTGAATTGTCCCCATAGCCTTGTACATTTTGTTATTAGCATCTGCTTTTAATTGTAAGCATTCTGCCTGATATGAACAACATGATCAATCTCAATCAAAAACAGACGTTGGAGGGAAAGCTCAGCAGGTCTGGCTGTATCTGTGAAGAGACATCAAAGTCAATGCTTCAGATTCGGTGACACTAGTAAATCTGTATTCCCAATGATTAAATGGTGTGTATATAAAATATAGTTCACTTTATCACATTTAAAATTATCCTGTTCAGTTCACATTGTCATTGAGCATTACATATCCCAAGCGTTGGCTCGTTCCTTGTTGTGAACTATATTTAATTCTATCTGACGTTAAGAGTGATGATGACTGGGGAATATCATTGTACTCCCCATGCAGTCTCCACAGCCACTACCCCCATTCCGCCCTATCTACTAGCTAAACCTGACTCATTAATTTATAAGTCTTAATGAATAAGTTCACTTTTGATTTCGGACTGAGGGATAAAAAAGTGAAAAATTATTGCTTTACAGCAAATGAAACTGCATTAAAATGTTTATCAATTTGTATAAATTAATTACTGAAACATATTCTATATGGAAAGTCCAAAGTTTCATTATTAGAGCAGTGAGAGGACCATTCAGAGAAGTCCAATCTTCCTGTCTATGTTCAGGGTAATTTTGCCCAGTGACTGTCGGCTGGGGTTTGGTCCCGTGAAGGAGAGATCAGCATAGTAACAACATCCTGATTGTGTTTCTTTTTATTTAGTGGAGGGGCAGGGATTCGGGGTACGATGGTGACAGCATTGCAAGCGTACAACAGGGCAGAGTCATCTAGCCTGCGATAAGAAAACGTCCATCATTCTCTCTCACAACTGACTTCACTCGAGGAATTGGCGATGGGAGATGCGACCAATAGCCAGCGATGACAGCATGAAGTCCAGTCCAGTCCAGTTATATTGTGAACTGAATGTGCTGTATTGAAAGCTAGAGCTGTTTGCTCAGTGACTGTGATTGATGTCAGTCTCCATGCATTGTCACTGTGTCCTATTGGTGAGGGGCTTCACTCAGTGCGCTATCCCAGCCTAGGAGCCGATGCATCAGCTCCAACAGTAAAAGAGATCAGCAGCTGTACAGACGTGGAGAGGATAGGTCTGAATCTGCGAATAATGGACTGGATAATTACACAAATGGAGAGGAGGCTTTCCTTGGGTCTTTCTACCTTATCGGATATTAGTGGTGCTGATTGGGCGGGGTGGAGAGTGTGTGACTAACCTATGGTGGAGGAGCGACACTCCGAAATCGAGTGTGCTTCCAATTAAATCTGTTGGACTATAACCTGGTGTTGTGTAGTTTTTAACTTTGTACACCCCGGTCCAACACCAGCATCTTCAAATCATAACCTATTCTCGCTATTGTTGGAGTTCTCTACTTCTGTCCATTCATTAATCCCATAAACAAGTTTGAACTTCATTGAAATTTCTGTTATCTATATTTGCCCATGAAAGAAACTTTTATCTTCAATTTCAATTGCAGTTTCCATGCATCTGAATTGCAGACCACTCCCTTACAAACATCTGAGAACAAAACTGTGCACAAACTCGAGATCCCTTTTTGCCCTGAACTGATTTATGCCTCTTGTTCTCTCTATCACGAACCCTGTCCACTACCAGCTCATAATATCCCCAGTCTCCATCTCTGAGTCAGTGCTGAACAAACCATTGTCTGCACGTTAATAAAATCCAGGCTTTATATTTCAAGCTCTCTTGTGGCCACTTTTCCAGTTACAAGTATTTCAATTACAAAATTGTTCTTGTCTCGGACGTTACTTCATGATTAGGACAATATATTAGAGTAGGAATGTCGCTGGATATAATTCAGGAGCAAAGCTTATTAAACGAAAGACTTTGTTTCAAACGATTTCGTTCAAGTCTTAACACAGCTGATGGCAGAATTTAAATAAAAATGATAAGAATTGGAATAAAAGTGAATTTCACGAAAAACAACTATAAAACCACATTTTGTCTGAAAATTTTCCTGTTCCACTGACGACCGTCGGTAAAGAAATCTAACGTTACTACCCGGTCTGGGTTAAGTGTGACTTCAGACCCATATCAATGTGCTTGACTTCATATTGGCTTGAGGAATGGCGTCAGAGTCAGGGCAATTAGTGATGAGTAACAATTGCTGCCCTTGGCAGAGATGCCGACTTCCCATGGAATAACACATTTGAAGGTTAAACCAAATAAAGAAAGATGCTGGAGATCTGAAATTGCATAAATAATGCAAAGAACAGATCAGAAAGTGCTGGGAAGCTTTTCTGAACTGAAAGCAGCTGGAAAATAGTGTGAACAATGCTGGTGACAAGGCAAGTCTGCTTTGAAGGGCAGGAGGAGCGAGTTGAATCGATAGAGAAAGAGATAGAAGACAAAGAGCAAACAAAGGGAATGATGATCAGCTGGGGTGGAAATAAAATGTGAGAATCACCTCATTTATTTTTAACTTTTCCCATCTTCCTGAATATCATGCCCATGGTGGGACATGGATACCCCGCTTTTCAAAAATTCGCTTTTTTCCACTTCCCTTTCCGAAAAACCTCCATTACGTCCTGTTTTCACTAACCAAAAGAAATCCGAAGAGGATTTTCACTTTTAACAAGAAAAGTAAATTTTCCCCACATAAATTAATGATACCTCACTTTATGCCTTTTCAGCTTATGAAAGGCTTTGTCGGAACACTCTACTTTCAGATACCGAGGGTAATCTCTATCTATCTAAGATCATGTTTAAAGCGATTTGATCCGACCTGTCTGTGTTCCCTGAGTGTCGTCATGTTCTTATATTTATTAATGGGATATAGGTATCGCTGGCTGGGCCAGTATTAGTTCACTTTGTTGATTGCCCTTGAGAAGACCTTGAGCCTCACAGGGCACTCAGACAGAGTGAGGCGGACAAGGTGACAGCAACACAGGAGCAGTGCGATTCAAGATCGAATTTAGCAAGATTAATATTATTTGAAAAATTAGAGATGTCAATTCGTCAGTCTAATTACGGTAGGGAAGAAGGTGTTCCTGAGCATGCTGGTCCATGTTTTCAAGTCTCTGTATCTCCTCCCTTTTGGAAGAGGTTGTTGGAGATCATTACCATTTTGGGAGAGATATTTGATGTTGCCAGCCTTTCACTGACAACGAGAAGCATAAATGGATGGAAGGTTGTCCTCCATGATCGTCTGGGCTGTGCATAAATCCGTCTGTAGTTTCTTATGGTCCTGGGAAAAGCTGTTACCGTCACACTATTATGCACATGAATAGAATGCTTTCCGTTGCCAGTATGCAGAGCACTGGGAGAAGGCAGTTCCAAAATATTTAGATGTAACAATTGACCGTTAAATGGATATCTACATTCTGGTTGCTGTTTTGACAACAATTGAAATTTAACCAATAAATTTAAATTATGTCTAAGATACCAAATTGAGTTTATTGTATTGCCAACATCCAACCAAAGAGCCATCACATGCTTCAAAAGAATAGAGAAGCCATCACTATGACAATGAGGGAGAAAGAGACGGACGCGTATAAGGAGAGAGAGAAAACACAGCGAGGAAAACAGAAGGACAGTCAGTAAAACAGAGAAAGGAAACAAAACATGAAACAAACAGTCACAAGAACAGGAAGAAGTGGAGATAGTAAGTTCTGGGAAAGAAACAGAAGACAGAGAGAAGGAAAACACGGAAACAGACAGTGTGAGAGAAATAGTGAGATACAAAGCACACAGGGAGTGGGGATGAGGTCACAGTGTGCTGGGGGTGGGGATCAGAGACAGCTGGGAGTGAGCACTGGAGGACCTGGGGGAAAGGAGGTGAGGATTTACTTTGACCTGTACCAAGATGTACAGGCAAAGCATAGTAAACAATGATGTACAGAACAATGCCTTAAAATATGTTTTAGAGCCATGCAGGTTATGCTGCACAGGGCGTGGGCGAGACGAGATCAACAGGAACAAGATCAGTATTTTCTGATATTAGAGAGTACACTCATCAGTCTAATAACAGTCAGGAAGAAACTGTTCTTGAACCAGCTGCTCAGTGTTTTCAAGCTTCTCTACCTTTTAGCCTGATGGAAGAGGTGAAAGAAGAATATTACTGGGGTCTGATGGGTCATTGATAATGTTATAACAAAGAACATTCCAGTACAGTAACAGGCCATTCGATGGTCCAAGCCTGCGCAAATCCAAATCCTCATTCTAAGCCTGTGCCAATTTTCTAAGAATCTGTATCTCTTTGTTCCCTGCCCATTCATGTAAGTTTCCAGAAACATCTTAAAATAAACCACTGGTCACAGTTCTCCATTTTGAGAAACTCCCTCCCCTTACTATTCTCTGCCTCCTATTGCCCAGCCAGTTCTTTATTCACCAGCTCGCGCGCCATGTGACTTCACTTTCGACATACCCCGACCATGGGGAAACATACCAAATGCCTTCCTGAAGTCCACGTACATGACATCTACAGACCCTCCCTCATCAATAAACTTTGTCACTTCCTCAAAGAATTCCATTCATTTGGTAAGACATGACCTTCTCTGCACAAAACCATGTTGCCTGTCACTGATAAGACTATTTTTATTCAAACAAGAATTATTCCAATCTCTGGACCCTGTCTTTGTGGAGTTTTTTTACAATCTCCCCGTGTCTGCATTGGGAGAATTAACTCTTTTCTCTCTCCATGGTATGTTTCTATGTTTGTTTCAGGGTTCTGCCATCTGCAGTATACTTACTTGTATTTGATGGAGAATTGCTGCAAATATGATGGGTTTGTTGTAAAAATGGCACTGGTGCTCAGGCTCCCCGAGTACAGGGGAATCTTGCCCAGCTACTTATGTGAGTGCATGTCTCTGATTACCTGCTCTGTCGATCTCAATCCCTGAGTCCATCCGTCACTGCATGCAGCCTTTCATCGAGCCACACCAGGATTCCCCACACCCCATCACCTGGCACTGGATGCTCCCTACGCAAGGAGCGCCCAAATAGTAAGTTCTGGGCACTTTCTGACCCACCAGGGATGCGGAACAAAGACTCTGCCATTAAAAGGAACAGAATACCTAAAATCCAATTGCACAACAAAGCAGACTAAACAGGCTGAATGGCAGCCATCTCTTCTGACATTTTCTGGTCTTTTGGACTAATTCTGTTTATCCTCGTCCATCTACAAATGGATGTTCCATATGTATACCCTGTCATACAGTTTTGGTGAAGGTGATAGATATCAGATCCTATGATCATTGCGACTGCTTCATTGGGCTCCACTTTCCTGGTTAATGAGATCACACTAAGTTTTTATTGTCTAGTCTATCCATTTCAAAGTGAAGATCTTGCCGGAGTTGTGCTGAAAGGATTTTTGAATATTGGAGAGACGAGATTATGCCACGTGTCAGTGAGGTTAGGAATAGGAAGGCAGTACAGTTAAAAACGTGGCCAAAGAGCTGGTAGGATAGGCAGCACTTCCAATATGTGGATCATTTGGATTCCCGGGTTGGTAGGATATACACAAGAAGGACGGGATGCATCGGAACAGGCAGCAATCTCCGATATGTGGTCATTGGGATTCCTGGGTCAGTATGAAATACACAAGAAGGACGGGATGGACGTCAACCGGCAGCAATCTCCTGGCAGGCAGGTTTGGTATTGTCACTCAGGAGGGTTTAAAGTAGTGTGGCAGTGGGGGGAAGCGGGGGAGCCAGAGCAGTACGTCCACAAGTGCAGTGACTGAAGAGTAGTTGGAGACTAATCCCAGTACAGCTAAAACCAACTACAAACTGGCAGAGGGGAGTGAACACAATGGGGCTGGCAGTCTGAAGTGTGCTGATTGTAATGTGAGCAGTGTGACAAGCAAGACAGATGAGCTTGGAGCTTTGAGTTTGAACGAGTGTATATAACTATGATAAAAATATTACAGAGATTTGGTTGAGAGAGGGATCAGAAAACAGTTAATCCAATATGTGCAGAGAGAGTTGAAGAATGTGCATTGAGAGGCTGGAGACTGTTGTCTGAAGCATAATAATTATCCAGCAGTTTATTGGAATTGGACAGTGTGTGATGCAGTGTACAGATAGAAGGGACAAGGGAGGAAACAGAAATTGTCTGTTTGCAATATGTTCTGCTTTACTGACAGTCTTTTCTAATCTCCTATTACCAGAGAATAGACGAGGAGAATTTACATCAGGGAAACTCAAACCAAATATCAGGTCAGGACCTGACGGAGTTGGGCTGAAGTCTATTCATTTCAATGGAAGAATTATTATGGTTAAGACCGATGAACTGACAGCCTGAATCCGTGCATGGGACTATGATATTGCAGCTTTACAGAGACTTGGTTGAGAGAGGGAAAGGACTGGCCGTTCAACATTCCAAGGTTTCATTGTTTTATGCGAAATGGAGAGGAAGGTAAAAGAGGTGGACGAGGTGTTTTACTAATAAGGGAGAATGCTACATCTGTACTTCAAGAGGACATACAGGAGGGATCATCCACTGCAGCAATATGGGTAAAGCTCAAAAATAAGATGGCTGCAAGCATTGCGTTACTATAATCCCTCCAACAACCACGGAGGGATTGAGGAACAGATATGTACGTCGATTAAGGAAAGGTGTATTAAAAACAGAGTGGTCATAGTGAATGACTTTAATATCTCCAGTAATGACTAGGAGTCCCTTGGAGCAAGAGGCTTAGATGGGGCAGAATTTATTAACTGGAACAGTATGTGGATAGCCCAACGAGAGGAAGAGACATACTGGACCTCATATTGGCTAATGAGCCTGGCCAGGTGACTGACCTTTCAGTGGGACATAATTTTAGAAAGAGTCTATGACCTCTTACACATCCTTGAAATACCCTAGACTCATTCTCTAATGAAAATTGTAAGTGTTTTGGAGGTGGTTCAAAGGACGTTTACTAGACTGATCGCTGAAATGACTGAGTTGTCTCATGGATAATGTGTGGAAAGGCTGTTCTTACAAACAGTTTTACTGCAAATTGAACCCAAACTCTGGGTCAGGTATGTGGATAACACCTTTTTAATCATTAAAATACAGAAATAGAGAACACACACCGGATCATCAACGCCACACTCACAGGAATCCGATTCACTAGAGAGAATGAAAATGACAACGAACTCTCATTCCTAGACGTGATGGTACAGAAAACACTGAATGGAGAATTTACCACAAAGGTATACAGGAAAGCCACACACACAGACCAAGTGCTGAACTACGAAAGCAACTACCCCAACAGACACAAAAGAAGTTGCATCAAGGCATTATTCAAAAGGGCCACAACACACTGCAGTATACCAGAACTGCAAAAAGAGGAAGAAGAACACCTATGCAATGTATTCGCCAAAACGGATACCCGCACAATTTCATCAATGCCGTAGGAATGATTACAGAAGCGCTTCACAGGAGGCTCCCAAGCCCTGAGGATGTCACCTAGACAGGCGATGAAACGTCTGCAATACAAATTCCCAGCTCGGCGAACAGAACCATAACAACGAGCACCCGAGCTACAAATCTTCTCACAAACTTTAAACACATTTTATTACTGAGGAAGAAAGGACAGGTTCCAATTGGGCGTTCTTCATCTGAACCGTGCTTGGACCAGAGTCCGCGTGAATCCTAACCAAGGAGGTAGACAGAGCTTTAAACTGATTACGAGTGTGTGTGTGCGTGAGGTGGGGGTTCGGTTCTCGGTTTTAATTTGAAAAGAGCAGGTAAGAGTACAGAGCTAAGGAGAGGTTATTAAAATCACCAGCATAGACGCAAATAGGACAGAGTGTATGGAAAGAGTAAGCAATCAAACTTCAATCACACTGGAAAAACAAATGGCAATGAGAAGAGGGACCGTTAATACAAGATTGAAGGGTTATATCTGAATGCGTGCAGTATAAGGAATAGGGTAAATGAGCTTGTGGCATAGACTGAAATTGGTAGATATGATGTGATGGGCATCACAGAGAAGTGGCTGCAAGGGGATCAGGATATGCAAGGACATATATCCAATGGAAAAGACAGAGGGAGTGGGTTTACATTATCAATAAGAAATTAAATTAAATCAACAATAAGAAAGGAAGTAAGGTCAGATGGTGTAGAATCTGCATGGTAGAATTGAGGAACCACAAATGTATGACAACCACAGTTGGAGACTTTCACAGGCCTCCAAAGAGTAGTCAGGAGCTGGGGCACAAGATACAAAAGGAGATAGAAAAGATCTGTAGAAAAGGCAAAGTTACAGTGATCATGGGGGATTTCAATATGCAAGTGCAATGGGAAACCAGGTTGGTAGTGAATCGCAAGAAAAGGAATTTGAAAAATGTCTATGGGATGGCTTTTTGGAGCATCATGTGGTGGAGCCCGCTCGGGAACAGATGACGTTGGATTTAATGACGCAGGCTAGACAAGGGAGCTTAAGGTGAAGGAAAACTTCAGAAGCAGTAATCAGAATATGGTTGAATCTATTCTGCAATTTGAGAGCGAAGATAGAATCAGAGTTAACAGTATTTCAGCTGAATAAAGGCAACTGGAGAGGCATAAGGGAGAAGCTGGGTAGAATTGACCGGGGAGAATGTGAGGACTGCAGATGCTGGAGATCAGAGCTGAAAATGTGTTGCTGGAAAAGCGCATCAGGTCAGGCAGCATCCAAGGAGCAGGAGAATCGGCGTTTCGGCCATGAGCCCTTCTTCAGGAATGAGGAAAGTGTGTCCAGCAGTGTCAGATAAAAGGTCGGGAGGAGGGACTTGGGGAGGGGCGTTGGAAATTCGATAGGTGGAAGGAGGTCAAGGTGAGGGTGATAGGCTGGAGTGGGGGTGGGGGTAGAGTGATGAGGAAGAAGATTGCAGATTAGGAAGGTGGTGCTGAGTTCGAGGGATTTGACTGAGACAAGGTGGGGGGAGGGGAAATGAGGAAACTGGAGAAATCGGAGTTCATCCCTTGTGGTTGGAGGGTTCCTAGGCAGAAGATGAGGCACTCTTTCTCCAACTGTCGTGTTGCTATGGTCTGGCGATGGAAAAGTCCAATGACCTGCATGTCCTTGGTGGAGTGGGAGGGGAAGTTGAAGTGTTTAGCCACGGTGTGGTTGGGTTGGTTGGTCCGGGTGTCCCAGAGGTGTTCTGTGAAACGTTCTGCAAGTAGGCGGCCAGTCTCCCCAATATAGAGGAGGTCACATCGGGTGCAGTGGATGCAATAAATGATGTGTGTGGAAGTGCAGGTGAATTTGTGGCGGATATGGAAGTATCCCTTAGGGCCTTGGAAGGAAGTAAGGGGGGAGTAGTGGGCGCAAGTTTTGCATTTCTTGGTGTTGCAGGGGAGGGTGCCGGGAGTGGAGGTTGGGTTGGTGGGGGATGTGGATCTGACGAGGGAGTCGCGGAGGGAGTGGTCTTTTCGGAACGCTGATAGGGGAGGGGAGGGAAATATATCCCTGATGGTGGGGTCCGTTTGGAGGTGGCTGAAATGACGACGGATGATGGAGGTTGGTAGGGTGGGAGGTGAGGACAAGTGGGGTTCTGTCCTGGTGGCGATTGGAGGGGCGGGGCTCAAGGGCGAAGGAGTGAGAAGTAGAGGAGATGCAGTGGAGGGCATCGTCGATCACGACTGGGGGGAAATTCTGGTCTTTGAAGTAGGAGGCCATCTGTGTGGTACGGTTTTGGAACTGGTCCTCCTGGGAGCAGATGCAGCAGAGAGGAAGGAATTGGGAATATGGGATGGCGTTTTAACAGGGGGCAGGGTGGGAGGAGGTGTAGTCTAGGTAGCTGTGGGAGTCGGTTGGTTTATAGTAAATGTCCGCGTTGATTCGGTCGCCCGAGATAGAAATGGAAAGGTCAAGGAAGCGGAGGGAGGAGTCTGAGACGGTCCAGGTGAATTTGAGGTCGGTGTGGAAGGTGTTTTTAAAGTGGATGAATTGTTCAACCTCCTCGTGGGAGCACGAGGCAGCGTGGATACAATCATCGATGTAGCGGAGGAAAAGGTGGGGAATGGTGCCAGTGTAGCTGCGGAAGATGGACTGTTCCACATATCCTACGAAGAGGCAGGCATAGCTGGGGCCCATGCGGGTGTCCATGGCTACTCCTTTGGTTTGGAGGAAGTGGGAGGATTGGAAAGATAAGTTGTTCAGGGTGAGGACCAGTTCAGTCAGTCGAAAGAGGGTGTCAGTGGAAGGGTACTGGTTGGTTCGACGGGAAAGGAAGAAGCGGAGGGCTTTGAGTCCTTCGTGATTGTGAATTGACCTGGACAGGCGTTTAGCAGGAAAGACAGGGGAACAGCAATGGCTGGAGATTCCACGATAATTTAAATGACACTGCAGAGATTCATGCTGAGTAATAGAGGCATGGTACAGGGGGGATGAGGCAACCAGGGCTGACAAGGGAAGTCAGGGATTGCATTTAAGCAAAAAGCAAGCAGAGTGAAGGGCAGTGGGGAACTGGAGAACTGGGGCCAACAGAAGGCAAGAAAAAATAAATTAGAAGGGAGAAGATTAAGTATGGGGGTAAGCTAACCAGTAATATAAAGGAAACTGTAAGAGATTCTTTAGATATATAAAGTGCAAAAGAGACGTAAATGTAAATTGGACCACTGGGAAATGATGCTGGAAAGACAGTAGTGAGAAGCAAAGAAATGGCTGAGGAATTTTGCATCAGTCTTCACGGTTGAATACACGAGTCATTTTTCAAAGTTTGAAGATAGTGAGAGGGCAGTCCTAAATACAGTGGCCATTACCAAGAAGAACATGTTAGAAAACGGAATGGCCTGAATGTGGATAACTCACGTGGACCAGATCGATTACACTCCAGCCTTGAACTGGAGATCGCTGAAGAGTTAATGCAAGTGTAAGTGGTAATCTTTCAGGAATGACTAAAATCAGGAAAGGGCCAAGTGGCTGTATAATTGCTAACATGACACCCGGTTTAATAAGGGAGTTAGGCAGAAGATGGAAAACTGCAGACTGATTAGCCTAACATTGGTTGTGGGTAACATCATGGAATCCGTCGTGAAGAATGGGATTTCTGAATGTTTGAAGGCTTTTGGTGAAATAGGACAGAGTCAGCATGGTTTCATCAAGGGGAGGTCATGCCTGACAAACCAGGTAGAATACTTTGAGGGAGTAATGTGCAGATTTGATCAAGGAGAACCGAAAGATGTTATCCATCTGCACCTCAAGAATCCTTTGACAAGGTACCATGCATGAGACTATTGAGAAAGATATGGGTCCATGGTGTTAGAGGCACGGTGGAAGTTGAAGTTTGGCTGTCTGACAGAAAGCAGAAAGTATGGATTAAAGTGTCCTTCTCAGGATGGCAGCCAGTGACAAGTGGTGTTGCACAAGACTCAGTTTTGGGACCACAACTTTTCACTTTGTACATTCATTATCGATATGACGAAACTGAGGGCATTTGGGCTAAGCTTTCAAACAGGGCAAAGATAGATAGAGGGACAGGTAGCATTGAAGAGGTGGTTCAGCTGCAGGAGGGTGCTCTAGCGCATCTCCTCACCTGCCCAAAACTCCGCCCTTGGACTCCACTCTTCCAACGACAACCAGTTAGAACCTCTCTGGTGCTTGTCTTCCATCCCACCAACCTCAGGATACAATGCATCATCCTCCACCATTTCTGCCACCAACAGTCAGACTCCACCACCAGAGATATACGTCCCTCCCTACCCCTATCATCATACTGCTGAGACAATTCCCTCACAGCTCCTTCGTCATGTCCACGCAACCCCAACAAGCCACCTTCCACTCCCGACACTTTCCCTTTGCCACGACAACAGATATGAAACCTGTACCAACACCTCCCTCCTCACCTCCAACCAAGGCCCCAAACGATCCTTCCACATCAGGCAGATAACATCCTGTGCATCCAAATACCTCTTCTAGTCTGTCCATTGCTCCTGGTCTCCATTACATTGGCGAGAGAAGACGTCAACTTGCAGAACGGTTCAGGGAATACTTTCGGACACACACACCCAACAACCCCACTGCCCTGTGGTTGAATACTTCAACTCCCTCTCCGACTCCGCCAAGGCTTTGCAGGTTTGTGGCCTCATCCACTGCCGAATTCTAGCCACCTAACGTCTGAAGGAAGAACGCATCATCTTCTGCCTTGGGACTCTTCAAACACACGGTATCAAGGACAATCTTACCAGTTTCCTCATCTCCCCTCCCTCCATCTTATCCCAGATCAAACTCTCCAACTCAGCACTGCCCTCTTGAACTGTCCTACCTGTCCATCTTCCTTCTCATCTATCCACTCCACCTTCCACTCTGACCTATCACTATCACTATCACTGACCTATCACTATCACCACATACCTTCATCTCGCTGTCGCCATCCAAGCTACCTTCCTCCCAGCACCAGCCCCTCTCATTTATCTCTCTGGCCCCTTCCGCCCACCCCACATTCCTGATGAAGGCTTTATGCCTGAAACGTCGAATCTCCTGCTCCTTGGATGCTGCCTGACAGACTGTGCTTTTCTATGACCACACTTTTTGACTCTGATCTCCAGCATCTGCGGTCCTCACTTTCACCTGCTGAAGGTTTTTCACAGGTTTGGAGAGTGAGCAAAGAAGTGGTAGATGGAGTACAATGTGGAAAAGTGTGGAAAAGCATTTTACCAGGATGAATAGAGGCATAGACTATTTTATAAATAGCAAGCAAATTCAGAAATCTGAAGTGCAAAAAGACTAGGGCGTTCTAGTCCAGGAGTCTTGAAAGGTAAAGTTGCAGGTTGTCAGTAGTTAGGAAGGCAAATACAATGATGGCATTTATTTCAAGAAGGCTTAAATATAAAAGCAGCGATGTACTTCTAAGGCTCTACAAGGCTTTGGTCAGGCTACATTTGGATTATTGTGCGCAGTTTTGGGTCCCCTATCACAGGAAGGATGTACTGGTCTTGGAGCATTTTCAGACGAGATTCACGAGAACGGTGCCAGGAATGAGAAGCTTAACATATGAAGAATATTTGAGGGCTCTGGGTCCGTATTTGATAGAGTTCAGAAAGATGTTAGGAGGTCTAATTGAAGCTTACAGAATACTACATTTCGTGGGACAGAGTGGATTTTGGGAAGATATATCCAATGGTAGGAGAGACTACTACCCGAAGGCACAAAGTAAAGAGAAGATCTTTTCAAAAAGAGATAAAGAGAAACATCTCCAGCCAGAGAGCGGTGAATCTATGGAATTCACTGCCACAGAGGCCACAGAGGGCTGCTGAGTCCAGATCATTGAGTACTTTTAAGAGTGAGACAGATAGGTTCTTGACGTTAAAGGGGATCAAGGGTTACTGATAGAAAGCGGGATAATGGGGTTGAGAAGCTTAACAGCCATCATTGAATGGCTGAGCAGGCTCAATGGGCATAATGGCCAAATTTCTGCTCCAATGTCTTCTGGTTGTATGGTTAATATTGGCTCTCCTCGTTCCTCATTGGAGTTGTATCCTGGAATTTGATCTTCAAATGATTTACAAAGAGTAACGTTTTACGACTGATGAGTGGGAAATATCATGTTCCCTCACTCCAGTCTCAGCAGCCATGTCCCCAATATCACAATGATACTGCAATTGAAATCCAATGGTACTTAATCACTGTTGATTGACATCGATAACATTAACAGCATGATCCTCACCCGCCCTCTCTGATTCTCGAATAACCATCTGAATTGTGTGTCATGTCATATTCTCTGTTAACGTATCCATGTCAGTTGTCCGTTATCACTCATGTTATCGTAGGCACATTTTCCTGTCAGATTCTGGACTAGAAAAGTTCTCTCCATATTTTACTAACATTATGATCACTGATCAGTAGTTGCTGATTGTATGTTTCCATTTATAAACGTCGAAACTTGTTTATGTTCAGACAATCCTTTGTCATTACTCCCATATCCAAGGCAGATTGAATGATTGCACGCATTCAATCTACCATCTCCAATATTCCTTCCCTCAGTCACTCCCACATATCCCATGCCAAATGTATAAATTTTAAACGTTCTTTTGAATTTTAATAAAATCAATGTTAAATTGGAAGGGGTTAACTGGAGCTATTTGTTCAGTGACTGTGATTAATGTCAATCTCCGTGGATCCTAATTATCCCAGTGGAGCGTTGTCATAACAATAGTCTGTTGATAGCTCATGAGGGAAATTAATAGCAACTATTTTCATTTGCTGTAAAAGCCCATCTGCTTTCCCCAAGTCCTCAAGCGAAGTCAATGTGTCATTCTTCCCTAGTCAGGTTTCAGTGTGACTTCTGTGATGAACATGTGGGTGTTCTGCACCTTTAACAGAATTAAAAGCCAGCAATAACTACCTGACAGCACCAAGTCTTCTGAAAATTACATTTAATGTAATATTTGGTTGAAAGTCTCGATTAGCTTATTTTCTCAAGACAAAAACAAATTCACCCAAACAGTTTAAGTTATAACCCAAAATGCCCACCTCCAATCAAGTTTGAATTTAGTATATTGATAATCTTAAAAGCCAATGACACAGTCCATTGGTTTGGGGGTATAAGACCGCGGGAAATTGACAGTTGAGAGGAGAACTGCCAAGTTACCAGCATGCAAAGACTGCCTGAAAAATAGTTCTTCTCTCGGTACCTTTATTGATGAGTAACTGGTAGAAGCAGAATCTCAAAGAAGAAAAGAAGACAGGAACATGGAGAAGAACCGAAAGCTTCTCGATTTTGAGATAAGAAGTCTTGTTTGGTAAATCTTAATTCGGAGTCTAATCGGACTAGTATAATGGAGGCGGGGTGGGGGGGGTGAATAAAATATAGCTGAGAGGAAGAAGCTGTAAATAATTGTTCGTCTATTATTCTCTGTTATACTTTAAGAAATAAAGTTGTTAATTTTTACTTCAAATAGTTTTGGAGTCTAGAATTATCATGGATTACTGCAGTGGACAAATCTTTTCCCTTTTGCTGGTTTTACATTAAGCAGGAGAATGTATCCTGTGTTGTAACACTACAATCCCACAGGAATGTGCTTTTCTCTTCACTGTCCAGTAAAACAGCTGAACCAAACACTCAGTTCAAGATCGGCATAACATGCTGCCCTGACCAGGGCTGCATACCTCCTATGAGAGAAGAACAGAAGTAAAGATAGCTCCCTTCCTCTGCCTGTTTCCCGTATTCCCATAGCTCATTTCTATTCAGGTAGGTGATTATCCCCTATTTTAGGTGTATTCAATCTCATTGAAATTCTCCCCGAAAGTGATGCACATCTCCATATGCCTCTCTGGTGTTGGCTTTATTGATGCTGACGTACAGATGTAAGGAACTTATACATTCCGTGTCAGTCATAGTGCATAGAGTGCATAGTGCATAGTGCAATGGCTTCTTGTGGCACAGGAAAGAAACAGCGATGTTTATGTTAAGAGATGATTGTATTGAACCTTAAGGGAGATGGGCAGTCACTCATGATGTTCTAAATAGGCACTGACACGATGATAAATTCCATGGCTTTTATTAACTCAGGTTAAATGATTCTCAATAGGTTAAGAGCCTCCGAGGACGTTCCCCTCATCCCACCCCCACTCCATATGTTGATTGAGAGAGACAGAGCGTCAGTCTTTGAATAAATTCTCCCACATTAATACAGTGCATTTAGTGTGTGATCCTGCATTAAACGTCATGTTATCCATAATTCCGACAACAGCCACAATATCTAAATTCTAAAACAGTTAACTATTCGCACCAGCTTCTGACGTACATGGAGAACATGGATCTGTCTTCTCAGAGATGGAAGATGCCTCTCTGAGAATTGAGACAAGGCATCTGGCTACCTTCCTCACTGCCAGCAAACCACGTTAAAGTGTCAAATGTCCCACAGGTAATGGAGCCATGAAGAACATCGTGGATCCGTCTCTGAGTGCATTCTCTGCTCCATTGATTTGTCAGGTTGGAGCATCAATGACACCCTCCTGTTCCTGTATAAGTGTTTTGAGGTGCTGAATGGCCTCCTCCAGGTCCCATGGAATAGGTTCATGGGTCTGACTTGGCCCTGCCTGCTCCTGTTTAACAGCTTGATGTGGTAATCAGACCTCTTCTCTTCCTGTGGAACAGGCTGGAGGATTGAATCGGCTATTCCTCTCTTTGTTCAGTAGTTTCGATGGGCTGAATTGCTTCCACATATCCGTTTCTAATGTGCCTGAGATGCTGAATGAGCTCTTCATTTAACTGTGGAAATGTAGAGTGTCTGGCGTTGCTGTTACATGAATGTTACCGACACTTTAACAGCACAAGCATGAAAGCTGTCCGGCTCTTACTGCACATGGACACAGACTGGTTCAGGAGCTGAGGTGTGACACATTGTTCTGAACATTGGGTGATCTTCAGTGACCATCCCCATTTCTGAACTTATGATAAGGAGAGACAGTGATGAAGCAGCTGAAGGTGTTTGTTTTGAAGCAGCTACCTCGAGGATCTCCTGCAGAGATGTCCCAGGACTGAGAGGATTGTTGGTCACCGAACACAAACATCTTCCTTTGTGCTCCGAACGACCCCAACCAGTGGGGAGGGTACACCTGATTCCCATTAAGCTCAAATAAGGAGGTGGTCCTGATGCCATGCACAGTCAAATGCTACTTTGTTAGCGAGGCCATTCACTCTTTCCTGAGCCCCTCTGTTCACCTCTTGTTCATACTAATAGATGGTGGTGTCTGTGTTAGGAGTGTTTTCCTCTCACAGTGGGTAATCAATGCCAAGAAGTATCTGGGCTAGATAGTGAGGGGGGTTACATCACTGAAAGTATTCAAAGAGGTGGTACATGAATTTTTGGCCTGTTGGAGTGCTAAAGGGTGTGAAGAATTGGACATTAAAGACCAGTTTTGCTAACAGTAGGTCGTCCATGATGGTATACAATGGGTTGATCGTCCGAGTCACCTAATCATGCTTCTTATGTTCTCATATTCTGTAATTACAAAGTTAATAATTGTAATTTTCCTGAACGTTCTGTTGTCGAATGTTGCAGTAACAGAGAATAAAGTATTTTGTGATTCATCTCAGGGTGAGGTATGGGGACTGTATTCACAGTGAATCTGGGTCTCCAACATGACCAACAAATGAAGCACAAGTTGCACAGAGGAGACACTCTGTAAAGAGACCAGAGGTGTCTTTCGAAACCAGCCTAGTTTTCAAAATAACATTTTCCAACGCACACCAAACCGTGTGTGACTGTCTTGAGGGATTGAATGATATCCTGTGTTACGGTGGACCAGGTATTTGGAGCAGGTGGCCTCCATCTGCTAATATCAGGAGCTGTGAGGAGCTGAATAGAACATAGGGACATAGGGCTGAGCAGCAGGAGTGGGCTATTAGACACTTTGTCACCGCTCCATCACTCACAAATTCCATGGGTGATGTGAATGTGGTCTCAGCAGCATTTTTCTGTCTATATACCATTTTCCTACATTCACTTGTCTGTCAAACGTCACCAAATATAACTTTGAATAAATGCAAGCATCCAGGCACCACAAACTTCTGGGGAAGGGAATTTCCACTTGAACAGCCCTTTGAAAATTTCTCATTTGTGTTTCAACCAATGTTGGAAGGTCACTCCGTCCTTTTCCAGTCCCACTCCTCCACTGGTTACACCAATCTTAAATGCAACCAGTTTTGTGATGTGACCAATGATGTAGGTCTCAGAGTAGGTCATTTTCTAGAAAAGTGTGAGACACAGAAAGTTGAACTCATAACAAATGGTAAAATGATAGATTGCCCCAAACGTTATTCTGCCTTTGAAGTTACTCTGCTCACACAAGCTACTGGTAGTGCGGTTTCACTCTGGAACAGTTGAATTTGGCTGAATTCCCTTTGTTTCAGGCAGTGGAGAGATTCCAGTGAATTCTCACCAGAAATCCTTCACAAGTGGTAAAGATAACACAGGGATTTTATGGTCTCACACTTTGCTATCAGATGGAAAAACGTAAGAGAGAGAGATCAATAGGCTGCTGCTTCTCAGGCAGGGGACATTTTTCTCCCTCTCTGTGTTGAAACATACAATAATGTCAACTGAACACCAAACTGGACCAGGTGTGCTCTTCTGGAACATTCTCTGGAAAACCCGATTATAGATTATATGCAAGTGCATTCGTTTCAATCGCAAAAAAGTCCCCACTTTATAATTTAAAGACATGCTTACATGTGTCTGTGTAATTTGTAAATATTGGTAGGTGTCTTCATAGTATGTGTGTTAATATAAATGCATCTTTTTCTTAAAGTTTATTCTCTAGCTTTCGTCTCCCAGACAAGAGATAATGTGCATCCAGTTGATACACTCTTCAGAAAGTCATGGATGGTTCAATACGATTTCTCAGCTAAGATCGAAACTGATAATCCCCGATAACAAAAGGCCAGCATTCCAGGAATGAGTAAAGGGAAACCTCTTTGAAAATCTCCGAAAAGAATTAAATCCTTTCATTTTAGTTTCGGGGATCAAAACAGCACACAGTGCATCAAATGTGGTCACATCAATGCCCTCGTACCGATGCAGTTAAACATTCCTGCGATTAAACCTGATACGTTTTGCCAAAAACAGCATCATTCCACTTACCTTCCAAATCACTTGCTGCATCTGCAGACTGACTTCATATGATTCATGTCTCAGGAACATGCAAACTGCCTGAATCACAGAGTTCTGCAAGCTCTCTGCATTTACATTGTTTACCATTGTTTTATTCTTCATGCCAAAATACACAACCTACCTTATGTTATTTCTGCTGACGGTTTGCTCACTAACCCTCCCTGTCTGTTACACATTGCAGACTCACTACCTTCATTTGATGACACATTAAATAACCATCTTGGTTTACGAGCAAATTGAGCTCCAAACAATTTCCTTCCCTTCCTCCAGATCTTGGATACAAATTGTTGATCATTGATGACCATACAGTGATCTCTGAGGCACTCCATCAGTTACAGCTTTGCAGCCTGAAAATAAACATTTGTCTCTACTCTCGGTTTCCTGTTAGCGACTGATCTTTGCTGGACAGGAGAGTCAATGTTCCCTGCTCCTGGGTAGCCGTTCAGGCGGGTTGAATGGCCTCCTGCTGGGCTGTGTAATGTACTCAACGAGCTGAATGACTTCATTCTATATTGCTGTGCAATTCCTTAGAGTGACAGAATGGTCTCCTCCTGTCTCATTGTATCGATCCTGTCTGATTGAATGGGGTGGTCCCCTACCACGTAATAGCCTCGAGGGTGGATTGAGGGAACAACACACGGAGAAGGGGCACCAGTTAGTCATTTGGCTGCACCATTCAGAATGCTCATGGCTGATCCGAGTGTGTCTGTCCATCCGTCTCCTGTCTGTTCCCAATAAACATTGACTCTCCTGTCCAACAAAGATCAGTCGAGAGCAGACTTATACACTTAATGGCAAGGTCCTCGGGAGTGTAGCTGAACAAAGAAACCTTGGAGTGAAGGTTCATAGCTGTTTGAAAGTGGAGTCGAAGGTAGATAGGATAGTGAAGAAGGCGTTAGGTATGCTTTCCTTTATTGGTCAGAGTATTGAGTACAGGAGTTGGGAGGTCATTTTCCCGCTGTACAGGACATTGGTTAGACCATTGTTGGAATATTGCGTGCAATTCTGGTCTCGCTCCTATTGGAAAGATGTTGTGAAGCTTGAATAAGTTCAGAAAAGATTTACAAAGATTTTACCAGGGTTAGAGGATTTGAGCTACAGGGAGAGGCTGAACAGGCTGGGACTGTTTTAACTGGAGCATCGGAGGCTGAGGGGTGACTTTCTAGACGTTTACAAAATTATGAGGGCCATGGATAATGTAATTAGGCAAAGTCTTTTCCCTGGTGTAGGCGAGTCCAGAACTAGAGGGCATAGGTTTATGATGAGAGGGGAAAGATACAAAAGAGGCCTGAGGAGCAACATTTTTCACGCAGAGTGTGTACTTTATTGGAATGAGCTGCCAGAGGATGTGGTGGAGGCTGGTACAATTGCAACATTTGAGAGGCATTTGGGATGGGTATACGAATTGGAAAGGTTTGGAGGTATATGGGCCAGTTGCCAGCAGGGGGGACTAGATTGGGTTGAGATATCTGGTCGGCATGGACGGGTTGGACAGAAAGGTCTGTTTCCATGCTGTACATCTCTATGACTCTATAAACGGTCTTCACTGCTCCGTGAGGATGAGGACACCACAGGTAGCACAACACTAAAGTGAAAGGTACGTCCTTATTTCTTTGTGGGACCTTTTATTTTAAAACTTTGTTAACTGAACATCAAATCACCACCTCTTTGCAGATATAAGGACAGAATAATTAGGAATAAACATAAACCATTCTGGACTCCAAACCTGTCCCACATTCCCACTGAACCTTTCCAAACGAATATGTATCAACCCAGCCTCTGCTGCTGTCTCAGGAAGAGAATACCTGTTAGCATAGCACCACATGAAAAAAGGAGCAGAATGAGGCCATTCGGCCCATCGAGTCTGATATACCATTCAATATTTTCTTATATGTTCCTCAACCTCATTCTCCTGCCTTCCCCCAAGAATCCTTGATCCCGTTATAAAACAAAAAACTTATCAATTTGTATCTGTGTCTACGTGTGCGTATGTTTGTCCATCTGCTTGTCATCTGGGTATTTGTGCATCTACGTTTGTCTTTCTGTGTATCAGCCTGTGTGTTTCTACCTATGTTTGTGTCTATTTGTGTGTGACTCTATATGTCTGCGTGTGTTTCTACGTGTGCGTATGCCTATTCCCTTGTATGTATTGTCATTGTTCGTATATTGGGGTGATACCAATTATTCTGTGTATTTCTGTGTCTGCATCTCTATGCAGTGAGGTAACTGTGTTTGGGGTGGGGGGTGGGTGGGAGTTAAAGGACTGTCGTTCGAAATGCCAGTGTGTTTACAGTGAGAATTGACTTTCACTGAACACTGTTCCTTCATCGGTCAGTGGGACATGGATGATTCAGAAATTTCATGCGAGGCATCCCTGTCCATTTCATCTTGTACTAGGTTCCTCCCCACATGGCGGGTGTGGGGTGGGGGGTGGTGAGGGAACGGATATTGGCCACTCCACCACCCGGCTTGGCCATTTCAGTCCTATTCCAGACTGTTTCTCTTTGAATAGAAGGAAGTGATGGAAGGGGTGAGGGCAGGACTGGATGGCCTTGCTGTTCATGCTGGTGGAGGTTGATCTGGGAGGAATTGTGAGGCGTCCGGAATGAGGCAGTCGACAGTTTTGAATCCATATAGTATTATTAATGTAGGGGGTATTGCGTAGGTGACAGAGAAAGTGTGGGAAGGGAGTTGCTGAATTCAATAGTGAGAGCGGTAGTGCCTGAGCTTTATTTGGAGATAGAGCATGAGGATTTTCTGGGGTAGGTGCTATCACAGATATACAGAGATGGTGACGGAGCAGAGAGAATTCGGTGACCATTATCCTGACAGAGCGGGGAGGATATTGATGCTTGTCCTGTATTGATGGAGATATCTTCAGATCATCTCAGCGTCGAGGTGAGCCTCCCCGAATGTCCTGTCCAAGTCTATCACTAATAATGACACAGACCTGTCCCTCAGATTCGACAGAATCCGTTTATGTAGAACTTACAAATAATAAGGCGCAGCAAATATTGGTGTGTTATATATCGGTTGCAGAAAATCTGAGCATCATATGCTCTGGAAATTAGATATGCAAGTATCATGGATACTGCGATGTTATTGGATGTTCTCAAATCGCATCTAAACTGTATTAACTAAGTGACTGCTTATGCAGTGCAAAATAAATTCTGTACGTGTATGTGAGGTGGGTTGAAGAGTATGTTGTGAAGCAAACTATAGAGCAGTTTATTTTGGTTTTGGTGTTGTGTGATCAAAAGGAAGAATTAATAACCTTGCTCTGAATCAGCTTTGAAGGAATAGAGAGGTTAATAAGGTGCATTTTACACGGTGTCTGCATGAATATAGATTGCTTGAACGTTCTGGTTAAACATCATGGTAGCCTGGAGGCTAAAGGGTCAAGTTCGCTCCAGTGAATTGGGAAAGTACAATATAACATACAGTGGGAGGCAAGCAATGTTTGTTGGAGTCATAGAGTCAGACAACACGGAGACAGGCCCTTCGGCCCAAACACGTCCATTCTGACTAAAATATCGGTCCACGCTAACTCCATTTCCCTGACATTTCCCTGTATCTTTCTTATCCTTTCCTGCCCGTGTATTTGTACAAATGCCTTTTAAATGTTGCGAATGTTTCTGCCTCAACCACTTCCGCGGGCACATCATTCCATATGCGTATCACCGCTGTGTTAAAAGCAGTTGGTCCTCAGCTTCCCTTTTATTGTTTCCCCTCTGACCTTAAACTGATGCCCTCTTGTTCGTGATTGCCTAACCATGGAAAACAAACTGAGTGCATTCACTCTGTCCGTCCTTCCCATGATCTTACACACTTCTCTCAGATTCCCCCTCAGCCTCATACATCTAAAGTAAAAAGTCCTAGCTTGTCCAACCTCTCCCAATAACTCAGACCATTGAGTCACTTGCAACATTCTTGTAAATTTCTTCTGCACTCTTTCCAGTTTAATACCATCCTTCCCATTGCAAAGTGAACGCACTGAACATAACACTCCCAATATGGCCTCACCAGCATCCTGTATAATTGCAAAGTAACTCCCTAATTTACATACTCAGTGATATACACTGATGAAAGCCAGTGTGTCAAAAGCTTTCTTCACTGCCCTGTCTACCTCTGAATCAAATTTCAGAGAACCATTCACCTGAATTCCCATGTCCCTCTGTTCCACTACACTCCTTAGGACCCAACCATTCACATGAAACTCCAACCTTGACTAGACTTTCTAAAATGCAAGAACTTACACTGATCTATATTAAAACCTATTTGCCATTCCTCAGCCCACTTCTCCAGGTGATCAAGGTACTGCTGGATTTTCTGAAATTTCTGATAACCTTCCTCACTCTCCATGATGCTGCCTATTTTAGTGTTGTCTTCAAACTTACAAATCATGCCTGTTCATTCCCATCTAAACTATAGATATATGTCATTTGTAGTGGACCCAGCACTAACCCGTCCATTAATCACAGGCCTCCAGGCTGACAAGCATCCTTCCACTATTACCCTCTGCTTTCCACCATCAAGACAATTTTGTATCTAATTTGGCAGCTCCTCCCCAATTTCATGCGATCTAACCTTCCAGAGCAGTGTACCATGTGGAACCTTATTGAAGGCCTTACTGGAATCCATAAAGACTGCATACACCATCCTGCCCTTCTCAACGTTGCTAGTCACTTAATCAAAGAATTCGAACAGATTTGTGAGCCATGATCTCCCATGCACAAAGACGTGCTGAGTTTGATGATGGACTTTTCCCCAAAATGTTGATTTTCCTGTTCCTCAGATGCTGCTTGACCTGCTGTGCTTTTCTAGCACCACTCTAATCTTGCTCTTAATCAAACCTTGTCTTTTCAAATGCATGTATATCTTATCTCTCAGAACCTGTTCAAGTAAGTTACCTACTACAGATTTTACATTTACTGGTCTATATTTCCCACGTTTTTATTTGTAGCCCTTCTTTAGTAAGGACACAGCATTCGCTGTCCTCCAGTCCTTCGTGACTTCGCCTGTAGGCCAGTGATGATGCAAAAATATCAGCCAGGGCTCCGGCAATTCCTTCTATGTTCTCCTGCAGTGTTTCTGAATATATATGGTCAGGACCCGGAAATTTATAGAAATATTGCAAAGTCTTTTTATTTCAGGCACAAGCACTAAAAAAAGGGAAATGACACAATGATGTTGAACATAACAAATTCGAAAAAGTATTAATTATAGGAAATGGCTTCAGAGGATTTCAGTCATTGTGGAAACCTGAGAATTCTCAGAAATTCACGGTCCAGAAACGAGGGCCATAAAACTGATAAGGAAATCAAAAATAGAACATGAATGCTAACAAACAGGAACAAAAACACTGCATAAATCTACAATGTGTATTTCAAAGGAAACAAAGTAAAAGCAAGGTCAAATATGGAAATTGGTAACTGGGAGAGGAGAGTTTATTGTGAAGAACAGGGAAATGGCCAAGAAAATAATCAGTTGCTTTGTATCTGTCTTCAAGGAGGAAGATCCATAAAATCAGCCAGTAATACCAAGTGATCATGTAGCACTTGTGCAACTGAAGACAAAAAGTCAATTTATATCAGGAACAAGGTAGTATTTGAAAGTGTAAATGGATTGAGCATTGCTCAACCTGACAAACCTGACGTACTTCATGTTAAATGTCAGACTTAAATCAGCAACAGAAGTATTAATTGCACTGTCGATGGCTGTGTTTTATTTTCCTGTGTATTCTGCAGAGGCCGGAAGCCATTCCAGATAAATGGAAGTTAGTAAACGTGGTCCAAGCACTATAGATTAATGGAAGGGATCCAAACATCTATAAATGGAAGAAACCATAGTTTGGAGAACTGCCGACCAATTAACTTGACATCTGCAGGGAAACTGTTGGAATCTATTATGCAGCATGTGATATTGGATATTTAGAAATTAATAGGATCAATGGAGAGAATCCACATGTATTTCTGGCAGATGTCTACCTCGATGTGCTATTCGTTGTTAGACCCCATCTCCCACCCCCTGAGAAAAGGAACAGAAAGTGACTTCACCACAGGAAATGACATCAACAACCCAAAGAAACCTTAAAAAGAAAGCAGGAGTATGTACATCGCTTCGCCAGAGGTCCACTGGAGATGTTACCTAGTAAGGTAAGGAAACATCGGGAAATGAACCTGCCAGCTCAGCAAGCAAACCTGCATGCATTAGGTACAGTGTTGGTGACCCAATCTGAGAAAGAATATACTGACCACAATAAAAGTGCAATGGACGCTCTCCAGATTAATTTCACAGATGGCGAGATTGTCTGATGAGGAAACTCTCCTATGTTCTCTAGTGTTTCAAAAAATGAGAGGTGGGTAATAGTGAAATTTACAAAATCCACTAAACATATGACAAATCAGAAATTAGCAGGACGCTTCCCTGGCTGCCCAATCCAAATTCAAGGCAAATAATGGCAAGATAAGGGATTGGCCAATTAAGACCGTAATTTTGAGGAAATTCATCACTCGGTGAGAACTGCCTAAAACAGGGTCATAGAAACCTGCTGGCATGGGAAGATTAAGGAAAATCTCCAGATATTCTGCAAGTGTATCAAGCAGAAATGTATAACAAGGGAACAGGTACGAGTCATTAATGACATGCCAAGTTGCAGCAAATCAACTTAGTGTTAGGAGACAGAGGGAAGTGGTTGAAGGCTGTTTGTGTGACTCGAGACCGATGGCCAATGGTGTATCACAGGGATCAGTGCTGTGATTCGGAGGTGCTGGTGTTGGACTGGGGTGAACAAACCTAAAAATCACATAACACCAAATTATAGTCCAGCAGGTTTATTCAGAGGCTCAAGCTTTCAAAGCTCACAACCACCTAATGAAGAAGCAGCGCTTCGAAGTTAGCGCCTCCAAATAAATCGGTTTTACTGTCACCTGGTGTTTTGTGATCATTAACCTTATTATTTGTGGTATTCATAAATGATGCAGCTGTGAATATAGACTGGGGTGCTGGGAGTGTGACAACTAAGTTTGTGTTTGATACAAAGATTGGACGGGTGGTTGGCAGTGAGGAGGAAGGTCTTATGTTACAGGAAGATACAGATGGAATGGTCAGATGGGCACAGCAATGGCAGATGTAATGTAACCTTGATAAATATGATGTGATACACTTTGGATGAAGGAACTGGACAGGGAGGACTCAATGATTGGCAGCACACGAGGAAGCTCAGAGGGTGTTTCTCCACTCATCCCTGAATGTGACTAAATACGTTAATGCCCAATTTTGAGAAAGCAGAAGGGGCCGTAAACATAATCTTTATTCATCAAGGCATAGATTATAAGAGCTATGCGGAACTTTGGTTTGGCCAAGATGGAGTTCTGTGTGTAGTCCTGGGAACCACATTACGAGAAAGATCTGATTGTAGTGGAGGGGGCTCAGAGGAGATTCACTAGGATGTTCCCTGGAATGGAGCATATCAGCTATGGAGAGAGGCTGGATAAGCTCGGGTTGGTTAGTTTGGAGCAGAGAAGTCTGAGGGTGCCGTAATTCAGATGGATAGGATTCTGAGGGACATGGACAGGGTGGATAGGGAGCAGCTGTTCTTTTTACTCAAAGGGCCAAGAATAATGCAGCACATTTTAAAGTGACGGGTTTGATACTTGGAGGACATTGAGGTTTGTTTTTCACCCAGGGGATGTTGGGGTCAGGAATGCCCTTCCTGAGAGAGGAGTTGTCATGATAACTTCACAACCATTAGAAAATACACGGCTGTGCACTTGAAATGTCATTACATTCACGGCTACGGGTCTTGTGTCGGAAAGTGGGACTAATGTAGACCGTGCTGTATTGTTGATGGCACACAGTCTGTGCTTCTGTGTTTGCATGGCTGTGAAACGTCAATCATTGAGTAACTTAAGATAGGAATTGATGGGTTTCTGAAGAATATATTAACAAGAGTTGTAAGATTGAACTTGTAATATCTGCTGAAAATATGTCAATGGCAAAATTAAGTGGAAAAAGGTGCAGCTTTCTTACAGTCTCATACCAGAGAATTGAGGACAGGGAAAAGGCAGAACTATGGTGCAAATACTTTAATTATGTCTTCACAAAAGAAAACAAAACAAAAAAGAAAACTTCCCAACAATACTAGTGAACATTAGTCTGTTGAGAAAAAGGGAATAGAAAGAAATTAGCAACCAAACAGTTTTAGAGGAAGTATTGGAACTGAAAGTATTGAGCACAGATAAAGTCAATAGAGATTGATCAAATGGGAATCATATTTGTGAAAGTGACGTTTAGCATAATTATGGAGAAGCAATCAATGCAATATGATTGGATTTTCAGGAAGATTTTTGATAAAGCCCCAAGCCGATTATGCAAATTCAGATCCTCTGGGACTGGGACTAATATGGTTTTAGAATGGGTCAGCTGGCTGGAAGCAGTGAGTAGGAATAAAACAATATGTTTTTTTTTTGAAAGGAAGGCTTGGAGGATATAGCAAGGGTCGGGGTTTGGGCTCCAGCTATTCCCAATACACAACATATATTTTGTTGAGTGGATCAAATTCAATATTTCCAAGTTTGCTGATGGCACTAAACAATATCGGATTGTGAGTGGGTGAGCAGGCTGTCAAAAAAAAACTGCAAATTGATTGCGACAAGTGGAGTGTCTGGGTAAATACATGGCACACGGAGAGCAATGAGGGGTGGGGGGTGGGGGGTATGGTCTATGGGGGATATGTAATATTGTGACATTTGATGGTAAAAACAGAACGGGAGCCTATCATTTGAAAAGGGATTGTTTGATAAATGTTGATGTATAAAGGAATTTAAGCTGCAATGAGATCTGAATCGAGAAGTCAATACTGGTAATGGCATTGGCACGCTGACCAGTGTACACAGACCCAACAAGTGGGGAGCTGTAACATTGAAAAGGATCTGGATCTCCCTGTGCACGAGTCACTGAAAGCAATTTTGCAGGAGCAGAAAACAGATAGGCAGATAAATCGTGTATTCACCTTCATTTCAGGGGGATTTGAATACAGGAGTTAGGGTGTTTTACTGCAGCTGAGCAGGGCCTTGGTGAGACCTCATCTGGAACATTGTGTAGTATTGTTTGGAGTTTTGGTCTCCTTACCTAATAAAGGACAAACCTGACATTGAGGGAGAGCAGTAAAGGATAACCAGACTGATCTCTGGGATGATAGGCTTGTTGTGGCAACAGGGTTTGGGGCGACTGGGCCTGTATTCTATGGGCTTTAGGAAAATGAGTGGAGATCTCAGTGAGGTATATAAAACTCTGTTAGGGCGAGACAGATTGGAAACAGGGGTGACAATTCCCCTGTCTGGGACATCAGAACAAGGGACCACAGTATTATGTACAGACAGGCCACTCTGCATTGAGATGAGAATAAATGTTTGCACTCAGAGACTGGTGAACCTGGGGTACTATCTCCCAGGCTGTGGAAACCAAGGCACTGAATATAAATATGCATTTCTGGAAACTAAAGGGATAGGGAGACAGCAGGTTATTGTATGAAGATAGAGGATCAGATACCATTACAGGTTGTTCTCCAATAACGTGGTAGCTGCGTTCCTGTGCATCACTGTGTTGCAGAAAATCATGCAATATTAATGATGTGGTCTATGGGGAAAAGAGGATAATGGGCGAACTGCAAAATATCAGTGAAAAACAAAAATTAAAGTTAGTCTAACACGCAGTGGTACAGTCTATTTAAACCTTTAAATCATATATTGTAATGAAATAGTGCTAATGATGACAATGCAGTCACTGGCTACATCCCTGTACCTTTCACCAAGGTCTTCACCAGCAAGTGCGCAGGACTGACTGACTATGTGATGCCAACATGGAATTCCAGTTCTCCTGCAGATTCTCCCCCGGTTTGAAATAAAGTTCCTTCTAATTGGAGAGAGCAATTCCCTGTTTCAAGCTCAGGTTCAAAGCTTGCAGAGCGGATTGCATTCCTATTTTAGCTGAACACTCATAGGGTGCATTTGGCAGACAGAGGATACTGAAACTGGGTTTTGTTGTTCAGCTGGTGCCTGGCAAGGCATCGCGTCACAGTGAGCGGGAGTTCACTTTATAGAAAAAAGGTGCGCAATTCACGAATCACATTGCAGTCAAATCAGTTTAATAAATACGCATTATCAGAGAACTGCCTATATATTGAATCGAGGAGCAAGATTTGTGGACTGAAGGAACAACAACAGTTCTTATTTCTTATTTCACAATGTTTAAACATATTAATAGATATGAACACTGTGTCGGGAAAACTGCATTGAGGAGATTTTTTCCATGAACTAGAATGGGGAAGGCTGAATGCGTTGTATGACCTTTCCCGATGTTTCTGTGCAGTCTGTGGGAAAGCTCTGTAAATGTTGTCACAAGCTCTCAGATGTTAGGAAGGAGGTCTCTGCAGGGTCCACAGGACTGTGATTCCCGTTCCCTTTTCTGATATCGAGGCTGGTGTCGGGTATTCTGTCTGTTTTTTTCCTTTAAGACCTCAGAGCAGTGTGATACAATAGAGTGTCTTGCTTGGCCGTTTCAGGGACCATTGAAGAGTTTATCACATGTCTGTGTGTCTGGAGTACTTTTAGGCCATACAAGGAAAGCACTGGAGATTCACTTCCTGAAAGTACGTTGGGGAAGGAGATCAAAGTTTACAATCAACATTGGATACATGGTCACTGTAACAATCACCATATTCTTGATCTTGATATTTAATTAATTGTCTTTAACTTCCACCAGCTGCCAGAGCATTATCCTGTCTTGGATTAGTAATCCAGTGACATTTCCACAACAGCACCGTCTCCACATAGGAACCTATTGGAAACACACTGAGCGGGTTATTTCTGGACTGCTTGACAGCCCTTTGAAAAAGAACTCCCACCAATTTGATTATCGTGAACAGACTGAGGGGGTGTTAAATCGTCAGAATGCAATTATTCCCCTATTAGGGACCGGAAATAGTTGAGTAATTTTCCACATTGTCAAGGAGCTGGAATGAATCAACTTCCCCAGGTACATGGCTTGTTGTGCAGCATAAGTCTTCAGTCCTATTGCAGGAATGCTGTCAGGCTCAATAATCTTTTGTCGTATCTACTGTGTTCAGCGGTTTCTTCATGTCACATACAGCGAATCGAATTGGGTGAACACTGCCATCTGTGATTCTGTGGATATCATGGCGAGGATGAGGTGGATCATCCTTTCAACACCTCTGGCTGAGGATGGTGCAGATACTACATCCTTGTCTTTTTCACTGAGGTGCAGGGCTGTTCCATTATTTGGGATGGGTATATTTCTGGAGTCCTCTTCTCCAGTAAGTTTTTAAATAGTACACTGACATTTATGTCTAGATGTGGCAGGACTGCAGAGCTTAGATCTGATCTGTTGGTCTTGGGATCATTTCGTCCTATCTATCAGATGTTAGTTCTGCTGTTTGGAATGAAACCATTCAAGTGCGGTAACTGTCATGGGTTGTGATCAGCTTTAGGCACACATGGTTCTGATCGTGGCATGTTCACCCACACTCGTCACTGAACCATCGCTCGGCTTGATGGTAATGGTAGACTGTTGTTATATCCTGGGGAAAATGTTACAGATTATGTTTGAATACAATCCTGCTTCTGTTGCTGCTGTTATCTACAGCATCACATGAAAGGCCAGTTTGAGCTGCAATATCTGCAATTCAATTCTACTGACTGTCCCCCAGTTCACATCGAGACCCATTCACCCATCAGTGGTGTACTCAGTGACCTTGCCTGTTTTCTGATGCAGTAATACTTTCATTTTAATATTCTCATTCTGCTGGGGGTTCCCCTTGGTGTCATGCTTCCAATAGGTTACATTACTCAAACCCTTTAACATATTCATCTGAATCTTTTCCTTGCTTGTCGTGCCATCTGCGTTTGAATTGAATGTGTTTCCCTCTGGTTTTCTCCCTGACATGATTAAGAGCTCTGTGGTGTCAGTGATGTCAGCCTCGTGCAGTTTCTGAGCAAATGAATGTGTGCACTTCAGTTCCCAGTGTAGGGCGCTCCGTGTTGGACAGGGCGTTTGAGCAGCTTTCAAACACGTCATTGGAACTTGTTCAAAAACAGAAATTGCTGAGGAAATAAAGCAGCTCTGGCAGCATGTTCTGTCGTGAATGTAGAGTTAATCTTCCGAGTACAGTGGCCCTCTAAAAAGCCTACAGTTTCATCAGCAACTTTTGGATTTATTTTGTATTTATTTCCAGTTTCCATATTTATTTGTTTCATTGAAAGTTTGTGCTGTGCCTATTCGTTTCTGAAGAGCATCAGCAGGTCTGGCACAATCTGCAGAAGCAGAGAAGCAGATTTAGCGTAACAAGTCCAATGTGACTTGTTCTGAACTGAAAAGGGATGGACACTGGGCTTTTTAATCCCTTGCCGGAGATGGGGGATGGGTGACTTGGAAAAGAGGGCGTGGCAAAAGAGAAACGGGCTATAAGCAGTGGTGAACGAGAAGATGATGCAAAATGGGTTGAAATTAAGGTGTGAATGGGGGAAAGGGGTTCTCTCTAGGTGAGTGTAAGATAAAGAAGACACAACCACACAGGGCCATAGGGAGAACAGGAGAGAGAATGTTGACAATGTGGTATTATATAGATCTAGATCTATACGTTTTCCCGGTATACATCATCACTGCCTTCACGCTATGGAATTTAGGTGCTTGTCCTCTTATTGGCACTAGTAAGAGTTTCATGCTGCCTTAGTTTTGTAACATAGAGCAAAACTAACAGTATGAAGATTGGGCTGTTTTCTACACCTGTCATTTTTATTATTCTTGCACATTTGCAGTGTTTATCATTAAATGTTTGATCTTGAAGTTAGTATCAGATGGTGCGTACGAGTTTGAAGGGTGGCATTCTTGAAGTTTATAATATCATCGGAGGCATGGATAGAGTGAATAGCGAAGGTCTTTTCTGCAGGATCGGGGAGTTCAAACACAGATGCATAGCTTTAAGGTGAAAGTGGGGAAACTTGAAACAGACGAAGGGCCAACATTTTTTACAAAGAGTGTGATGTCTGTATGGAATTAGCTGCCAGAGGAACAGTGGGAGATGCAAGTACAGCTACAATATTTCAAAGACATTTGGACCAACATATGAATGGGAAACGTTTAGAGGCATATAGGCCAAGTGCAAGTAGATGGGATTAGTTTAATGTAGAAAACCTGGTCAGCATGGACAAGTTGGACCAAAGGGTCTGTTCGTGCACGATATAACTGTATGGATGTAGAAATTGAGGAAAATGTACGAAAAGATATGATGTAATAAATTGGTAAGAAATATTAAAACAAGCATCATGAGCTTTTCTGTCAACATAAAAAAAAGCTTGAAGATGTGTGTGTGAGCTGAGGGGGAAGTGAACTGAGGAAAGTACATTGAGGCCATTAGGAGGGTGTGACTGGAGAACTGACCACAGGGAACAGGCAGATAATTTACACTAGTATTTTAAATCACTCCTCATGAGGAAAGTAGTGTAAGCATGTCAATGGTATAAACAAAATGTTAACAGGAGGGAAGTTATTGAACTGTCTCTAACAAAAGGTACAAGGTATTTAGCTCGCAGATAAGAATAAGGGTAGGTAGGTCAGCAGTAATTCATAGTTAATTTTAAAAGAAGTGGTCACAGAGTGACTAGAGGCATTGTGTGAATTGTTCTATTACTCTTTGGATTACAGGAGTGTTCCAGTGAAATTGGGGAACCTCCAATGTGGCGCCTGTCTTCAAGAAAGGAATGAGTCAGAACGCAGGAACAATTTAGCCTAACAATTTTTGCTTGGAATCTGCTAGAGCCTGTTATTAAGAAAGGAATAGCAGGGCACTGAGAAAAGTTTCATGCAGAGTTGGCATAGTTTTGTGAAGGGGAAACTATTTTTGCTCTGTAAAATCACACAAATTCTTTTTTGGAGATCCATGAGAATGTAAAGATTAGAGTCATGCTGGAAACGCACAGCATGTGAGGCAGCATCTAAAGAGCAGGAAAAACAATGTTTCGGGCAGGAGCCTTTCATCAGGAATCCCTGAGAAAGTGACAGGCAGATTTGATAAAGGGAACTGGTCAACATGAGGCTTTCCAGAAAGTTTTCACAAGGTATCACACAATAAACATTCTGACACAAGACAGAGGCTTGTAGTATGATGAATAATATATTTGCATGGGATAATGGTTGCTTAACATATAGTAATCGGAGAGTCAGTATTAATGGATCTTTATGATAAAGACATATCTACTGGATTACCACAAATATCAGACCGATGGCATCAGTTAGTTACAATCTATACTGATAGCCTGACCGAGGGAGCTGAGTGCAATATACATTGGAGTTAGTGGATGACTTTGAGAACCAAAATGCAGGCTGCTAATTAATGAAGAGGACTTCCAAAAAAGGAGTAGTACAAAGGGATTGGAGTGTTCCTGAGTATGAAACGTAACGTCAGCATGCTGATGCAGCAAGTAACTAGGTTAGTTCATGAGGCGGCTTCCTGAGGTGGAAGGGTTAACTAATTGAATACATTTAAAATGGTGAGGCGATTATTCATTGTAGTTGAAACAAATGATGTTGGTATTACTGAAATGTACAAGATACAGAGGGGGCTTGACAAGGTCGATGCTGAGAAGGTGTTTCCCCTCAATCTCGAACTCGAGGTGGTAGATACTGAATAAGGGACATCGATTTCAATCTGAGGTGAAAAATGATGAACTCTCTCAGAAGGTAGTGAATGTCTGGAATTCCCTAACACAGGGAGTTGTGGAGGGATACAAGGAATTGGATAGGAAAGTGGAGTTGAGCCCGGAAGTAGATCAACCATGTTCTTATTGAATGAGAGTTCAGTTTTGAGGGGCCGAATAATTGTCTCATGTTCCTACTTCTTAGTTTTTTATGTCATGCTTTGGAAAGTAATTGGTTATTTTCCTGGAAGGCGTGTTGTACAATGTTGCATTGGGGAGAGGAGAAAATTTGCATGAATTAACCCTGGATGGGATATGGGAACTGCATTCAAAGCAATTCCAGAGCAGAACTTACAGAGTAGGGAAGCATGGAAAAAAGGATGCAGCTGGGGGCCACTTCCTGACCAAGCCTGGAATTTCCAAGTGCATTTCCGAAACTACACCTAACCATCGGCGTGCCTTCGAGCTGCCTGTGTGTAGCAGGTCCGAAGGGCTGAATGGAACATCAGAACATAGGGCTGAGGGGCACGAGTGGGCTAAATGGCCCTTTGACACTACCCCACCAGTAAATAAGGTCATGGCTCATCTCATTGTGGTCCCAGCTGCACTTCTCTCTCCATGCACCATTATCCCTGATTCACCTGTCTATGGAAAATCAGACAAAGCCAGCCTCGATATAATATAAAGATTCAGTCATTCCAAACTTCGGGGGAAATGAATTCTCACTTGAATGAAATCCCACTTTGTGAATTTTTCCTCACTCCGGCTCTGACTGAGTTTGGAGGGTGTCACTGTTTCCTTTTCTAGTACCGCTCCGCCACTGCCACGACACATTTTAAATGTAACGAGGTTGATGATATGACCAATGATAAATGTCTCAGACGGGGTCAGGTTCAGTGATAGGAACAAGTCAGGCAGATTTCTTTCATCAGCCGCAGGTAACTAATAGGGCTATGGAGCAGTATGTTAGATTTGTGGTTAGCACTGCTGCCTCACATCAGCAAGGAGCTGAGATCAATTCCAAACTCGTCTGACACTCTGTGTGGAGTTTGAACATTCTTCCTATGTCTGTGTGAGTTTCTTCCCAGTTCTCCAGTTTCCTCCCACAGTTCAAAGATGTGCAGCTTAGTTTGATTGGCCATGCTAAATTACCCAGAGTGACCAGCGATGTGAATGTTAAGAGGGTAAGTCATGGGAAATGCAGGGTTACATGGATAGAGTAGGGGGACAGGTCTGGTCGGATACTGTTTGGTGGGTTGGTATGGACTCGATGGGTCGAATGTCCTGCTTCCACACTGTAGGGGTTCAATGACAACAGCATCAAGTTTGGGCTCTACGAAAACCCAGTCAGTAGATACCTGGTTCACTCGCCTCAAGGCTTTGTATATTTCAATAAGATCAGCTCTCACTCCAAGGGTAAACTTTTAACGTCTCCATAATATCAGCCCTTCATGCATGGAATAAATGAATTGAATCACCTCTGAATTGCTTCCAGTGTTACTATGTCCTTTCTCAGATAAGAATGCAAAAATAAAACTAATCTCGCACACCAATGAGTCTGTTTAATTTTGTTTTCTCAGGGTGCAGTGAGTCTTTGGAACACTCTTCCCTGCAGACCATTCGAGGCAGAGATAGCGAATATTTTTGAGGCAAGGTTCACGAATCACGGATTATCGAGGAGTGGGATTATCAAGGAGTGGGCAGCAATGTGCAGTGTTGGGGAAAATGTAGACAGTGGTACTGAATGGCACGGCTCCAGAATATACAGGAATTAAATGAAATGATAACATCGATAAAGTTTTAATGCGGAAGCAAGATGGCAGCGATCTGAAAGGTCAGCTTTGCTGATCTCTGTACCACAATAATGCTCTACCCCACCCCACCACAGTCATTTACTTACAATTGAACACTAAAAGAGCTATAGAATCCTTACTAATCCCGTTTTGTCAAGTGGAAATGACAAAACATGGGAAAGGATCGAGTAAGTCCCAACACGCAACGCACCCATCAGAAGCATCGAACATGCCTGTGGCCGCACCTGTAACACCGTCTGCTCGTTCAATGGACCGAGTTACTCACCAGGACTTGGTCACCGAGTTCACCAAGTTACGGGAAATGATTGAATCCATGATTGAAGAAAAATTCAGCGGGAGGATAGAACCACTCTCAGCAGTGTTCCACAAAGATGAACAGCAACTTGAAAGCCTTGGAAACAGAACGGATGAGGTCGAGAGCCAAACTGCAGGGGCAGAGTCTGTGATCGATTCCTGTAAGGAGCGGATCCTTATCCTTGAAAAATAAGTCCATAACTTAACTGAACAAGGTGTTGACCTCGAGAACAGGGGTAGGATGAAGAATGTTCATATAATCGGTCTGCTGGACCGGACATAAGGTGATCAGGCAGTGAGGTTTTTTGTAAGAACTGGCTGCAGAGATTCCTTCACTTCGAAGCTGAAGAGGGACGGGTGAAGAGTGAGACAGTTCATCGGGTTACGGTGGTCAGGTCAGGCTCATACCAACGCCCTCACCCTGTCCATGTGCGATTACATCGTTGCAGGTACAAACAAAGACTTAGGGAAGCTTCCAGAACACAGGGGAGAGAGCCGAAGAGGGCTACAGGATTAAGTTCTTCCAGGTCTTTTCAGCGGCAGTGATTCAGAAAAGAAAATCTTTTGATGATATGAAGAGAAGATTAAGGGAACCTGAGATTCAGTATTCCTTAATGAACTCAGCGGTGCTCTGTATGCACTAGTGGATCTTTCAATAGATCCACTGACTCTCCAGAGGATGAGAAAACTTTGTGGACACTTGAACGTAGGCTGGATGCGTTAATGGAAAGCGATAACCTTGTTTCTCTTTTTTAAAAGAAAGTTTGTTGACCGTTTCTGGTATTAAGCAGTGTTAAATTATAGTCGGGGATGGGTAGAGTACATACTTTTAACTTCTTCATTCGTCATACTACTCGTTTTTCTCTTGCTTAGTTTGTGTATCGGGTTCGGCTCACGCTGGAGGGAGTTGTGAAGTTGATCGTGATGACTGAATGCCTACCTAAGAGCAGTTCAGTCCCGATGTTTGTGATTAATTGCCCTGGATGCAGTATTGATAATGGCGCAGAAGATAGAGATTTGTGACGTGCAAATGCCCCCAGTCGGTGGAGGGTAAATGCCCCTCCTGAGTGCCATTGCCACTTTGTATCTTTTTTTTGTATTTGTATGTATTTAGTTTTGGAACGTTTTGAGAGCTTGTTAGTTGCAGTAGCTTTAGTTTGTATGTTTTTTTAAGCTCTATGATTCTTTTTCATCGGTGCTCAGTGATTTGTAATTTGAGTTCTTCCTCTCTGGATTTCAAATATTGTTTCAGTGTGTACTGGCTAATGTCGTGGTTAAATGGTGTATCTGGAACATTAAGGGGAGCCATTCACCAGTTAAGGAAAATGAGAGGGTGGATATTGTCGTATTGCAGAGATGCACTTTGATGTCAAGGAACATTTGACATGACAGCAAGGTGGGTTTGATCGGGTTTATTTCTAGTCTTTTAACACTAGGAATAGGAGAGAAACCATGCTGGTGAGGAAGAATCTTTCATTTAAATTACTAAATTGTATTAGACACCCACGGGAGGATCATAACCCTCAAAGATATATGGGGAAGAAAGCAGTAGTTTGAATGTTTATTGCCCCCGGCTCACTGCCGTAAATTCCTGACAGATGCATTTTCCAAATTAAGTCATCTTTCTTCGCAGCACATTATCGTAGGAGGAGATTTCAATTGTCTTTTGCACCCACTGTGGACAGCATGCCCAAAGGCTCCCAGCACCATCTTTCCAATCTAAGCAATTAGTGGAGTTTTGTGTGGAAGTGGGGCTGGAGGATGTATGGAGGCAGATCTACCTCATAAATAGGGATTTTACTTACTTCTTTAACCGGAAGAAATACAACACTAGTGTTGATCTCTTCCTCACCTTGCAGCAATCTTCGATTCATTGGTTTTCTGCACAATTGGGAATATTACCAATTCTGACCATGCTGCGGCATACTTACTGCTTAAGATTAAGGGCAATATAGCAGGTGCGAGACACTGGCGAATGCCTTTATTCTTAAGGATAGTAAGTACATTGAGTGTTTCTGTAATGAATTCAGATCTCTCTTAACCATTAATTCAGATTCAACCAGTAACACATCCATTCTATGGAAAATTGCTAAGGCTTATGCCAAAGGAATAATTCCATTGGACGCGGCAGAAGCAGGAGCAGGAACGCGTGCTCCAGGCACTGTTGAAGGCAGCCAAGAGGGCACACTGTGATAGACTCTCAGTAGCTAGGCTGCAGAGGATCACAACGCTTGGGTCTGCAGTGAATTCCATGCTCACACAGACAGCCAAGAAGGTACTTACGTTTGCAAAACAAAGGCTGTTTGAACATGGTGATAAACTGGGCAAGTAGTTAGCCTATCTTGCGATGATAAAGAGAGCTCCAAAGCCATTACCTCAATTAGGGAAGGTACTGGGACCCTTTCCGATCCCATAAACATTAAAGCAGCATTTCGGAGATTTTACTCTGAATTATATCAGACTGAGCATTATGGGGATAGATGAATCAAGATAGAATCTTTCTTCAAGAACTTGGACCTTCCAGGGGTAACCCCCAAATAAGCGTCTTGCCTTAATGCACCATTGTCAGTGGTGGAGGGTGTAAAGCAGCTTCCATGCGGAAGGGCACCTGATCCTTACGGATGTCCACGTGAGCTTTATGAGGAATTTATAAACCTATTGCCAGAGCCGATGCTGACTATGTTCGTCACTCACACAGTTACGACTGTGTCCCACCATCCTTAAGAGAGGCTCATATCTCTCTTATTCTGAAGAAAAGGAAGACACCGAAAGATTGTGCTTCCTATAGGACCATCTCACTTCTAAATGTTGATTTCAAAGTTCTGCCTGAGTTCCTTACATTAAGGATGGAAACTATTTATCCTTCCATTGTCAAAGTATACCAAACCGGTTTATGAAAGGCTGCAGATATTCCAATAATGTTAGGAGATTACTCAATATGATCCAAGCGTGCCAACAGCAAATTAAGCAGGTATTAATGATCTCTTTAGATCCAGAGAAGGCATTTGCTTGGGTTGAGTAGCTGTATCTCTTCTATACATTAGAATGGTTTGGTCTCGGCAAAGTTTTTATCAAGTGGCTGGGTCAGATAACTCTTATTAACATGAATTCCCTCTCTTGTTTGCTAAAATCTGTGTGAATGCTTTCTTTGATGTTTCCCAGACAGACATTTAGGAGACTAAATGGATGATGTAGCTCTGATTTGTCACCATAAGCGACCCCTTATCAAGTTAGCCTCTGTGTACGATCCTGTAAAATTAATATTTCTAGAGGCAGTCGACAAGGTTGTTTATGCCATACGATGGTGATTGCGCCACTGACGAAGGCCATCTGCAGGGACCCCAACGTATCTGCCCCAGAAGTGGGATAGAAGTCACGTAAGATTACATTGTCTGCAGATGTTGGTCTTAAATTTTTGGGAAATCCCACAGCTTTTGTACCCCACCTCATACAATGCATCAGTTCGTTTGGTGCCTTTTCCGACTATACTATTGATTTTACAAAGTCGGAGACCGTGCCCCTGGGCGAACTCAGGGAAATACCTGATGCCGTGGGAGAATCCTGATTTCCTTTTCAATGGTCCCAGGGGGAAATGGGGATGTTCCCTGTTTACGTATATTCATTAATCCTATCTTTGAACTTATATTTAACGTGTGATTTGTCCATTTGTTTGACAAAATTAAACAAGACCTTCGAAGCTGGGCGACACTTCCAATATCCTGGCTGGGTCAGATAACTCTTATTAACATAAATTCCCTCCCTTGTTTGCTAAAATCTGTGTGAATGCTTTCTTTGATGTTTCTCAGACAGACATTTAGGAGACTAAATGGATGATGTAGCTGATTTGTCACCATAAGCGACCCCTAATCAAGTTAACCGAATTAAGACGACCCCACAGTTTGTGGGGAGTAGATGTCCCGGATATTAAAAGCTATCAATTTAGCTCTTCTTTACCCGATGTTAGTGAGGTTTCGGCGTAAATATGGTTAGATATGGAAGCTTCTCAGGCAAAGTGCCCTCTTATTAGTCGGCTACTCATAGACAAAATGAGGACAGTTACGAAGTATTGCCATTTCCCAATAAATATCAATAATTTTAAAGTAGGAAGGGCAACGTATCCGATCGAGGGCAACATAGCCAAACCTCATTTCTTACCCCAAAACGTGGTGTACCATGTTTCCGATGGGGAATACTGGATTCAATGTTTCAACTATGGACAACTCGTGGGTGTATCTTGCTTTGATGGTTTATCTGAGGGAGAAACAAGGATGTCCCTTGATCAAATTAGTCGTAACTATAGACTACCGAGTAGAGATCTCTTCTGTTTTCTTTTTATCAGATCAGAGATGTTATTCAGAAAAGAACCACGCTTTTAACAGACCCGTACAGATCCGATACAGAGAAGAGGCTGCTTATTGTTAAGAACACACTCTCTGTCAGTACCCTTTATCATTTGTTGGAGAGTGGCTCCTTAGACGAGACGTTGTGCCTTTCTGAGGTCTGCAAAGAGTTTTGGGAGTTCAGATCTCCTCGGACACAGGGGAGGATATTTGTGAAAATGCAATAAGGATTTCGATCTGTGAGAAGACTCTTGCCATGTAGTTGAAGATTCTTCATAGAGTCTATCTGGCCCCAGATACTCTCTGAATATTCAAGATGGGGGTATGTATTAAATACAAAAAGACTATGGACACTCTTACTCATTGATTGTTGACCTTCCACCGGCGCTATAGGAGCGGTGTGTTCGCTGGGATGGAGAGGATCTTGCGGACAGAATTGGAGATGGGTCAGGTTTCCCTTTTCCTGGGCCTGCCCAGTCTACCTTACTCAGATGTGAATAGGAAATAATACTTCAATATCCTCAGTCTCTGTGTTCAGAAAAAGAAAAGTTCTGTTGTGTTGGGTGTCTGAAAAACCCCTGGGTCTATTGGTTTGTCGTAATCTCGTCATGGAGCATAGCTCTTTGGACTTTTTTAAGGGTATGTTGCTCCAGTAAATAGAGGATTTTTTATAAGACATGGCAGCCCTTTTTGAATTACCAAGGTACAGGCTGATCTGCCACTCTAATAAGGACTTGTATATAGCTTTGACGAACTTGACTAATGAATCTAATGTCCAGAGAGGAGTAATTACAAACAAATGAACGTGTATTAGTTAATGGTCTTGAAGTTTGAGAGCTACAGTTTTGTTACAATGAGTTCTAGTATTTTTTTTTATTTTTCTTCGGTCCATTGATTTACCTTGTTTTTCTTATGTACATGCACATGGGTGTAATTGTGTTCAATTTGCGTTGTTTTTTTCAGTTGGGTACTTATTGGTTCACTGAAGCATTAAAAAGATTTTCTCTGAATAAAAATATTTTTGAAAAAATTAAAATGTTAACATGGATAGAATAGAGTCACAAAGGACCACTTTCTCATTAGTGAGACCACAAATTATGGTTTACCTTAAGAGTCATCACACCTCGGGTGACAGGATGATGTGGAGAGGGTGGGCCCTTCGTGGCAACCTCTGTCTGTGTGGGGAATTGAACATGCGCTGTTGTCTTTCCTCTGCATCATAAGCCAGTCATCCAGCCAACATATTGCGAGATTGTGTAACTGCTATAAAAAGAAATAGCCAAAGTCAAAGTAAAATATAAACTTTGATCAGAAGGAAAAAAAAAATGTACAATTCAGTTAACGGTCAAGATAATGACTGAGGAGAAAAACAATCTCCGCTGGAAATTGTACTTTATAACGAGAGAGTTGATTGGATGATATCTTTGCTTGAATAAGTTGAACCTAGCGAAATAACCAGAATTATTAATTGTGATTAGATGTCGATAACTATACAAAGTGAGTACATTTTTGATTGGTCTGTGTAAACATGCTAACCATTGTATGAAAGTAAAAAGCTGACGGAACTTATTTTTTGGAGAGTTGGTCCCCATGGGAAATATCTCCCGAACACATGCTTGAAGAAATCCAGGGTATAAAGTGCGTGAGTGTCGTCTGGTTTGTGACAGGAAACCAGGGGGCTGAATGATTGAAAGTTCCTGCAACGTGAAGCTCAGGAGACAGCCAGATCATACCCGATCTTATTAAATGGTACAGCACATTTGAAGGGCTAAATGGACTCATTATGGATTTTAATTGCATATGACTGAAAAAAAACACTCTTTACTTCACCTAATGTTTTACACACTGCGGCAGTGTCATTTTCCTGAAACTGGGAATTATTTGGAATATTATCTGGAACATTCCATAATCAACATTCTCCGGAGCATTCTACAACCTGTGGAGAGATATTACAAAGGAAAGAGACACGGCCGAGGTGGGGCTGGGGGTGTGGGGGGGGGGGGGTCTGCATGCAAGAGTGAGAGTGATGGAGCATGACCCTTGTTCGGGTGTCGGTGCTATGTTGAGTGTGAGGGACCAGACAGCATACAATGACCCTTATCCTCACAGAGCTGAAAATGTGTTGCTGGAAAAGCGCAGCAGGTCAGGCAGCATCCAAGGAACAGGAGAATCAACCTTTCGGGCATAAGGCCTTCTTCAGGAAGGGCTGCCTGACCTGCTGCGCTTTTCCTGCAGCACATTTTCACCTCTGATCTCCAGCATCCGCAGTCCTCACTTTCTCCTTATCCTCACAGAGTTGGGAATGTTATTGATGTTTGTCCTGTATTGCTGGACATTGCTACTGATTGCAGATAATGCACTGAATTGGGTGGTGAGCTCAGATCATGCTCGGTGGGTCTGGTGGTGTGGCCCACTCTGGGAATAGATGCACTAACCCATCCGCCAAGATATCTGTGACTCTGTTGACAAACCGTGGTCTAATTGACCCTTATCTGCTATGCTCTGGGTAAAACGTACATGGCAGCTCCAAACTGAGGAAAGCTCAATCGAGTGCCCATTGTCCTTTTAAAGATAGCACCAGTGCCAGGGATAATGGAATATCCAGTGGCATCTGGGCGATGGTGGGTACCTCCAGCCAAAGTGGGTGGGAGATTCGGGTTAACATTGAATGAGAGAGACGCCATGGGTTAGGGTGGGTAGTTAATGAGGTGAGTTCGATAAGATAGCGCCAGGAAACTAGCACGGCCTCGTACAGAGAATCCCCCTGTCACAATCAATGAAAATCACTCAAAGATAAATTATTGTTAGATTCAGGCGGATGAGTTGAAGACTCTGCTGATCCCATTCACTGTTACAGAGCTGCAGAACAAATCCTCATCCACAACTCTCCATCATCTGAACGCACACCTATATTCTGTTCACCATCATTCCTGGTAATACTGGCTTATTTTGCCTGATGCTATCGAAATGTCTATATCTCAGCGTTCTGAAACCTGTGAGCACATCCTTCCATGATATTGTTGCTCAATCTCACCCTCTATGTCTATACCCCAAACCACTTTCATTTACAGTCATGCACGGAGACAGGCCCTTCAGCCAAAACTGGTCCAGACCAACCAAAATGTCCGTCCAAATTAACCCCAATTCCCTGCACTTGGCCGATATCCTTCTCTGACTTTCCAATTCATATATTGTTCGAACAAAGTGCAGCGAGGTTTTGTGACATCAAGGAAGGCCTCAGGAAAGATCTCGCTGAATCTGCCATTCATCTCACCCTAGCAATCAGATTACACAGAAACAATTTGACTGGAGGTTATAAACAAGAAGTACAAGCAAACAGTGGTGGGAGATTTGTATGGAAGTCAATACTGCAGGGAAAACAATGTGTATGTTCTAAGCCGGAAATTAAATATACAAGCGTTTGCAGGCAAATCTCAACGGGGCTGGTGGCATTTGAAGGAAGAAAGTCGAAAGTTTGGCCCTCAAATAGTACAGCAGGTTAGGGTGCATCCAAGGAGCAGGAAAGTCTATGTTTCGGTCAGAAGCCCTTCACCAGGAATTCATTTCAGAATTTACTTTTTCCTAATCCTCTGTAGGAAGAGAGTGAGTCAACATTTTTAATTTGGGGATTCTTCATCAGAACATCTTTTGTTTTTGATCCCCAGTATATGTAGCTCTTTGTTTTATTTTAGATCAGCAATTATCTTGCATGCTGCAGTATTAATGGGTAACTTTATCTGGGAAGGAGGGGAATCGGCGAGGGCAAAGAGCAGGCAATGTGTCAGTCACAGCTTAAGGCCCTGTGGAGATAAAGGAAGGCTTGTTGGAAGCACCACACTGGAATTCGGCATCATTTGAACAGATGTGACAGATCCAGAGAAAGTGGGAGGATGCAGTTTCTTGCGGAGCTGGTCATTGAGTGTCACAGTGGAGAGCAATACTGCCGTACAGCATCAATTACCTGGGTTCGATTCCACCCTTTGTTGACATTTTGTGCGGTGTTTGCACGCTCTCCTTGTGTGTGCGTGAGTTTCCTCTGGGTGTTTGGTTTTCCTCTCACTGCCAAAAATGTCCAGGTTAGTTTCAGTGACCTCACTAAATTGTTCCGCAGTATCCAGGGATGTGCAGCTTGTTGGATTGTCTATGGGAAATGTAGAGTTACCGGGGTAACGTTTGGGTTTTTTGGTCGGGATGTTATCTGAAGGGTCAGTGTGGACTCGGTGGGCCAAATGGCCTGGTTCCAAACTGCAGGGCTTCTATAATTTCTATGTAGCTGTCTGTGTTTGAAAACACTTCCCAGGATCCTACCGATAAGTGCTAACACAATTTGCCTCAACAAAATGTTACATCTTCCGCTTGTCTAACATGAATTCCATCAGACACTCCTCAGCCCTTTAGCCTGCCTGATCTAACTAAAGGGTTTGATTAATAAAAAGAAGGAAGCATATGTCAGGTATAGACAGGATAGATCGAGTGAATCCTTCGAAGAGTGTAAAGGCAGTAGGAGTATACTTAAGAGGGAAATCAGGAGAGCAACAAGGGGACATGAGAAAGCTTTAGCAAGTCGAATTATGGAGAGAATAGAACCCCTCAAAGATCAGCAAGGCAGCCCTTTTGTGGAGCTGCAGGAAATGGGGGAGATACTAAACGAGGATTTTGCATCAGTATTTACTGTGGAAACGGATATGGAAGATATAGAATGTCAGGAAATAGATGGTTACACGTTGAAAAATGTTCATATTACAGAGGAAGAAGTGCTGGATGTCTTGAAACGTGTAAAAAAGGGTAAATCCCCAGGACCCGAACAGGTGTACCATAGAACTCTGTGGGAAGCCAGAGAAGTGATTGCTGGGCTTCTTGCTGAGACGTTCGTACCGTTGATAGTCACAGGAGAGGTGGCAGAAAACTGGAGATTGGCAAACGCGGTGCCACTGTTTAAGAAGGGTGGCACGGACAAACCATGGAACTATAGGCCCGTGAGCCTGACGTCGGTGGTGAGCAAGTTGTTGAAGGGAATCCTGAAGGACAGGATGTACATGGAGTTGGAAAGACAAGGACTGATTAGGGATAGTCAACATGGCTTTAACTGTGGGAAATCATATCTCACGATCTTGATTGAAAAATTGAAGAAGTCACGAAGAGGGCAGAGTGGTAGATGTGTTCTATATGGACTTCAGTAACACGTTCGACAAGATTCTTCATGGAAGACTGGTTAGCAAGTTTAGATCTCATGGAACACAGGGACAACTAGCCACATGGATACAGAACTGGCTCAAAGGTTGAAGACAGAGGGTGGAGGTGGAGGGTTATTTTTTAGACTGGAGGCCTGTGACCAGTGGAGTACCACAAGGATCAGTGCTGGTTCCTCAATTTTTTATCATTTACGTAAATGATTTGGATGTGAGCGTAATAGGTATTGTTAGTAAGTTTGCAGATGACAACAAAATTGGAGGTGTAGTGGACAGCGAAGACGTTTACCTCAGAGTACAACAGCATCTTGATCAGATGGGCCAAAGGGCTGAGAAGTGGCAGATGGAGTTTAATTGAAATAAATGCGAGGTGCTGCATTTTGGGAAAGCAAATTTTAGCAGGACTTCTACACTTAATGGCAATGTCCTGGGTGTGTTGCTGAAGAAAGAGACCTTGGAGTGCACGTTCATGGCTCCTTGAAAGTGGAGTCGCTGGTAGGTAGGATAGTTAAGGTGGTGTTTGGTATGCTTTCCTTTATTGGTTAGAGTATTGAGTATTGGAGTTCGGAGGTCATGTTGTGGTTGTACGGGACACTGGTTAGGCCACTGTTGGAATATTGCTTGGAATTCTGGTCTCCTTCCTATTGGAAATATGTTGTGAAAATTGAAAGGGTTCAGGAAAGATTTACAAGGATGTTGACAGGATTGGAGAATTTGAGGTATAAGGAGAGGCTGTACAGGCTGGGGGTGTTTTCCCTTGAGCGTTAGAGGCTGAGGGGTGACCTTCTAGAGATGTACAAAATTGTGAAGGGCATGGAGAGGATAAATAGAGAAAGTCTTTTCCCTGGCGTCGGGGAGTCCAGATCTAAAGGGCATAGGTTTAGGCTGAGAAGTGAAGAATGTTGGGTGGCACAGTGGTTAGCAATGCCACTTCCCAATGCCATGAGACTCAGGTTCAATTCTCGCCTCAGGCTGTGTGGACTTTGCACATTCTCCCTATGTCTGCGTGGGTTTCCTCCTACAATCCAAACTTGTGCAGGCTAGGAGAATTGACTATGTTAAATTGCCTGTACTGTTAGGTTAGGGGGATGGATCTGGGTGGGTCGCTGTGGACTTGTTTCCACACTTTAAAAAATCTAAACGTGATAGAGACCTAAGGAGAAGCTTTTTCACAAATATGGTGGTACGTGTATGGAATGAGCTGCCAGAGGATGTGGTATAGGCTGGTACAATTGCAGCATTTAAAAGACATTTGGATGGTTATATGAATAGGAAGGGTTTGGAGGGATATGGGTCGGATGCGGGCAGGTGGGTCTAGATTGGGTTGGGATATCTGCTAGACATGGACGGGTTGGACTGAAAGGTCTGTTTCCATGCTTTACATCTCTATGCCTCGATAACTCACAGAGTGAGTTCGTAAATGCAATTAGTGTGAATGGTATTTGGAGCAATACATGTAATTGGAAAGTTAAAGTTAGGTTGGAGTTTGTTTAAAGGGATTGGAATATAGAGGTAAAGACATCATGAAGCAGTTGCATAGAGTGTTGGTTCGACTGTACCTGAGGTATTGAGTGCAGTGTCGGTGACCTAATCTAAGAAAGATTACACTGATCACAGAGGACGTGCAATGAACATTCTCCAGATTAATTCCTGAGATGACAAGATTTTCTGATGGGGAGATTTGTCCTGCGACCTCTCCAGTTTCAAAGCATGAGAGGTGATCTCAGTGAAATTTCAAAAATATATGATTCATGTGATGAGGTGGAAATAAACAGGATGTTTCTCTAGCTGTCTACTCTATATTTAAGGCAAATAATGACAGGATAAGGGATATGCCATTTAAGACCGTAATAAGGAGGAAATGCTTCCCTTGGAGGGGACTGATTAACACAGGGGCATGGAAGCCAGTTGGCAGGGCTAGATTAAGGAGAATCCCCAGATATTCTTCACGTATATCAAGTGGAACAGAACAACCAGGGAACATGTAGGGCCTATTAGTGACTTGGCAAGTTGCATCCCAACTCAACTTTATGGTAGAAGGCTGTTTGTGTGACTGGAGCCCAATTTCCCCGGTGTACCCGGTAGAGATCAGTGCTGTGTTCCGTATTATTTAAGGTATTCATAAGTGATGTCAATGTGAAGTGGGTAGGGGGAGTGTGATAAGTAAGTTTGTGTTTGTCACAAAGATTGGCCGTGTTGTTGGCAGTGAGGAGGGAGGTCTTATATTACAGGAAGATACAGATAGAATGGTCAGATGGACAGAACAATGGCAAATGGAATGTAACCCTGATAAATATGTGGTGATACACTTTGGAAGAAGGAACCAGACAGGGGAGGACTCAAAGAACGGCATCACACTAGGAAGCTCAGAGCGTGCTTCTCCACACATTCCTGAATGTGACTGGATATGATAATTGATGAGTTCAGCATGACTGTAGATAAAGCCTTTATTCATTGACCCAAAGATTATCCGAGTTTTATATAGCACTTCGGTAAGGCCAAATGAAATATTGTGTGAAGTTCTGGGAGCCACATTACAGGAAGGATGTGATTGTACTGGATGAGGTGCAGAACAGATTCACCAGGATGCTCCCTGGGATGGACCATATGAGCTGTGGAGAGAGGCTGGGTAAGCTCGAGTTATTTATTTTGGAGCAGAGGAAGTTGAGCGGATAAGTCATTCAGGTTTAAGATTACAAGGGGCATGGACAGGGTGAATAGACAACAGCTGTTCGTTTTAGTCAAAGTTTCAGCTTCCTTACAGAGTGAAACCAGGGAATGGAGAATGGAGAACAGAGAAACATGACACAGCTACTTCACTTCTGCCTTCACAGAAAAATACATAAACAAAGCCTTCCCAGCAATAGGAGAAAACCTGAGTCTGACGAGAAAATGATGTGGAATGAAACTTGTAAATAAACTAATTTGGAGAAATTATTGGAACTGAAAATAATGGGCATAGAAAAAAAAAACAACACAGATTGATGAAATGGGAAATATTTGAGAAATTCACTGGTAGATTAATTAAAGAAAATACAATAGAGGCACTGAACTAGGATTTTCAGCAAGGATTTTAATAGAGTCCCAACCCTAGTATGCAAAGTAAAAGCACATGGGATAGGGGGTAATATATGAACATGGTGTTAAAATGGGAGTGTTGACAGGAAACAATGAGGAGGAATAAATGGATGGTTTTCAGTTTCGAAGGCTCACGAGGCATCGCAATGATTGGTGATGGGGCGCCAGACATTCACAATGCATCTCAAACATCTTGTTGAGGGAATCAAATGCAAAGTGTTCAAGTCTGCTGACGGAACTAGGATTTTGAAAGTGAGGCGGATGTGAAAAAAACTTAAAGAAGATTGAAACAAACGGAGTGAATGAGTAAACATGTGGCAGATGAAGAGCAGTGTGGATAGATGTGATGTTGTCTACTTTGTTGTGAAACACTAAAGTTCCAGCCAACCATTGGAAAAGGAAGTGGTTGAGAAATGTCGATCTATGAAGGGAACTGCACCTTTCTTCTGTTATTATTTAGACAGACATCTGAGATCCATGCAGAGCAGTGAGTTCTGAAGAAAGAAGCCAATACAGGGAATACATTGGCACACAGACCAGTTTACACAGACCCACCAAGTGGGGAGCTGTAACATTGAAAAGGACCTGGGATCTCCCTGTACACCAGTCACTGAAAGCAATATTGCAGGAGCAGAAAGCAGTCAGGAAGATAAATGGGTGTTGACCATCATTTCAGAGGGACTGGAGTCCAGGGGTAAGGGTGTCTCAGTGCAGCTGTACAGGCCCTTGGTGAGACCTCAACTCGAACATTGTGCAGTGTTGTGTGCAGTTTTGGTCTCCGTACCTAATAAAGGACAAACCTGACATTGAGGGAGTGCAGCGAAGGATGACCAGACTGATCTCTGGGATGACAGACTTTTTGTGGGAGCAGGTTTGGGACAACTGAGCCTGTATCCCATGGGGTTTAGGGAAATGAGTGGAGATCTCAGTGAGATATATAAAACACTGACAGGGTGAGGTAGATTGGAAGCAGTGATGATAATTCCCCTGGCTGGGAAGTCTAAAACAAGAGGCCACAGTATTAAATACAGATGGGTCACATTGCATTTAGATACGAATAAATGTCTGCACTCAGAGACTGGTGAACCTGGGAATTCTCTCTCACATAAGGCTGTGGAAGACAAGGCACTAAAGACTAATAAGGATGTCTAGACACCAAAGGATGGGGGAGAGTGCAGGAGTATGGTGTAGAAATAAAGGGTCAGCCATCATTATATTGAATTGGATAGCAAACTCGACAGACCAAGGGGACGACTGCAGTTCCTATTTTATAGCTTCACAAGGTTAATCACATTAAGGGGTGTGAAAAGTGTGTGGGGAAAGTGCATTGAGGAGATGTTCAGACATGAACTAGAATGGGGCAGGCTCAATGTGCTGTATGGCCTATTACATTCCCGATGTTTCTGTGCGGTTTGTGGGAAAGCTCTGTAAATGTTGTCACAAGTTCACAGATGTTAGGAAGGACGTCTCTGCTGGCTCAACATGATTGTCTTTCCCGTTCCCTTTTCCATACCGAGGTTGGGGTCTGGATATTCTGTCAGGTTTTATCCTTTTAGACCTCAGAGCAGTTTGATACGATAGAGTGTCTTGCTTGGCCTTTTCAGAGACCATTGAAGAGTGTATCACATGTCTGTATGTTTGGAGTCACTTTTAGGCCAGACCAGGAAAGCACGGGAGATTCACTTCCTGAAAGTACATTGGGGAAGGAAATTGGTGTTTACAATCGACATTGACTTCAAGGCCATTGTTACTGACACCAGATTTGAGATCTCGATATTTTATTAATTGTTTTTAACTTCCACCAGCTGCCAGAGCATTAGCCTGGTCTGGATTATTCATCCAGTGACTTTTCCAAAACAGCACCATCTCCACATGGGGACCGATCAGAAACCACACTGAGCAAGCTTATGTCTGTGCTGCTTGACAGCTCTATCAAAACAAACTCCCAATTTGACTATCATGATGAGACTGAGAGGGTTGTAATTGTCCAGATTGTAATTATTCCCCGACACTGAGTAATTTTCCACATTGCCAGGGAGATGTCAGAGTTGTAGCTGGAAGGAAACCGCTTCCACAGGGGCACGGCTTGTTGTATAGCACAAGTCTTCATTCCTATTGCAGGAATGGGGTCAGGACTCATTGCATTTGCCTCTCGACTGTGTTCAGCTTTTTCTTCATGGCACGTGCAGCGAATTGAATTGGTTGAAGACTGATCTGTGATCCTGTGGGCATCATGATGACGGTGAATTGAATCATTGATTCAACACCCCTGGCTGAGGATGGTACAGATACTATTTCCTTGTTTTTTACACTGATGTGCAGAGCTGATCCATTGATAGAATGGGGATAATTGTGGAGCCCTCTCTAACAGTTAGTTGTTTAATGGACTATCACGATTTTTGGCCGGATGTGGCAGGCTGCAGAGGTTTCATCTGGGTGTATTGACCTTGTGACAATTTCTCTCTCTCGATCATACGATTTGGTTTTATTTGATTTGATAGGATTCGTTGTCGCATGTATCTAAGTAGAGTGAAACTCTTTGTTTATACACAGTTCTGGCAGATCATAGTGAGAGTTGGAGCTGCCTTTTTTTAGAGACATGGAGTGGCCGAAAATTAAAAGTCTACTTCAGCTGTCTGTTTCGGAAGAGCCACAAAATAGACAGAAATTAAAATAGATTGCTTCAGCATCAGTGAAAAAAAGGGCCTTTGAACAGCGAATTATTCCAAAGCAAAAGTAAGGATAATCTGATTCGCAAGATTCTGAAACATGCCTATATAGTGGTAAAGAAGGTTCTTTTTTTAAAAAAAAAATGATGATTTGTAACAGAACACAGATGAAAAAATGAAATTGTAGCACAAAAACTTTGACGAATCACTACAAAAAGTAACTTATTCTGATCTCAGTAAGGATTATTTTCATCCACAAAAATAGCATCTCAAGTTATATTTCAGAAGCTAGCTGTGCCTTTGAAACTGTTTACAATAGTAATAAGTTCTAGTTAAATATTTGGTAAATAATCATGGACCCAGATTTCAACATAATAATAAAACCTTAACGAGATGCCTGGCTTGTCTTGTCGAATTAGCGAAGAAAAAGGTTAACCGTAGATAATAATAATATTACGTATTTTGTATCAGAATCAGCTTTTTACTGTAAAATGTGATCATGGAATTTGATAAGAGATAGTGTGCCCATTGGAGAATAGAATTTATGCAATCCTTCAAGATAAACAATGAGGGATATGACTGAAAAGAGCAGAGCCCCGAACTTTGGAATGCATTATGGAAAGATCCCACGGACTAGAGATAACAACAATGGTTAAAATTCCGAAACAAATAAGAACCTCGGGCTGTCCATGGGAGTGTCCATCATTGATCAGTTGTTTTTCAAGATTGGTTCTGCAGAAGGGGAGTGGAGGGTACACTGACAAGGTTGTGTACGATCATTTCAACACAGAACGTATAAAAATACTGTCTTTTTACTGTAAACCCGAAGTGTGTCATTGATTTGCCTTCTGATCTAAGCTAAAGATTAAGGAAAGGATTGTCTTCTCATGTCAAAGCCAGATTCGAGGAAGATCCTTTGGGATTCCCCCAGCATTAGCCAGGTTTTGCTTGAATTAAAGTCCATTCCGTACCTGTGTCCTGTCTGCCTCCAGAGTCTTTCTCCCTAGCTGGGGAATCTCGCTCCTACAATAAGCAAGGACATACAGGTCATAGGGTAAAGGAAAAACTTAGACTGAGGCATAAAGGCTACACCAGAAAGGGCATGCAATAGGCAACATCAATGTGATCAAGATCAACATTATTTGAAGTGAGAGAGTCCATTCCTCAGTTTAATAATGGGCTGGGAAGATGCTGTTCATGAGCCGCTGGTTTGTGTGTTCAAGATTCTGTATTGTCTGCATGATGGAAGAGATTGTAGGAGATCCAGGGTTTTTGGGTCTTTGTAAATGCTGTCAGACTTTCCACGGCAGTGAGCTGTGTAAATGGAGACAATGGATAGGACGTTGGTTTCCGTGGTGGCATGGGCTGTGCACACAACCTTCTGTCATTTCTCTTACTGTCCTGGGCAGGTCTGTGACCACACCAGGTCAGTGTGCACACAGATAGTTTGCTGTCAGTGGTGCATTTGTAGACATTGATGAGGATCCTTGTGGACATGTCAAATGTCCTGAGCAGCCAGAGAAAGAAGAGACGTTGTTGTGCCATCTCGGCTGTCACGTCTACATGGGAGGTCGGTTATCGTCATTCCAAGCAACTTAATGCTTTCCACTCTATCAACTTCAGATCCATTGATGCAGATGGGGGCATGTTCTCCTCATTTCTTTCTGAAGTCATTGATCAGTTGGTTTGTTCTGCCGATGTTGAAAGAGAGGATGGTCTCAGTGCAGCATATCACTAAGTCCACTATTTCGGTTCTGTATTTTGACTTGTTATCATTAAATACCTGTCCTACTATGATGGTGTCATCAGTGAACATGTCGATGGCATTCGTTCAAAATTTGGCAACACAGTCGTGGGTGTACAGGGAGTATAGTAGGGGGCTGAGGACACATCCTTTGGGATTTCAGTGTTGAATGTTATCATGGAAGAGACACCCTTACCTATTTTCACTGATTGTGTACTGTGGGTCAGAAAGCTGAGGATCCAATTTCAGAGGGCAGAGCCAAGACTAAGGTCAGGGAGTTTTGTGATTATTCTGAAGGGAATAATGGTGTGGAAGGTGAACCTATAGTCAATGAGCAGGCATCTGACGTGGGTGTCCTTGTCGTCCAGGTGTTCCAGGGAAATGGCACCCACTATGTACCCATTCCACTGGTAGGAAAATTGTAGGGGATCGAGGCAGGCTGGGAGACTGGAACTGATATGGGCCATGACTAGACTCTCGACGCATTTCACTCCCCTCAGTCTCCAGCCCTCTAAAGAGGAATGTCCCAGCTTATCCAACCTCTCCCTATGACTCAGACCCTTGAGTCCTGGCAACATCCTTGTAAAGTTTCAGTTTAACACCATCCTTCCTACAGCAAGGTGACCAAAACTGAACACAATGCTGAACTTGGACATATTTGGAACTGTAAGTTTTACTCTGCTGTTAATTATTATGCTGCTGTGATATTGCTTTTTTTTTGTTATTCTGAAATCTTATTATTCATTGAATCCCCTGACGGCAATCCCCTCCGGTGAACGTTCTCCTGACTGCTTGAATTTGAATCAATCTATTTTGTTTGGACTGGTATTTTGATGCCGCTGTTTATCAGAGAACAGGAAGAGATGATGGATGGCACTGTGTGTCCTTTACTGGACCAGCTTGACTCTCCAGGTACCTAAAGCTTTTATTGTGGACCAGAGTGCCTCAGAATCGTTAAATCTTAGAAGGAAGCTATTTAGCCCATTGTAGGTCCATGCACATAGAACATTACAGCTCAGTACCTACAACATCCTTCAGCACTGCCGAAAGATCCACCGACCTTACTGACAACTGTAAATTTACTAACTCATCCTTCTATACCCTAATTAAGGTCATTTTCAAAAGGACAAACAATCGTCACTCCAAAGCAGATCCTTGCAGTGTACCACTAGCGACTGAAATCCAGGATGAACATTCCCCATCAACTATCACCTTCTGTCTGCTTTCAGCTAGCCGATTTGTGATCCAAACGCTAAATCGCCCAGAATTCCACGTCTCCATATTTTCTGGGAGAAAGTAAGGACTGCAGATGTTTGAGATCAGAGTCGAGATTGTGGCGCTGGAAATGCACAGCAGGTCAGGCAACATCCGAGGAGCGAGGAGAAAATGAAGACTGCTGATGCTGCAGACCAGAAAACTGATTACTGATGAAGGGCTTACAAGAGAAATATCAACTTGCATGCATCTTGGACGCTGCCTCATCTGTTCGGCTTTTCCAACACCACACTCTCCATATTTTCTTCAATAGCCTACCATGAGGGACCTTATCAAACGCTTCACTGAAATCCACATCCCTCACTCTACCCTCATCCACCTGTTTGGTCACCTTCTCAATGAACTCGGTAAGATTTGTGAGGCATGACATACCCTTCACAAAACCTTGTTGACTATTCCGAATCAAATGTTTCCTTTCTAGATGATAGTAAATCCTATCTCTTGTAATCCTTTCCAATACTTTACCCACAACCAAAGTAAGACAGGCATATAATTACCAGGGTTATCTCTTCTCCATTTCTTGAACAAAGGGACAACATTTGCTGTCCTCCAATCTTCTGGCACTATTCCTGTCGACAATGGCGATGTAAAAATCCGAACAGTTGGTTGTATAAACTCCTCTCTAGCTTCTCAGAGAATACTAGGATAAATCCCATCTGGCCCAGGGGACATATATATTTTCACACTCTCCAGAACTGCTAACATCCCCACGTTACGAACTTCAATCCCATCTAGACTAATAGCCTGTTTCTCAGTATTGGCCTTGACAGCATTTTCTTTTCCCGTTGTGAATCCTGATTCAAATATTAATTTACAGCCTGTCCTATCTCCTCAGACTCCACACACAACTTAACACTACTGTGTTTGATTGCCATTAATCTTCATTTGGTGATTCTTTTATTCGTGACATGCTGATAGAATGCTTGAGGGTTTTCCGCGATCCTACTTGCCAAAGACTTGTCATGCTCTATCCTGGCTAGTCTTAGCTTTTTTTTAAAAGTCCTTCCAGGCTAACTTGTAACGCTCAAGCATCCGAACTGAGCCTTCATGTTTCATCTTTACATAAGCCTCCTTCTTCCTCGTGACAAGAGATTCAACTGCTTCAGTAAACCACAGCAGCCTCACTCGACCACTTCCTCCTTTCCTGGCAGGTATAAAATTATCAAGGACACACAGTAGCTGTTGTTTGAAAAAGCTCTACACTTAAATTGTACCTATCCTCTGCAGTTTCCTTCCCCATCCTATGCATCCTAAAACATTTCCTAATCGCATCATAATTGCCTTTCCCCCAGCTATAACACTTGTCCTGCAGTATACACCTGTCCCTTTCCATCGCTAAGGTAAACATAACTGAATTGTAGTCACTATCAGCAAAGTGTTCACCTACCTCCACATCTAACAGCTGGTCTGGTTCATTACTCAGTACCAAATCCAATTTGGCCTCGGCCCTTGTTGGCCTATCGACATAATGTGTCAGGAAACCATTCTGCACATATTGGACAAAAACTGACCCATATAAAGTATTTCTACTGTACCATTTCGAATCAATATTTGGAAAGTTAAATTCTTCCATAACAAATGCTCTGTTATTTTCGCTCCTATCCAGTATCATCTTTGTCATCCTTTCCTCTACATCTCTAGAACATTTCAGATGTCAATAGAGAACTTTCAACAGGGTGACCTCTCCGTTTTTGTTTCTAACTTCTTACCGTATTACCTCATTAGACGAGTCCTTATCAAGCATCCTTTATACCAACGTAATGCTGTCTTTGATTTTCAATGCCACGCTAACCTCCCCCACCCCAACCACCACCCCAGCCCCACTGTTAGTACCTTCTTTTTTTTCAATGAAGCATCTAAACCCCGGACCCTACAAGAATCAGTCCTGTCCCTGCTCTATCCATTTCTCCAAAATGGCCAAAACATCAAGCTGTACAACTGCAAAATTTGGAAACAGGGATGTTAAACGAGGGTGAGTTGGATAGATCAGAAGACAGCATGAGGGGAGATAGAAAGGAACGGACAGAAAATGGAAGTTTTATTTAGAAATTCTCACGGACTGCAAGGCCTTTATCTATTGTCATACCGTTTGAGCACTGTGCGGATACTGGCTGTGGTCCCAGAGCATTTATCGCCAATAATATCACAGAGATGAGTTGCTGACAGTTAATCAGAGTCCAAAAGGCCAAGTGATTTTTTTATTTCTCTACAGTGAGAAGGTGATTTAATTTAAATTGACTGGGTAAACAGCAGCAGGAACTGAGAACCCCCTCAATACTGAGATAATGCGCCAGAGAATCTCAATGAGGTGGATTACTGACAGAGGGGTAATCAGCATCTCAGCTGTGGGCCAAATAATGATTGAGAAAGATTGCACACCACTTCCGTGGTTTTCTAATGCACATTTCAATTTATGTAGCTCAATATCACGAGTGTATCTTATTTCTTCGTACTTCCCATAGTTTAGTACGGACGGAAAATCATTTTGTCCCCGTATTTTGTGTTCAATAAACAGAACTAATACGGTGATAAAGTCCATGTTTTTTTTTTAACTTGGTTTACATGATTGACCCATCAGTGGGCCAGCAGGTTGGAGCAATTGTTGAAGGCCTTCCAGCACTCAGGTAGCTGAAGGGCCTCTTCCCAGTGTGGACCCGCCAGTGCTTCAGCAGGGAGGAATTGCTGAAGGCCTTCCCACACTTGGGGGAGAGGCCTTTCAGCTGTCCCAAGTGCAGGAAGGCCTTCAGCATTTCCTCCACCCTGAAGCACTGGTGGGTCCACACGGTGGAAGACTTAACAGACTCTGAAAACGTTCCGATCACTCCACGCCACTCCCCATTTCGATTGAGAGAGAGAGAGAACCAGTCTTTAACTAAACCTTTCCAACATTTATACAGTGCATTTGGTGTGTGATCATACTTCACGTTATCCACCATCGCGACAGGAGCCACAATACCTTCATTCTAAAACAGATAACCATTCCCACCAGCTTCTGATCCCCACAGAGAACATGGGTCTGTCTTCCTGGAGATGGAAGATGCCTCCTTGAGGCTTGGCACAAAACATTTGGCTTCCTTCCTCACTGCCGACAAAACACGTTAAAGAATCATTTGTTCCACAGGCAATGGAGCCACGAGGAACATTGTGAGCAGTCTATGAGTGCAGTCTCTGCTCCGTTCGTTTTCCAGGTTGGAGCATCAATGACACCATCCTATTCCTGTGTAAGTGTCTCGAGGGGTGAATGGTCTCGTTTTTGTTCCATAGAACAGGTTTAGGAGTCTTACTGGACTCTGCCTGTTCCTGTTTAACAGTTCAATGTACTGACCAGACGTCTCCTCTTCCTGTGGAACAGGCAGGAGGATTGAATGGGCTGTCCCTCTTCTTGTTCAGTCATTTCGATGGGCTGAATAGTTTCCACATATCCGGGTGTAACCAGTTTGAGGTGCTGAATGAGCTTCTCTTTTAATTGTGGAAATGTGCAGTGCCTGGCCGTTCTGTTACATGAATGTTACCGACACTTTAACAGCACAAACGTGAATCTTGTTTGGGTCTTGCTGAATATAGACACAGATCGGTTCAGGAGCTGAGTGGGGAAAAAATGTTCTGAATATTGTGTGATCTTCAGTGATCACTCCACTTCTGATCTTGGGATAGATGAGGGGCGACGGGAATGGGGGCACATAGACGTTGACGAAGGAGCTGAAGATGTTTGTGCTGAGGAAGTTAATCTGAGGATCTCATGAAGAGATGTCCCGGGACTGAGAGGATTGTGGCCACCGACCACAAACATCTTCCTTTGTGCTCTGAAAGACCCCAACCAGTGAGGAGGTTAGACCTGATTCTCATTAAGCTCAAAAAACTAGGTGTTCCCGATGACATCCTCAGTCAACTACTGTCTTGATATCAAGGCCATTCACTCTTTCCTGAACCCCTGTGTTCACCTCTTGTTTATATTAATAGGTGACGGTGTATGGGTAGAGAGTGTTTTCCTCTCACAGAGGGTAATCAATGTCGGGAATTATCTGGACTAGAGAGTTAGGGGAGCTACATCACTGAAAGTATTTAAAGAGGTGGCACATGAATCTTTGACCTGTCAGTGAGCTGAGGAGTGTGAAGAAATGGGCATTAAGGAGGAGTTAATGCTAACAGTAGATCAGCCATGATCGCATACAATGGCTTGATCATCCGAATTACATATTCCTGTTCCTTATGTTTTCATTTTCTGTAATTTCAAAGTAAACAGCTGTAATTTTCCTGGATGTTCTGTTATTGAACGTTGTAATCAGAGAGAGTAAAGCATTTTTGAGTCATGTCTGAGTGAGGCTCTACCATGCACTATGATCTGATTAAGGTCTCAGCAACCATTTTCTGTCAGTGTACCATTTTACTACATTCATTTGTCTATCAAATGTCTGACATAGACAATTTTGAACACATGGAATTATCCAGGCATCACAATCTTCTGGGGAAGGGAATTCACACCTTCACAAACCTATGAGAATCTCTTGTTCATGTTCTGACCAATGTTGGAGGGTCTCTCATGTCTTTTCCCACTCCTCTATTGGTGAAAGCAAATTTTAAATGTAACCAGTTGAGTGCTGTGTCCAATGATATAGGTATCGGACTGGGTAATTTTGTAGAAAAATTTGAGACACGGAAATTTGAACTGTGAACAAATGGTAAAATGATAGAGTGTCCCAAATGTTTTTCTGACTTTGAACTTATTCTGCTCACACAAATGTCTGGGAATGCGGATTTCTTACCGGAGCAGTTGAATTTGGCTGAATTCCCTTTGCTTCGAGCTGTACAGAGATTCCTATGAATCCTCATCAGGAATCCTCCACGAGTTGTAAAGATGACTCAGGAGTTTTGTGCTCTCACGTCTTGTTTTCAGGTAGAATAAAGTAAGAGAGAGAGACCAATTGGCTGCTGCTTCTGAAGCAAGTAATATTTTTCTCCGTCTCTGTGCGGAAAAAAAATCAAGAATGTCAACTGAAAACCAAACTGGACCATGTGCACTCTCCATGTACATTCTCTGGAGTGGATTATATTAGACTGTATGCTGTATACAGCATCATTGCTGTTGTTGTGCACAGTGCCTTTCATTAGCAAATGAAAATAATGTGCCCGTTTTATGATTTGATGAGATGTTTATATACATCTGCGTAATTTTTAAAAATGGGTTGATATCTTCATAATATTTGTGTTAATACCAATGCATCGCATTCAAAAAGTTATTATCTAGCTTTATTCTTCTTAACAAGAGAAAATATGTATCCAGCTGAAAGACTTCTCTGAAAATCGTGGTTTAATAAGATTTCTCATCTTAGATCGAAACAGATAATCCCGATTACAAAAGGCCTTCATTTCAAGCGTCAGTCAAGGGAAGCATCTTTGAACATCTTTGAAAGGAATTGTATCCGGTTGTATTTTTAGTTTAAAGGATCAAAACTGCACCCAGTGTATCTGATGTGGTCTCAGCAATGCCCTGTACAGATACAGTGAAATATTCCTAATTAAACCCAATACCCGTTGCCACAAACAGCATCATTCCACTTACATTCCGAATCACTTGCTGCATCTGCAGACAGAATTCATATGATTCATGTACCAAGAACATGAAAAACATCTGCAATCTCTCTCCATTTAAATTGTTCCCGACTGCAATAGACAACTCACATTATATTATTTCTGCTGAGGATTTGAAGATCCTCAGGTAGAATAAAGATCCCTCCATTTGAAGATCTATTGAATGATCATTTTGGTGTACAAGGTAGTTCAGCTTTGATCCATTCAGTCCCTTCATTCAGATATTTTACATAGATTATTGATCATTGATGACCCTACAGTGATCTCTGAGTCAAAACTAGTTAGTGTTTTGTTTAAAAAATCATATATCTCTACTATTTCCTGTTCGTGACAGCATCCCTGTTCCTGTGCAGCAGTTCAGGCGGGTTGAATGGCCTCATCCTGGACTGTGTAATGTACTCAACGAGCTGAATTACTTCATCCTATATTCCTGTGTAATTCTTTGGAGGGGCAGAATGGTCTCCTTCTGTCTCATTGTAACGATCCAGTCTGGTTGAATGGGATGGTCGTCTACCCTGTAATCGCATCGAGGGGTGGATTGAGGGAAAAACGCATGGGGTAGGGAGAGCAGTATATCTCTGTAACGGCCGGGAGGGTGGATTGAGTGAACAACACATTGGAAACGGGCAGCAGTTGGCCATTTGGTGGCACCATTCAGAATGCTCATGGCTGATCCGAGTGTGTCTGACCATCCGTCTCCTGTCTGTTCCCAATAAACATTGACTCTCCTGTCCGGCAAAGAGCAGGCAAGCTCAAACTAAAATACCTAAATTAACCGAGTCTTCACTGCTCCCTGAGGATGAGGACACCACAGATAGCACAACAGTAAAGGGAAAGGGACTCCTTCTTTCATTTTGGGACACATTTTTTCAAAAACCTCATATCAAATCACTGCCCCTTTTCGGATATAGTGGTACAATAACTAAGAATAGACATTAACTATTCTGCCCTCCAATCTTTTCCCATATTACCACTGACTGTTTCTAATCAAATATGTTGCTGCTGTCTCAGGAAGGAAATACCTGATAGCATAACACCACACGAGCATTTAAAAAAGGAGCAGAATTAGACCATTTGGCCTATCGAGTCTGATATACCATTCAGTCATTTCGCATATGTTCCTCTACATCATTCTCCTACCTTCTCCCTAGAATCCTTGATCTCCTTATTAATCAAAAACGTATTTATTTGTGTCTTAATGGCACTCGTGTCTGTGTCTTAATGTGTATTTAAATGTGTGTGTCCATGTGCTTGTTACTTTTTCATTTCTGTGACTATGTGTGTCTGTCTTTGTATCAGCCTGTGTGTTTCTATCTGTGTTTGTGTCTATTTGTGTGTGACTGTTTATGTCTTTGTGTGCTTCTCCGTGTGTGCATGCTTATCTCCTTGTATGCATTGTGTATGTTACTATATTGGGGTATTTTACCAATACGTCTGTGTATATCAATGCCTGCATCTCTGTGCAATGGGGTATCTGTTCTTCTACAAGTGAGAGAAATGAGGTTGTAACTGACAGTCGGTTTGAATTGAGAATTGCTCTTTATTGAACACTACTCCTTATTCGGTTGGTGGGACGTGGATGTTTCAGATACTCAACACAAGGCTTCCTGGTCCTCTCCAGCTCTCTCCAGGTTCCTCCCCACATATCAGGGTAGGCGGTTGAGGGAACGGATATCCGGCACTCCACCACCTGGGTTGGTCCTTTCTGTCCTATTCCATGCTGTTTCTCCTGGAATGGGAGACAGGGAGGGAATGAGTGAGGGTGGGAGTGGATGGCCCTGCTGTTAGTGCTGGACTAGGTGAGGTGTGACATGGTGAAGTGGCCGGAGGGAGTCTGTCCATAGTGTTGTATCTATGTAGTGGTATTAGTGTGTGGGGCTATTGCATCAGGGACAGAAAAAGTCGGGGAGGGAAGGTACGAATTCAACAGTGAGTGTGGTCGTGCTTGAGCCTTATTTGGAGTTAGAGTGTGAGCCTTGGTCGAGTGTAGGTGTTATAAGAGACAGACAGTGAGTGTGAGGAAGCAGTGAGAATATACGGAGACACTTATCCTGACAGAGCGGAATGGATATTGATGCTTGTGCTATATTGCTGGACCTGTCTTCAGATCATCTCAGCATCGATGTGAGCCTCCCCAAATGTCTTATCCAAGTCTATCACTAATGACGACACAGGCTCTGTCCCTCAGATTCCACAGAATGGGTTTGGGTGGGTCTTACAAATAGCAAGGAGAAACAAAATTGTGTATATATCTGAACCAAAACTGTCGCGCAAATATTTTGCAACATATGCTCTGGAAATTATATATGCAACTATATGCAAAGGGAAGCTTTGACATACTGATATTATCGCTGGGCTCTTAACCCAGAGACCCAAGTAATGTTCTGGGGACATGGTTTCAAATCCTGCCATGGCAGATTGTGGAATTTGAGTTCAATAAGTATCTGGAACCGAGGGTTTATGATGATCAGGAATCCATTTCTGATTGTTGGAAAAACTCATCTGGTTCACTAATGTCCTTGAGGGAAGGAAACGGCTGTTCTTTTCTGGTCTGGCCTGCATGTCACTCCAGATCCAAGGCAATGCTGTTGACTCTTAAATGCCGTCTGGCATGGCCAGTAAATGCTGGTTATCCAGCTAAGCCCCCATCCTGTGAATGAGTAACAAATACTCGTGGGTTCTGCAGTAATAATGGATGGTGTCAAGTTGCATCGAGACTGAGTTAACGAAGTGACTGCTAATGTTGTGAAAAATAAATTCCATAAGTGTATATCAGAGAGGTTGGAGAGTATGTTGTGAACCAAACTAGAGAGCAGATCATTTCGGATTTGGTGTTGTGTGACACTGATTCAGGATGATCAGCCATGATCATATTGAATGGTGGTGGAGGCTCGAAGGGCAGAATGGCCTACTCCTGCACCTATTGTCTATTGTCTCTTGTCTATTATGTGGTCGGAAACACTAATTACTAACCTTTCTCTGAAGCAGCTTTGGAGGAATAGTGACATTAATATGTTGTATTTTACACGGCGTCTGCATTCAATGTGGAATGTTTGAACATTCTGGTCAAACATCATAGAAGCCCAGAGGTTAGAGGGTCAAGTTCGCTCCAGTGAATTGGGAAAATACAATATAACATTCAGTAGGAGAACAATGGTTGTTAGACCCATATAGTCTTATAGCACGGCGACAGGCCATTCGGCCCAAACTGGTCCATTCCGAACAAAATATCCATTCACACTAACCCCATTTCCCTGCCATTTCCCTGTATTCTTCTAGTCCTTTCCGACCTGTGTATTTGTCCAAATGTATTTTAAATTTTGTGAATGTATCCGCCTCAACCACTTCTGCTGTCAGCTCATCCCATATGCATACCACCCTGTGTGTAAAAGAAATTGCCCCTCAGGTTCCCTTTTACTCTTTCCCCTCTGACCTTAAATTGATGCCCTCTAGTCCTTGATTGCCCAATCCTGTGGAAAAAAACGACTGAGTGCATTGACTCTATCCATGTCTCCCATGATCTTATACACGACTATCAGATCCCCCTCAGCCTCATACATTCTAAAGTAAAAACTCCTAGGTTGTTCAACCTCTCATTATAACTCAGACCATTGAATCTTGGCAACATCCTTGTAAATTTTTTCTGCACTTTTTCCAGTTTAATAACATCCTTCCTCGAGCAAAGTGAACAAAACTGAACATGACGCTACAAGTATGGACTCACCAACATCTTGCATAACTGCAACATAACTCCGTAATTTCGATACACAGTGCTCTGACTGATAAAGGCCAGTGAGTCAAAAGCCTTTTTCAGTGCCTTGTCTACCTGGGACTCCACTTACTGAAAACCGTACACCTGAATTCCAAGGTCACTCTGTTCCCCTGCACTCCTTAAGGCCCAACCAGTCAGCATGAAACTCCTGCCTTGATTTGACTTTCTAAAATGCAAGAACTTACACTTATCTGATTTAAATTCCATTTGCCATTTCTCGGCCCAATTCCCCACCTGATCAAGGTACTGCTGTAATTTCTGAAATTTCTGATAACCTTCCTCACTGTCCACGATACCACCTATTTTAGTGTCACCTTGAAACTTACAAATCATGCCAGTACATTCTCATCTAAATCATAGATATGTGTAATATATGAATATATGGTCGCAGCACCGACCCCTGAGGCATTCCACTCATCACAGGCTTCCATTCCAACAAGCATCCTTCCACGATTACCCTCTTCTTCCTATCATCAAGCTAATTTTGGACCTAATTTGCCAACTCTCCCTCAATTCCATGTGAACTAACCTTCCAGAGCAGCGTACCATGTGGAATCTTATTGAAGGCCTTAGTAAGGTCTATATATACAACCATGCCCTTGCTAAAGTTACTGGTCACTTCACCAAAGCAGTCTAACAAATTTGTGAGCCATAATCCCCTATTCACAAGGCCCTATCTTTCCAAATGCATGCAAATCTTCTCCCTCAGAATCTAGACAAGTAACTTAGCTGCCACAGATTTTAGGTTTATTGGTCGATAGTTCCCCGGTTTTTATTTGTAGCGCTTCGTGAATAATGGCACAGCATTCACTACCCTCCAGTCATCCAGGACCTCACCCATTGGCTACTGATGATGCAAATGTACCAACCAGGGCCCCTGCTATTTCTTTCCTGTCCTCCTGCAGTGTTCCTGAATATATATGGTCAGGACCAGGAGATTTAGTAAAATACTACAAAGTCTGAAAAATACGTCTATTTATTTCAGATAAAACACCCACGAGTGAGAAAGTGAGTTAACAACGATTAGCATAATAAATGAAAGATTATATTAATCACAGGAAGTAACTTCAGAAGAATTCCACACATTGTGGAATCCTGAGAATTCTCAGAAATTTACGATCCAGAAAAGGAGGGCCATGAAATGGGGAAGGAAATCAAAAAGCGAACATGCAAACAAACAGGAACACAAAGACTGCATAAATCTATGGTCTATATTTCAAAAAAAAAGAGAAAAGCAAAGTCAAATCTGGAAATCTGCAATCAGGAGAGATGAGCTTATTATGGATAACAGGGAAATGGCCAAGCAAATAACCAGTTACCTCGCATCTGTCTTCATGGAGGAAGATCCAGAAATACGACGTCATCATGTAGGACTTGTGGATTGAAAGACATAAACTCAATTTATATCAGTAACAAGGCTCTACTTAACATACAGCTGGATTGATAATTGCTAACATTGACAAACCAGATGCACCTCATACCACAATCTTCAGAAATAAACCACTAATAGAAGTATTAGTCGCACTGTCGATGACTGTGTTTATTACGAAGTGCATTCTGCATAGTCTGGATCCAAGCACTAGAGATGAACGGTAGTGATCCCAGCATCTACAAAGGGAAGAAGTGATAGTGTGGAGAACTACAGACCAATTAACTTTACATTTGTGGGGAAACTGTTGGAATCTATTATGTAGGATGTGATATTCGTTATTTAGACATTAACAGCAACATTGGAGAGAATCAGTATGTATTTCTGAAAGGGAAATCATACTTGACAATCTTTGGAATTGTTTGAAGTTGATTCTTACAGCATAGATAATGGGGAATCATTACAATTGGCACATTTTAGATTATCAGAAGGCTTTCTATAAGAACTCACACAATGAGTTTGTAAATGCAATGAATGTGAAGGGTATTTGGAGGAATATATGCAAATGGTAAGTTAAAGTTTGGATTGCCTTCCTTTAAGGGAGTCAGAATATAGATGGAAAGACATGTTCGAGCAGTTTAACAGCGTGTTGGTGAGTACTGTACCTGTAATATTGAGTTCAGTTTTGATCACCAAATCTGAGAAAGAATATACTGAGGAGAGGGTGGAGTGGATAGGTGGAAACGAAGATACACCACCTATCCAATCCACCCTTACCTCCTCATCGCCTTCATCCCCTCCCCCACTCACCCATTGTACTCTGTGCTACTTTCTCCCCAGCCGACCCTCCTCTAACTTATCTCTCCACGCTTCAGGCTCACTGCCTTTCTTCCTGATGAAGGGCTTTTGCCCGAAACGTCGATTTCGAAGCTCCTTGGATGTTGCCTGAACTGCTGTGCTCTTCGAGCAACACTAATCCAGAATCTGGTTTCCAGCATCTGCAGTCATTGTTTTTACCTCATGGAAACCTGCAGCCAGGGCAAGATTAGGGTGAATTCCCAGATATTCTACAAGTGTGTCCAGTGGAACAGAATGACCAGGGAACAGTTAGGACTCATTAGTGACTTGCCAAATTTCATCCAAATGAAGTTTAGTGGTCGGAGACACAAGGTGGTGGTTGACTCCTTGTGTGACTGGAGGCCAGTGTCCAATGGTATACTTCAGGGATCAGTGCTGTGTCCCTTATTATTTGTGATTCGGAGGTGCTGGTGTTGGACTGGGTGGACAATGCTAAAAATCGCATAACACCAGGTTATAGTCCACCAGGTTTATTCGGCGGCACTACCTTTCAAAGTTCTGCTTCTTCATCAAAGCGCACAATCACCTGATGAAGAAGGAGCGCTTCGAAAGTTAGTGCCTCTGAACAAACCTGTTGAACTCTAACCTGATGTTGTGTGATTTTCAACTTTAATATTTGTGGTAATCATAAAAGATGTCGCTGTGAATACGGACGAGGGGTGGGGAGTGTGATAAGTAAGTTTGTGTTTGATACGCAGTTTGCCCGATTGGCTGGCAGTGAGGAGGAAGGCCTTAAGTTACGGGAAGATATTGATGGAATGGTCAGCTGGGAAGATCAATGGCAGATGGAATGTAAACCTGATAAATATGAGGTGACACACTTTGGAAGAAGGAACCAGACGGGGGAGGACTCAATGAATGGTAGCACACTAGGAAGGTCAGATGGTGCTTCTCCACACATCCCTGAATGTGATGTACAGGTTAATACACAGTTTGGGAAAGCATAAGGGACTGTAAACATAACCTTGATTCAGTGAGGCACAGATTATAAGAGCTATGTGGAACTTTGGTGATGCCATGATGGAATACTGTGTGTAGTTCTGGGAATCACAATACAGGAAGGATGTGACTGCACTGGAGGGGGTGCAAAGGAGATTCACCAGGATATTCCCTGGGATGGAGCACATCAGGTATGGAGAGAGGCTGGATAAGCTGGGTTGTTTAGTTTGGAGGAGAGGAGGCTGAGGGGGACGTGATTCTGAAGGATAGGTTACGAGGAGCATGGACAGTGTGGATGGACAGCAGCTGTTCCTTTTAGTCAAAGGGCCACACTTATAAAGTGAAGGGTTTGGGGTTTAGTGAGTATTTGACGATTGCTTTTCACCCAGAGTGTGTTGGGGTCTGAAATGCTTTTCTTGAGAGGCGAGTTGTCATGGTAACCTCAAAACCATGAGAAAATACACGGCCGTGCACTTGAAATGCCTTAAGATTCACGGCTACGGGTATTGTGTCGCGAACTGGGTCTAATGTAGACCGTGCTGTATTTCTGATAGTAGAGAGTCTTTGCTTCAGTGATTGTATGGCTGTGGAAGGACAATCACTGAGTACCTTAAAATAGGAATTGGTAGGATTCTGAAGAATATCTTAACAAAGTTTTTACGCAAAACTTGTAATATTTTCTGAAAATATGTCAATGGCAAATTTAGGGGAAAAAAATGTGCAGCTTTCCTACAGTTTGATACCAGATAATTGAGGACAGGGAAATAGCAGAACTATGGAGCAAATACTTCAGTCATGCATTCACAGAAGAAAGCAAAACAATAAAGAAAACTTCCTAGCAATATGAGGGAACTTTAGTCTGGTGAGAAAAAGGGAATAGAATTAAATTATCAACTAAACGGTTTAGAGAAAGTATCGGAGTGAAATTAATGGGCATAGACAAACTCAACAGAGATTCATCAAATAGGAATCATATTTGAGAAAGTGGCTTTTAGCAAAATTATGTCGAAGCTATCAATGCAATACGAATGGAATCTCAGAAAGATTTTTGATAAAGCCCCAAGCCTACTGTGCAAACTCGAATCCTGTGGGATTGGGGCTAATACATGGACATGGTTCTCGAAGGACAGAGCTGGCAGGAAACAGTGAGTAGGAATAAAACAACGTTTTTATTCATGGAAGGCTAGGAGTATACAGCAAGGATCGTGGCTTGGGTGCCAGTTATTGCCAATACACATCATATATTTGGTTGAGTGTCTCAAATGCAATATTCCCAAGTTCGCTGACAGCACTAAACAATGTCAGCTTGTGAATGGGTGAGGAGGATGTAAAAAAGCTCCAAGGTGACTGAGATAAGTGAAATGACTGGGCAAATACGTGGCAGATGGAGAGCAATGGGAGAGATGAGATGTTGTGTACTTTGGTGGGAACAATAGAATGGCTGCCTATCATTTGAAAAGGGAGTGGTTGAAAAATGTTGCACGAAAAAAATAACTTAAGCTGCATTTTCATTTATTTCTGTGCAGCCCTCAGAGTCCATGTCAGGCAGTGAGTTCTGAATGCAGGAGTCAATATTGGGAATGGCATTGGCACGCTGACCAGTGTATGTAGACCCAGCAAGTGGGGAGCTGTAACATTGAAAGGAATGTGGATCTCCCTGGACACCAGTCACTGAAAGCAATATTTCAGGAGCAGCAAGTAGGGAGGAGGATAAATGCTGTATTCAAATTCAATTCAGGAGGATTTGAGTACAGGAGGAAGAGTATCTTACTGCAGCTGTACAGGGCCTTGATGAGACACCATCTAGAACATTGTGTACATTGTGTGCAGTTTTGGTCTCTGTTCCTAATAGAGGACATACCTGACATTGAGAGAGAGCAGTAAAGGATGACCAGACTGATCTCAGATGTCAGACTTGTTATGGGATCTGAGTTTGGGGGGACTGGACTTGTGTTCCATGCGGTTTAGGAAAATGAGTGGAGATCTCAGTGAAATATATAACACTCTGATTTGGCGAGACAGATTGGAAGCAGGGATGTTAATTCCCCTGGCTCGGATGTCTAAAGCAAGGGGCCACAGTATCAGGTACAGACAGGCCGCTTTGCATTGAGGTGAGAATAAATGTCTGCACTCAGAGACTGGCGAACCAGGGGTGCTCTCTCCCAGATCAGGCTGTGGAAGTCATGGCGCTGAATATAAATAAGGTTTTCTGGAAATTAAAGGGATGGGGATAGAGCAGAAGTATGGTGTGAAGATAGAAGATCAGCTATCAGTCCAGGTTGTTCTCCAATAACACGGTAGCTGTGTTTCTGAGCAACACTGCGTTGTCGAAAATCGTGCAATATTAATAATGGGGTCTATGGAAAAAAAGAGGGTAAGGGCCGAACCCCAAAAAATATCAGTAAAAACCAACAATTAATTTTAGTCTAACACACACTAGTTCAGTCTAATTAAATCTTCAAATCACATGTTGCAATGGAACAGTGCCATAACTGTTACACTTTCACACTACAGTCACTCACTGGAGCACTGTACCTTTCACCAGAAAGCACGTGGGGAGTGGAATAACCACGTGATGCCGATGGGGAATTCCGGGTCTCCTCAAGATTCTCTCCACAGTTTGAAATAAAGTTCTTTCTAAATGTAGTCTACAATTTCCAGTTTCAGCCTCAGTTTCAAGGCTTCCTGAGCGCATTGCATTCCTGTTTTAGCTGACCACATTGTTTGTACATTTTGCAGAGAGAGGATCTTGAGGCAGGGTTTTGCTGTTCAGCTGGTTCCGACAAAGAATCGCGTCACAGTCACTTTATAGGAAAAAGATTCACAAATCACATTGCAGCCAAATTGTATTTAATCAACACGTGTTATCGGAGACCTGCCTGTATATTGAATGGAGGAGCAAAACGGATGGGCTGAAGGCACTACAGCAGTTCTCATTTTATATTTCACAATGTTTAAACATATTAAGGGATATGATTATTGTATGGGGAAAACTGCACTGAGGAGATGTTCGGCTATTAACTAGCACAGGGAAAGCTCAATGTGTTGCATGACCTACTCCTGTCACAATGTTTCTGTGCAGTGTGTGGGAAAGCTCTGTAAATATTGTCACAAGCTCTCAACTGTTAGGAAAGAGGTCTCTGCAGGGTCGACAGGATTGTGTTTCCCATTCCCTTTTCTGCTAACGAGGATGGGGCCTGGAGTTCGGTACGGGTTTATCATTTAAAACCTTAGTGAAGTTTGATATAATTAAGTGTCTTGTATGGCCGATTCAGAGATCATTGAAGAGTTGATCACATGTCTCTGTGTCTGGAGTCACTTTTAGGCCCGACCAGGAAAGCACGGGAGATTCACTTCCTGAAAGTACATTGGGGAAGGAAATTGAAGTTTACAACTGATATTGAACACAAGATCACTATTACTGACACCAGACTTTAGATCTTATTAATTGCTTATTAATTGTTTTTAATTTGCACCAGCTGCCAGAGCATAAGCATGGTCTGGGTTAGTAATCCAGTGGCATTTCCACAACGCCACCATCTCCGCAAGTGGACCTATCGGAAACCACACAGAGCAGATTATTTCTGTGCTACTTGACAGCTCTGTCAAATTTGAACTCCCACCAATTTAACTGTCGTGATAGGACTGAAGGACTAGTAAAGAGTCAGCTTGCAGTAATCCTCCTCTTAGCGGATGGATATAGTTGAGTAATTTTCCACATGGACAGGGAGATGTCGGAGTTGGAGCTGGAATGAAACAGCTTCCCCAGGGACACGGTTTGTTGTGCAGCACAAGTGGTGTCAGGGCCCACTGCATTAGTCATATCTACAGTGTCTAGCTGTTTTTTTCAAGTTACGTGCAGTGAATTGAATTGGTTGAAGACTGCCATCTGTGATTCTGTGGGCATCATGGTGAAGGTGAGGTGGATAATCGACTCAACACTTCTGGCTAAGGATGGTGCAGATACTGCATCTTTTACACTGACGTACAGGGCTGTTCCATTACTTAGGGTGAGGATATTTGTGGAGTCCTCTCTTCCAGTAAGTAGTTTAATGGTCCATTGACTTTTATGCATGGATTTGACAGGACGACAGAGCTTAGATCTGATTTGTTAGTCTTGGGATCATCTCTCTCTGTATCAGATGTTAGTCCTGCTGTTTGTAGTGTAACCAGTCAAGTGCGGTAGCTTTAATGGATTGTAATCTGGTTTAGGTGCACGTGATTCCAACCCGACCATGTTTACCCATACTCGTCACTGACCCATGGATCGGCTTGATGGAAATGGTAGATGGATGGACTATCCTGGGGGAAAAGTTACAGATTGTCATTGAAATCTACAGCATCAGATGATAACCCAGTTTTAGCTGCAATATCTACAATTCAATTCTACTGACTGGCCCCAGTTCATACCGAGACCCATTCACCCATCAGCCCTGTACTCATTGACCTCCTCTGGTTTCTGATGCGGAAATACTTCCATTTTCATATTCTCATTCTGCTGGAGTCTTTCCTTGGTATCACACCTCCAATCTGTTACATAAACAATATCCATTTAAGGTACTAATCGGAATATTTTCCTTTCAGGAATGTCATTTTCTGTATTTGAAGTGAATATGTTTCCTTCTGTTTTTCTTCCTTACCATGAATCAGAGCTCTGCAGTGTCAGTGATGCCAGCCTTATGCAGTTTCAGAGTCAAGGAACTTGTCACTGTGTGTTACTGTTCAGTTCCCAGTGTATGGCACTCCATGTTGGACAGGATGCTTGGGCATCTTTGACAATATGTCGTTGGAAATTGTTTATAAAGAGAAATTGCTGAAGAAATTGCTAAAGATGTTGCAGAATTTTCTGGAGTGAATGCAGAGTTAAACTTTCAGGTCCAGTGACCCTTCTATATAGTTTTTTAATTTTTATTTCAAGTATCCATAATTATTTATTTAATTGAAAATTTGTTCTGCGCCTATTCGTTTCTGGAGAAACTCAGCATGTCTGTCAACATCTGCAGAGAAAGAGAAACAGAGTTAGCGGTTCCAGTCCAGTGTGACAATTCTTGAAAACTGAATACAATTGCAACATGGTCTTTTAGTCCCTTGCCAGATGTAGAGAATGGGTTGCAGGGAAAAGAGGGTGTGGCAAAAGAATAACAGGCTTTTAGCAGTGGTGAACGAGAAGACTCTGTATAACGGGTCGAATTTAAGGTGTGAATGGGGGAAAGGGGTTTTCTCTATTGAATGCAAGATAAAAAGACACAACCAGACAAAGTCATACGGAGTCCAGGAGGGAGAATGTTGACCATGTGGTATTATATAAATCTGGCCACATTTACATTTTCACTGTCGTCATCATCACCCCCTTTAGACAAAGGAATTCAGGTGCTTGACTTCTTATTGGCACTAGTAATCGTTTCATGCTGCCTTTGTATTGTAACATGGAGAAAAACAAATCACAGTATGACGTTTGGGCTGAGTGTTGGTTACCTGTCATTTTTAATATTGTTCCATTTTTGCAGTGCTTATCTTTAAACGCTTGTTCTTGAAGTTAGCATCAGATGGAGTGTAGGATGTTGAGGATTGACATTATAGAAACTTATAAAATCATGAGATGTATGGATAGGGTGAATAGCCAAGGTCTTTACCAAAGGGTAGGGGAATCCAAACAGAGGGAATAGGTTAAAGGTGAAAGAGGGTAGATATAAAAGGGACTAAGGGGCAGCATTTTTAAACAGAGGGCAGTGTGAGCATCCAGAGGAAGAGTGGGAGATGCAAGGACAGCTACAACATTTAAAACACATTTAGGAAAACATATGAATGGGAAACATTTAGAGGCACATGGACCTAATGAAAACAGATAGGACGAGTATAGTTTGGAAAACGTGGCCAGCATGGACATTTAGAAAAGCTTCACGCAGAGTCAGGGTGGTTTTGTGAAAGGGAAATAATATTTTGCCCCGTAAAATCATACAAAATATTTCTGGAGATGCCTGAAAATGTAACAACGGACTTGGTAATGGGGATCTGGTGGACACGAGGCTTTCCAGACATTTTCCACAAGGTATTACAAAACAAAAGTTCTTACACAAAACAGAAGCTCCAGGACATCGGATAATGTATGAACGTGGGATGAGATTATTTAACACAGAAATCGGAGAGTCAGGAATATCGGATCTTTATGGTAAAGATTTATCTGCTGGAGTACCACAAATATCAGTCTGATGGCATCAGTTATTTACAATCTATGCTGACAGCCTGAAGGAGGGAGTTGAGTGCAACATACATCCGAGCTTGATGATGACACTGAGAATCAAAAGGCAGGCTGTTACTTAATGGAGAGGACTTCCAGAGAAGGAACAGTAAAGGCATTGGAGTCTTTCTGGGTATGAAACATAAAGTCAGCTCGATGATGCAGCAAGGAACTGGGTTGGTACATTAGGGGGTTTCCTGGGAAGGAAGGGTTGTGTTATTGAGAATCTCTAAGGTGGTGAGGCAATAATTCATTGTGGTTAAAATGAATGAGGAGTGATACTGCTGAAACATACAAGACACAGAAGGGGTTGGAGAAGGTAGAGGTTGAAAAGTTGTTTCCATTCTTGAGCAAAGTGTCGAACTCGATGATATAGATACCGAATAAGGAACATCGATTTCAATCTGAGATGCAGAGTCATGGCTTCTCACCGAAGGCAGTGAATGTCTGGAATTCCCTCACCCAGAGAGTCGGCAAGAGAGTGGAGTTGAGCCCTGGAGTCGATCAGCCATGTTCTTATTCAATGACAGGGTTAGCTTGAGGGGCCGATTGACCTACTCCTGTTCCTATTTATTCATTTCACATGCCATGCTTTTGGAAAGTAACGGGTTATTTTGCTGGAAATCGTGTGTACAATGTTGCATTCAGGGAGAGCAGAGGATTTGTTGTTTTAACCCTGGGTGGGGTATGTGGCTGTATTCCCAGCGTATCTGAGTCTGCAAAATGACCCACATCTGGAGCAGAAGTTACAGAGAGGGGAAGCCTGGAAACAGGGACTGGGGGGAGGAGGTGTTGGCCAGTTTCTGATCCAGCCTGGATTTTCCAAGTACATTTCCAAAACTACACCTAACCATCGGAGTGGCCTCGATCTGTCCCTGTTTAGCAGGTCCGAGGGCTGAATGGAACATCAGTACATAGGGCTGAGGGACACAAGTGGGCCATTCAGCCCTTTCACACTACTTCACCAGTAAATAAGATCATGGCTCATCTCATTGTGATTCCAGCTGCACGTTTCTTTCCATGCACCATTATCCCTGATTCACCTGTCCATGGAAAATCAGACAAAGCCAGCTGTAGGGGGTAGTGTAATTTTTAAACGGTTAGCTGCCTTTTAGTCTTTTCTACCTCATAGTAAACACAAGCAGACACTCAACTGTTGCCGGACCTCCCCCATGTTTATATGAATGAAACAGTTGTAACAGCTTTCCTCGATAGTTGAGAGGCCGCCCTTAACCACAGTTGTACAACATCATCCATATAAGGGAAGAACGGGAAGCTCAAACACTGATTGGCCAAGTGAATGATAAAAGAATCCCAGGCACCAGAACCCAAATAAGGAAAACAGTGGGGAATCCGAGCACTCGTTGGTCAAGGCAGCAGTAGTAAACCCAGCCCACATATAGATGTATATAATGTGTGGAGATAACTATGCTTGTGTGTGTGTACCTTTGGGAACAGCACCCGACTTTGCAAAGTTGAATGAAAAAGATTTGGACAGACTCCTCCGTGTCTTTGTTCCTGGGAAGGGAAATAAAAAGTGCCGTAGATGGGGCTGGACAGCCACTTATCTCGCACAATTGGGGGCTCGTCCGGGATGAAATAATTATTGCCGGGGGGGGCAGTCTCTTCGGCTCACGGATCAAGCCTGATTACAACAAAGACGCGTCTAGTATATATTTATACTTCTCACTGATCGGCTTGGTCCGTTGGCCGTCGGCCAAGAGACGATGTGACCCGGCTCATTTAAAAATAATTTTGAATCCTGGAAAAGGAACACACGGACGAGTGCTGGGACGACCGGTTAGTGACTATACACGGGGGTACACACATTTAAAAAGGCCAGACAACTCCGTGCACGGATCAAGGTAAGAGATTCTTTTTTTCTTCCTTGTTGGCCGCGTGGTTTTGACGGTCATCTGTGAAAACGCTTTGGGCGTTTAAGACCAGGACTGAAGATAAACCACGGGAAATTGTGGTTTTGACGGTCATCTGTGAAAACGCTTTGGGCGTTTAAGACCAGGACCGAAGATAAACCATGGGAAATCAGACTTCTAGATTTACTAAGGAAAAGTCAGGGAAGACTGCAAATGGGAAAGAAATACCCCCCGATAGTCCATTAGGTCGGAAGTTAAGTCTATGGACGGACAGTAGTAGAACGAAGGACTTAAAGAAAGAGACCATGATAAAATATTGTTGTTTTATATGGACCAAAGAACCTATCCGCGCCCCCTCGGTAGTTTGGCCCGAGTATGGGTCTGATGAAGACTGGGTGTGTCAAATCCTAAATGTATATGTTAACAGAAACCAACCGTTTGACCCAGAGGAGAGCAAATATGCCGCCGCCTGGTTGGCGGGAGACGGCGAGAGTCCCACGCGTCTCTATCCTCTGATTCCCCAAACAGACCCGAGGAAGCCCCAGAAGTCTTGGGACATCCTCACCGACGGTTTGCCACCGTCTTCCCCGCCCCCGTATATACCACCCGCGCACGACCAGGCGTCCAGCGCGGACCTCCCTCCTGCGATGGATAATTCCGAGTCCCAGCAGGCTACGACCAGTGAGGAAGGGACTGCTGGGGGGGGTACAGGAGGGGGCACAGAACTCACCCCAGGCACTAGGAAATCAGTCCGACTCGAGATGCGGAGAGGTCGAGAAGAGGGATTGAGAGCTGGGAGGAGTGACAATATTGAACAGCTGAACCCCTTACGAGAGGTGCCGTTTGGGAACGAACGGACCGGGTTCGTAGTACAACCTTTAAATTCTGGGGATATCCGGCAACTCCGTAATGAACTATCCCGTCTACTGGACGACCCCGTCAGTGTGGGAATACAACTGGACCAATTTCTGGGGCCCAGTATATACACATGGGCTGAACTGCAGGCCATGATGAGAATACTATTTAATTACAATGAAATTGTTATGATCCGGAATAGTGCAATGGCCATTTGGGATAGGGAGCATCAGGACGGCCCTCAGCGTGGAGAGCAGAAGTACCCCTTAGAGGACCCCCGGTGGGATCATAACGACGCGGGGGGACGGGCCAATATGACAGACCTCAGAAGCCTTATAATCAGGGGAATCCAAACCTGCGTGCCCAAACAGCGGAATTTAGCAAAAGCATTTGAAGTTGGACAGAAAAAGGATGAATCCCCGAGTGAGTTTTTAGACCGTTTGCGGGAGTCCATGCGAAAGTATTCAGGTTTAGACCCCGATGGGGAAATAGGCAAGAGCATGCTTAAGGTGCACTTTGTGACTAAGTCATGGCCTGACATTCAGAAGAAATTACAGAAAGTGGAGGATTGGGCTGAAAAGGATGTTGCAGAATTATTACGGGAAGCACAGAAGGTGTACGTTCAGAGGGATGTAATAAGGGAGAAACATAAGACAAAAATGATGGTGGCAGCCGTACGGGAAGCTTGTAAGTCCACCGGAATGGGGGAGGGAGATTATGGGGTGGAAAGAGGAACGTCGAAGAAAAGTTGGAGAGGGAGAGAAGCGAGACGGGGCAGAAGTGAGAGAGGAAGAATTAGCCGTTACCATGTCATACCTTAGTGAGTCCCGATTGACAGAGATAGACCCTAGGGTTTGGGTCGCCAAAGGGAACCGGGGAGGACTCGCAATTTGACCTGTGGAGGTAAAATTAAAGCCCCAGAGCCCCGACGTCAGAGTGCGCCAATACCCCATCTCTTGGGAAGGGAGGCAGGGCCTGAAGACAGTTATGGAAGACCTAATAAAAGATGGATTGGTAGAGCCCTGTATGTCACGATACAATTCCCCCATCCTGCCGGTCCGGAAGTCGGATGGGAGCTACCGAATGGTCCAAGACCTAAGGGAAGTAAATAAAATTGTCCAAGTACGGCACCCTGTGGTACCGAACCCATACACTATTCTGGGGCGAATCCCCCCGGACCACGGCTGGTTTAGTGTTATAGACTTAAAGGATGCCTTCTGGGCGTGTCCCCTAGGCAAGGACAGTAGGGATCCTTTTGCTTTTGAATGGGAGGATCCTGATACTGGCAGAAAACAACAGTACACGTGGACCGTACTCCCCCAAGGATTCACTGAGTCCCCGACTCTGTTCGGGCAGATTCTGGAACAATTATTGGAGGGACTAACCTTGTCCCCGGCCCTTAAGCTTATACAATACGTGGACGATCTCCTTTTATCCGGACCGGCGGAGGAGGACGTCCTACTTGGGACGAATGCCCTGTTAAATTACCTCGCTGAGAAGGGGTTAAGAGTGAGTCAGAAGAAGCTCCAATATGTCGAGAAATAGGTTAAGTACCTGGGACACTTGATAAGCCAGGGACAGAAACGAATAAGTCCGGAAAGAGTGCGGGCAATAATCGAACTAGGCCTCCTAACGACCAAGAGGGAGTTGCGGAAGTTCTTGGGACTCTTCGGCTATTGTCGGTTATGGATAGACGACTATGCCCCCCTTACTAAAGACTTGTACCTAAAACTCATTGAGGAGGCACCCAACAGAATAAAATGGGAGGAGGAGAAGAAAAAGTTAATTGAAATCCTAAAAGGAAAATTGATGGCCGCACCTGTTTTAAGCTTGCCGGATTTTAGTAAGACATTTCGCCTCTTTGTGAACTCCAGAAAGGGAACCGCTCTTGGAGTATTGACCCAGGACTGGGGGGGTAAAAGGAAGCCTGTGGTTTTCCTGTTAAAAATTCTGGATCCAGTCTCCCGAGGGTGGCCGGAGTGTGTCCAAGCGGTGGCAGCCACGGCAAAGCTGGTAGAGGAAAGCAGGAAGTTGACTTTTGGGGCCCCCTTGACAGTCACTACTCCCCACCAGGTTAGAACTATCCTGAATCAGAAGGCCGGGAGGTGGCTGACTGACTCGAGAATTCTGAAATATGAAGCCATACTGTTAGACCGAGAAGACCTCCGAATAGAAGTCGGGGGCTGCCAGAACCCGGCGGACTTTCTTTGGAAAGGGGAAGGGGAGGAGGAACTGGAACACTGCTGTTCAGACATAATAGAGTACCAGAGTAAAGTGAGGGAAGATCTGAGGGATACCCCCTTACATGCAGGTAGGCGGTGGTACATTGATGGGTCCTCTCGAGTGATAGATGGTAAGAGACACAACGGTTATGCAGTCATTAGTGAGACTGGTTGGGAATTAGTGGAAAGTGGACGGCTACCGAATGCCTGGTCCGCACAAACGTGCGAATTGTACGCCTTGCACCGGGCTCTGAGGAATTTAAAGGGAATAGCCGGGACAATCTACACTGACTCTAAGTATGCCTTTGGGGTAGTACACACCTTTGGGAAGATCTGGAAAGAAAGGGGAATGATAAATAGTAGAGGAAAGGAGTTGGTCCACGAGGAACTAGTAGCCATGATCTTGGAGGATTTGTTGCTGCCACAAGAGATTGCTGTAGTACATGTGAAAGGACACCAGAAAGACGATAAAATAGAGACCCTGGGGAATCAATTGGCAGATGAACAGGCAAAATTGGCTGGGATGGGGAAGGAAGTAATAAACTGCCTGGTAAGGATTCCACAGATATCCGAAATTACCGAAGTGCCCACGTTTACTGACAAAGAAGAAACTCTTCTCGCGTCTCTGGGGGGTACAAAGGATAGGGAAGGCAGTGGACCTTACCCGATGGCCGCCAGCTACTAAATCGACCGTTGACGCGGGACATTATTGCCCGTTTACACCAAGGGAGTCACTGGGGCGCCCAGGCACTGTGTGATGCCTTCCTGCGCCGATATGCTCACCCTGGTCTGTACACGGTAGCCAAGCAGGTCACAGGATATTGTATAACATGTCGAAAGATTAACAAAAGGGGGCTGCGGCAGCATACAAGACAAGGGGGTAGGAGTCCGGCCTCTCGGCCGTTTGAGTATGTTCAGGTAGATTACACTGAGCTCCCCCCCATAGGTCGCCTGAAGTATCTATTAGTAGTGGTAGATCACCTGACAGGATGGGTGGAAGGTTTCCCCACTACCACGGCAACGGCAACTCAGGTTAGCAAGATTCTACTCGAGCAAATCATCCCACGATTTGGGCTACCCCGCGCTATTGACTCTGACCAGGGGAGCCACTTCACCTCGACCGTCCTCCAGAATGTAGTGCAAGCAATGGGGATTGACTGGGATTTGCACACACCCCCTGGCATCCCTCCTCCTCGGGCAAGGTCGAAAGAATGAACCAGACCATCAAAAAGCAGCTAACCAAGCTCACTAGTGAAATCGGCCTGCCTTGGACCAAATGCCTACCCCTTGCCCTGTTGCAAATTCGCACCCAGCCAAGGCGGGATTTGGGCGTCTCCCCTTTCGAAATGTTATTTGGCCTCCCGTTCCATGGGCCGAAGGGGGAACCTCCTGTATTTGAGTCTCGGGATATGTTTGTGCAAAAATATGTGGTGGCTCTGGGGTCTGCTCTATCTCGTTTACGCCAACAGGGACTTTTGGCACAGACGCCGCCGCTCGAGTTTGCGGTGCACACCGTCAAGCCGGGTCAGTGGGTCCTGATTAAAAGCTGGAAGCAACGTACCCTCGAACCAACTTGGGACGGTCCCTTCCTGGTACTTTTGACGACCGAAACGGCTGTCCGTACGGCCGAAAAGGGCTGGACACATTACACTCGAGTCAAGGGACCAGTGCCACAACCGACGGAGGACGAACGAACCTCTCTGACAAAGGCATCTAAGGAACAGAGACTCTGAGAACGAACTAATCGGACTTTGGCGAGTCTAAAGGAACTGTGCCCTCGGGCTACGGGTGTCGCGACAAAATGCGGTCAATCGTATTGTTAACTTGCTATGCCATTGTCCTTGGGCTGGGTCATAGTGTGCGTGTTACCCAATTTGGCCTCCGGATGAAACAAATAGAGGACCGTCAGTGGTTCACCATCTCCGTGCTTGCCAACCAATCAACACAGACACTTAGCTTAGACCTATGTGAGTTGGTGCCCTGTAGGACTAAAAGTCAACTGAATCAAACTAAGCAGAATCTAGAGAGAGAAAGGGGATTCCAGGGTCAGACGTTAGTATTACAATTGTATGGTAGGGAAGGCCTAAATAGGCCTCCAGCCCCCGGGGTCCAGGCTATGGTGTCAGTTGTCCGTGATCCCATCACCCCTGGACGAGATTGTGGGCATAATCGGTGCAATCCACTTTATCTGACCATAAAGAACTTGGAAAAGAACGAGGCGGGACTTAATAGAACAATAGTGGGTATTAGAGTTGGGGGCCAGGCAGGATAGGGGGGGAATGCAGCTGTGCTGCACGTATATCACGGTCATTGAAGCTGAGTCTGGGGGCTCATCCACCACTGGTAAGCAGGAAAAGATTAGAATAATTGAGACAACGGATTTGGAAAAGACCTTTGAAATAGAAACGGGATACGGGGAGGCGAATGCCTGGATGGAATGGGTCAAATATACTGTGAGGAGCATGAAAAAGAGTGATTGCTACGCATGCACGAGTGCCCGCCCTAACCCTCAGGTGGTCCCATTCCCGCTGGGATGGGAGAAACACCCACGAGCCATGGACTGCATGATAAGGCTGTACCAGGACCGAGAGGTCTGGAACGACCCCACTTGTCGACCCTTGAGTTTGAAGTTTCCCCCCGTCAGGTCTGAGGGGGCGCCCCGCCCGCCATCATTCTCAGGGGTAACGGGTACGCACCAGGCCTGCGTCTCTCGGACGGGACTACAGTGGGACGACGATGTGGGGACATTGACAAGTGCAGCGGATCAATTCGGCTGGTCAATGAAACTACCGGGGGCGGGAATTACTCCCACATTCATGTACCTAGGGCAGACCTCTGGTGGTACTGTGGTGGGAGGGTTCTGCGACCGACCCTGCCCCAAAAATGGACGGGCACTTGTGCGATCGTTCAATTGGCCATCCCATTCACCCTGGCATTCGAAAAACAAGAGCAACCCCGTTCTAGTGGAAGAACTGAGAGAGCTTTGGAGACCTCTTTCGATGATAACATATATTTAGATGCCATAGGGGTCCCCAGGGGTGTTCCTGACGAATACAAGGCTAGGAACCAGATAGCGGCGGGTTTTGAGTCGTCACTGTTCTGGTGGGTTACCATCAATAAGAATGTGGATTGGATTAATTATATTTACTACAATCAGCAGAGGTTCATTAATTATACCCGGGATGCAGTGAAAGGAATAGCAGAACAACTGGACGCCACTAGTAGGATGGCGTGGGAAAATAGGTTGGCCTTAGACATGATGTTGGCAGAGAAGGGGGGTGTTTGTGTCATGATAGGCACTCAGTGCTGCACTTTCATCCCCAACAACACAGCCCCTGATGGGTCCATCACCCGCGCCCTGGATGGACTCACTACATTGGCGGACGAACTGGCCGAAAACTCGGGCATCGACTCTGGCCTCACGGACTGGTTGGAAGCTTGGTTCGGTAAATGGACGGGGGTGGTCGTTCCCTTTCTTGTCTCATGTATAGTGGTGGCAGGGGTACTCACTGCCCTTGGGTGTTGCGTTATTCCCTGTGTCTGGGGATTAACTCAACGACTGATCGAAACCGCCCTTACTAAGAAGGATGTTCCCTATGGGCAGGTTGAACGAATAAATCTCGAGCTGGAACAACGTGAATCCCTCTTGGGCGGGGGTAGTATTAGAGAAGGTCAGTTTGATGAACAAGCTCGGGAGTTATTAAATGCCCTGGAGAAGAAACTTACGGTTGAAAAATTACAGGCCGTAAGAAAAGACACGGGGGATTTGTAGGGGGTAGTGTAATTTTTAAACGGTTAGCTGCCTTTTAGTCTTTTCTACCTCACAGTAAACACAAGCAGACACTCAACTGTTGCCGGACCTCCCCCATGTTTATATGAATGAAACAGTTGTAACAGCTTTCCTCGATAGTTGAGAGGCCGCCCTTAACCACAGTTGTACAACATCATCCATATAAGGGAAGAACGGGAAGCTCAAACACTGATTGGCCAAGTGAATGATAAAAGAATCCCAGGCACCAGAACCCAAATAAGGAAAACAGTGGGGAATCCGAGCACTCGTTGGTCAAGGCAGCAGTAGTAAACCCAGCCCACATATAGATGTATATAATGTGTGGAGATTACTATGCTTGTGTGTGTGTACCTTTGGGAACAGCACCCGACTTTGCAAAGTTGAATGAAAAAGTTTTGGACAGACTCCTCCGTGTCTTTGTTCCTGGGAAGGGAAATAAAAAGTGCCGTAGATGGGGCTGGACAGCCACTTATCTCGCACACAGCGTCGATGTAATATAAAGGTCCAGCCACGCCAAACTTCTGGGAAAGAGAATTCCCACTTGACTGAAATCCCACTTTGTGGAGGGTGTCACTGTTTCGTTTTCTAGTCCCATTCCTCCACTGCTGACCCCAAATTTTAAATGTAACCAGGTTGGTGATATGGTCGATGATAAAGTTCTCAGACTGAGTCAGGTTCAGTGATAGGAACAAGTCAGGCAGATTTCTTTAGTTCGCCACAAGTAACTAATGGACCTAACGGATGCGCATGGTGGATCTGTGGTTAGCACTGATACCTCCCGTTAACAAGTAGCTGCGTTCAGTTCCAACCTCGGGCAACCCTCTATGTGGATTGTGAACATTCTCCCCATGTCTGTGTGGATTTCCTCCCATTGTCCATAGATATGCAGCTTAGAGTGGATTGTCCATGCTAAATTGCCCATAGTGCCCAGGGATGTGTAGGTTAGATAGGTTAGTGATGGGAAATGCAGGGTTACATGGATAGAGTAGGGGGACAGGTCCGGAGGGGATACTGTTCCGAGGGTCAATGTGGACTTGGTGGACGGAATATCCTGCTTCCACACTGTAGAGATTCTATAAAAACAACAAGAAGTTTGGACGATACAAACACCCAGTGGGTATCCGTCTGATCTTTCTCCTCTAGGTTTTGAATGGTTCAATAATATCACCTCTCATTCCAAGAGTAACCTGTTAAAACTTTCCTAATATAAGACCATCATTCCTGGAATACATGAAGTGAAACATCTAACTGATTCCAATTTAATTATATCCTTTCTCAGGTGAGGAGACAAAAATAATCTCTCACACGGATGAAGTTAATTTTTGTTTTCTCAGTGGTGAGAGTATTTGAAACTCTCTTCCCTGCAGAGCATTGGAGGCAGAGATATTGAATATGTTTGAGGCACAGACAGAAGGTTCATAAATTTATCGGGGAATGGCAGGAATGTGCAGTGTTGGGGAAATGCTGACAGTGGTTAAAAAAATCACACTGCTCCAGCACATCCAGGAATATAATGCAAAATGAAATGATAATATCGATAAAATGTTCAGGGGAAATCCAAGATGGTGGCGATCTGGAAGGTCTGCTTTGATGGGCTCTGCATCACAGCACGGGCAAATGTTACCCTAACCCACTCCATCCCAGCAACTTACTTAAAATGCTTAGATTTTGAAAGTTTTGAGAGTTGGCAGTTGCAGTAGCCTTAGTTTGTGTAGTTTTTAAGCTCTATGAGACTTTGTTTATTAATGATCAGTAGTTCGAGTTCTTCCTCTCTCGAGTTCAAATGTTGCTACAGTGTGTTCTGGGTAATGATGTGCTTAAATGGTCTACCTGGAGCATTAAGGGGAGCCATTGGCCAGAAAAGAGGAAAAAATTAATTTCTAGTCTTAAAAAGAGAGGATGGATGTTGTCCTATTGCAGGAGATGCCCCTTGATGACAAAGAACATTTGACATGACAGCAGGGCGGGTTTGATCGGGTTTATTTCTCGTCTTTTAATGTTACGAGGAGGGGAGAAGCCATAATGGATAAAAAGAATCTTCCATTTAACCTACTAGATTGTATTTGACACGCACGGGAGGCTCATAATACCCAAAGCCTTGAACTATAGTAAAGAATATAGTATTTTGAATGTTTATTGCCCCCCTCCCCCCACTCCCAGCGTACCCTCTTAAATTCCTGGTAGATGCATTTTCCAAATTCAGTTATCTTGCATCGTGGCACATTATTGTAGAAGTTTTCAAAAGTCTTCTGGACCCCACGGCGGACAGAATGTCCAAAGGTGCCCTAATACCCTCGTTATAATGTAAGCAATTAGTGGATTTGTGTGCAGAACGAGAGCTGGTGGATATCTGGTGGCAGATCCACATCACAAGTAAGGATTTTATTTTCTTCTTTAATCGGCATAAATGCCACATGAGGGTTGATATCTTCCGCATTCCTGCAACAATCTTGGATTCAGTGGCGTCCTGCACAATTGGGAATATTGCCATTTCTGACCCTGAAAAGCAGTATACATATTGATTAAGATTAAGGGCAATATAATATATTCGAGATACAAGTGAATGTGTTCCTTTATTCTTAAGATGAGTTGGTTAATTGAGCAGTTAGATTAGATTACTTACGGGGTAGAAACAGGTCCTTCGGCTCAAAACGTCCACACCCACCCATATTTACCCCTTCACCGAACACTACAAGCAATTAAGCATAGCCGATTTACCTAACCTGCACGTTTTTGGACTGTGAGAGGAAACCCACACAGACACAGGGAGAATGTGTAACCTACACACAAACAGTCACCTGAGAGTAGGAATTGAACCCGGATCTCTGGCGCTGTGAAGCAGCAGTACTAACCATTGTGCCACTGTGCTAACCACAGCAATGAATTTACGTCTTTCTTAGCCATTCATTCAGTTTCAACCAGTAACCCATCCATTCTATGGGAAATTGCTAAGGCTTATGCCAAGGGAATAATTATTCCTTATGGTGCAGCAGAAGGGGGAGCAGGAACGCTGGTTTGAGGCACAGCTAAGGGCAGCCGAGAGGGCATACAGACCCTCAGTGGCTAAGCTGCAGAGGATCACAACGCTTCGGTCTACAGTGAATTCCTCGCTCACACAAACAGCCAAGAAGGAACTTACTTTTGTAAACCAAAGGCTGTTTTAACATGGTGATAAGCCAGGCAGGTATTTATTCTATCTTGCCAGGAAAACGAGCGCCCCTCTCAAGCCATTACCTCAATTAGGGAAGGTATTGGAATCCTTACCTTCAATTACAAAAAGATTAATGTCTCCTGTCCGAGATGTTTCATCGAATTATTTCAGCCTGAACATTTTGAGGATAGATGGATTAAGATGGAGTCATTTTTCAAGAACCTGGGTCTTCCAGGAGTAACCCCTGAATAGGTGTTGTGCCTTAATGCACCATTGTCAGCGCAGGAGGGTGTGAAGCAGCTTCAGAATGTAAAGGCGCACCTTCCTGACGGATTTCCCAGTGGATTTTATAAATAATTTATAAACCTATTGTCAGGGCTGATGTTTAACGCCTTCTGTCACTCATACAGTCACAAACCCCTCCCTACATCCTTAATAGAGGCTCATATCTCTCTGATGATGAAGAAAGGAAGACCCTGGAGGATTGTGCTTCTTATACGTCAATCTCACTTTTAAATGTTGGTCTCAAAATCCTGTCTGAGTTCCGTACATTAAGGTGGAAACCTTGCTGCCTTCCGTTACCAAAGAGGACCAAACAGGCTTTATAAAGGGCGGCAGATCTTCCTACAATGTGAAGAGTTTACTGAATATAATCCAAGAGTGTCAACAACAATCTGTCCAGTGATTACTGATCTCTTTAGATGAGAGAAGGCACTTGATTGGGTTGAGTGGCCGGATGTCTTCTGTACATTAGAACGGTTTGGTCGACGCAAAGTTTTTATCAAGTGGATGAGGGTCCTTTACCGCAATCTTCTGGCTGCGGTTCTCACTAATGGTGTGGCCAACCAGTAATATTAATATTTCTCCAGGCAGCCGACAAGGATGACACCTTTCACCATTGTTGTTTACGTTGGGGATTAAGCCACTGGCGGAGTCCATCGGTAGGGATGCCACCATATCTGACCCAGAAGTGGGATAGAAGTCACGTAAGATTACATTGTATGCAGATGAGGGTTTTATGTTTTTTGTCAAATCCCGTAATTTCGGTTGTTCATGTGATGCAATGCATTAATTCGCTTGTTGCCTTTCTGGGTGATAAGATTAATTTTACAAATTTGGAGGCCATGCCTATGGGAGATCTTAGGGAAATACCTGATACTGAGAGCAAATCCTGGTTTCCGTTTAAATGATCACGGGGGTGGTTTCCCTACTTCAGTATATTCATTACATCTGTCTTTGATCATTTATTTAACGTGAACTATGTCCATTTGTTTGACAAAATTAAACAAGATCTTCAAAGATGGGAGGCATTTCAAATATCCTGGCTAGGTCAGATAGCTGTTATTAAAATGAATGTCTTTCCTCATTTCCTATACCCCGTGTGAATGTTTTCTTTGATGTTTCCCAGACAGATATTTAGCATACTTAATGGCTGGTTTAGCTCTTTTATTTGTCACCATAAGCGATTCCTTATCAAGCTAACAAAATTGCAACTACCCCACAGATTGTGGGGGGTAGATTTCCCCAATTAAAACCTATCAATTAAGCTTTTTTAATCATCCTATGTTGGTGCCTGGGCCGCAGAGGCCTCGGCGTCAATAGGGCTCGACATTGAGCCCTCTCAGACAAAGTGAACCCTTATTAGTCTGTTGTTCTTAGATAAAATGACAACTGTTCGCCGAGCTGGGAATTTGTCTTGCAAACGTTTTGTCCCCTGTCTAGGGGACATCCTCAGTGCTTGGGAGCCTCCTGTGAAGCTCTTCTGTGATGTTTCCTCCGGCATTTATAGTGCCCTGTCTCTGCCGCTTCCGGTTGTCAGTTCCAGCTGTCCGCTGTAGTGGCCGGTATATTGGGTCCAGGTCGATGTGTTTGTTGATAGAGTCTGTGGACGAGTGCCATGCCTCTAGGAATTCCCTGGCTGTTCTCTGGTTGGCTTGCCCTATAATGGTAGTGTTGTCCCAGTCGAATTCATGTTGCTTGTCATCTGCGTGTGTGGCTACCGAGGATAGCTGGTCGTGTTGTTTCGTGGCTAGTTGGTGTTCATGGATGCGGATCGTTAGCTGTCTTCCTGTTTGTCCTATCTAGTGCTTTGTGCAGTCCTTGCATGGCATTTTGTACACTACATTGGTTTTGCTCATGTTGCGTATCGGGTCCTTCGTTCTGGTGAGTTGTTGTCTGAGTGTGGCTGTTGGTTTGTGTGCTGTTATTAGTCCTCGTGGTCGCAGCAGTCTGGCTGTCAGTTCTGAAATGATCCTGATGTAAGGTAGTGTGGCTAGTCCTTTGGGTTGCGGCATATCCTCGTTCCATTGTCTTTCCCTTAGTCATCTGTTGACAAAATTGCGAGGGTATCCGTTTTTGGCGAATACCTTGTATAGGTGTTCCTCTTCCTCTTTTTGCAGTTCTGGTGTGCTGCAGTGTGTTGTGGCCCTTTTGAATAGTGTCTTGATGCAACTTCGTTTGTGTGTGTTGGGGTGGTTGCTTTCATAGTTCAGGACTTGGTCTGTGTGTGTGGCTTTCCTGTATACCTTTGTGGTCAATTCTCTGTTCGGTGTTCTCTGAACCATCACTTCTAAGAATGGGAGTTGGTTGTCCCTTTCTTCCTCTCTAGTGAATCAGATTCCTGTGAGTGTGGCGTTGATGATCTGGTGTGTGTTCTCTATTTCTGTGTTTTTAATTATTACAAAGGTGTCATCAATATATCTGACCCAGAGTTTGGGTTGAATTTGCGGTAAGACTGTTTGTTCTAAGTTTTGCAACAAACACATCGACCTGGACCCAATATACCAGCCACTACAGCGGACAGCTCGAACTGACGACCGGAAGCGGCAGAGACAGGCCACTATAAATGCTGGAGGAAACAGCACAGAAGCGCTTCACAGGAGGCTCCAAAGCACTGAGGATGTCACCTAGACAGGGGACGAAACGTTTGCAAGACAAATTTCCAGCTCGGCGAACAGAACCACAACAACGAGCACCCGAGCTACAAATCTTCTCCCAAACTTTGAATAAAATGACAACATTTATGGAGTTTTGTCAAAAACTAATGATTATCAATACTGTTAAAACTTGAAGAACAATGCGTCAGATCGAGGGCAATACAGCCAAAACCATGTTTCTTACCCCTTTAATTGCTATACCAGGTTGTCAACCGGGGATAATGGATTCCAGGTTTACACTATCGGCAGCGAGGGGGGTACCTTGCTTGGGGGATTTAGAATTAGTAGAATCCCTACAGTGTGGATACAAGCCCTTGGGCCCAGCAAGTCCACTTCGAACCTCTGAAGAGTAACCCACCCAGACCCATTCCCCTACCATTCTAAATGTATCCTGACGAATGTCTGAACTTACAGATCCTTGAACACTTTGAGTGATTTAGCATTGGCCAATTCATCTAACCTGCACATCTTTGCGACCGTAGGAGGAAACCTACGCAGTCACAGTTGAGAACAAACTAACTTCACACAGCCAGTCACCCAAGGCTGGAACCAAACCCGTGACCCTGGTGCGCTGAGTCAGCCGTGCAAACCACTGAGCCACCACGTGTTACTTGAGGGAGAAACAATGATATCATTTGATCAAATAACTCGTAAGTATGAACTACCTAGTAGAGATTTCTTCTGTTTTTTTCCAGATTAGAGATTTGATTTTAAAAACACACACTTTTAGCAGACTCTTATAGATCTGATACAGAGAAGCGGGTGCTTACTGCTAAGAATACACTCTCTGTCAGTACCCTTTATCATTAGTTGGAGAGTGTCCCCTCAGACAAGACTGTGCAGGTTTGTGACGTCTGTGCGAGAGAGTTGGGGGGTTTAGATCTCTTCGGAGACATGGGAGGATATTTGTGAAAATGCTCGAAGGATTTTGATCTTTAATAGGACCTATTCCATGCAGTTACAAATTCTTCGTAGGGTCTATCGAACACCAGATTTTCTCTCAAAATTCAATGTGGGATTATCTTCAGCATGTCCTAAATACAGAATGACTACAGGCACTCTTACTAATTGCATGTGGTCCTGCTGCAGGTTTCGTATATATTGGATCACTGTGTTAGGTGCGGTAGAGTGGGTCGTGGGGGACCGAATTGGAGATAGACACCGTTTCTCTTTTCCTGCGCCTGCCCAGAGTGTCTTACACAGATGCACATGGGAAAAATATATCCTTACTTTCTGTGCTAGGAAATAATATTCTATTGTGTTGGATGTCTGAAACTCCCAGGATGTGTTGGGTCGTTGTAAGCTCATCAAGGGACTTTCTCACCAGTATGGTGCACCAAAAAACAGAGATTAATATAAGTCATAGAGTCATAGAGATGTACAGCATGGAAACAGACCCTTCGGTCCAACCCGTCCACGCCGACCACATATCCCAATACAATCTAGTCCCACCTGCCAGCACCCGGCCCATAACCCTCCAAACCTTTCCTATTCAATATACTCATCCAAATACCTCTTAAATGTTGCACTTGTACCAGCCTCCCCCACTTCACCTGGCAGCTCATTACATAGGTAAAAACAATGACTGCAGATGCTGGAAACCAGATTCTGGATTAGTGGTGCTGGAAGAGCACAGCAGTTCAGGCAGCATCCAAGTAGCTGCGAAATGGACATTTCAGGCAAAAGCCCTTCATCAGGAATAATTTATTCCTGATGAAGGGCTTTAGCCCGAAATGTCGATTTCGAAGCTACTTGGATGCTGTCTGAACTGCTGTGCTCTTCCAGCACCACTAATCCAGAAGCTCATTCCATACATGCACCACTCTCTGTGTGAAATAGTTACCCTGTAGGTCTCTTTTATATCTTACTCCTCTCACCTTAAAATTATGCCCTCCAGTTCTGGACTCCCTGACCCCAGGGAAAAGACTTTCCCTATATACTCTATCCATGCCCCTTATACTTTTGAAAACCTCTAGAATGTCATCCCTCAGCATCTGAAGCTCCAGCGAAAACAGCCTCAGCCTATTGAGCCTCTCTCTATGGTTCAAATCCTCCAATCCTTACAAATCTTTTCTGAACCCTTTCAAGTTTCTCAACATTTTTCCGATAGGAAGGAGAACAGTTTTGCACACACTATTCCAACACTGGCCTACCCAATATCCTGTACAGCTGCAATATGACATCCCAACTCCTATACTCAATACTCTGACCAATAAAGGAAAGCATACCAAACGCCTTCTTCACTATCGTATCTACTTGCGACACCACTTTCAAGGAGCTATGAACACTCTAAGGTCTCTTTGTTCAGCAAAACTCCCTGGGACCTTACCATTAAGTGTATAAGTCCTGCTATGATTTGCTTTCCCAAAATGCAGCACCTCGCCTTTATCTGAATTAAACTCCATCTGCCACTTCTCAGCCCATTGGCCCATCTTGTCAAGATCCTGTTGTAATCTGAGGTGACCTCTTCGCTGTTCACTGTACCTCCAATTTTGGTGACATCTGCAAACTTACTAACTGTATCTCATATGTTCGCATGCAAATCATTTCTGACAATTACAAAAAGTAGTGAATCCAGCACCGATCCTTGTGACACTGCACTGGTCAGAGGCCTCCAGTCAAAAAAACAACCGTCCACCACCTTTGACCCAGTTCTGTGTCCAGATGGCTAGTTCTCCCTCTATTCCATGAGACCTAACCTTGCTAATCAGTCTCCCATGGGGAACCTTGTCTAAACCCTTACTGAAGTCCATATGGATCACATCTATCCCTCTGCCCTCATCAATCCTCTTTAATACTTCCTCAAAAAACTCAATCATGTTTGTGAGACATGATTGCCCACGCACAAAGCCATGTTGACTATCCATGCCTTTCCAAATACATGCACATCCTGTCCCTCAGGATTCCCTCCAACAGCTTGACCACCACCAACGTCAGGCTCATTGGTCTATAGTTCTCTGGCTTGTCCTTACCACCCTTCTTAAACAGTGGCACCACGTTAGCCACCTCCAGTCTTCTGGCACCTCACCAGTGACTATCCATATTACAACAATCTCAGCAAAAGGCCCAGCAAACACTTCTCTAGCTTCCCACAGAGTTCTAGGGTACACCTAATCAGGTCCTGGGGATTTATCCACCTTTAACAGTTTTAAGACACCCAGCACTTCCTCCTCTGTAATATGGACATTTTGCAAGGTGTCACCATCTATTTCCCTATATGTGATATCTTCCGTATCCTTTTCCACAGTAAATACTGATGCAAAATGCTCGTTTAGTATCTCCCCCACACTTCCTGTGCTAGGAAAAGTATCGTTTTGTGTCTGATGTCTGAAACACCCCCGCCTTCACCACCCCCCCCTCCCGCCCCCCCCACCCCTGGTCTGTTGGCTCGTTGTAAGCTCATCATGGAGAATATCCCTTTGGACGTTTTCACCTGTATGGTGCGCCAGAAAGCAGAGAGTTATATAAGATATAGCAATCTTTTTTGGATTATCACGATTAGGCTTATCTGCCACTATAAAAATGGCTTTTATATAGCAATAACGATTTTGTCTGATGAATCTAATATGAAGAATTGTGAACATATGAATGTGTATCAGTTAATGCTCTCGAAGAACAAGAGCTATCGCTTTCTTATTCTGAGCTGTATTATTTATTTATTATTTATTGTTTATTTTTGTTTTTCTTCTGTCCGTTTATAGACTTTAACTTATTTTGTATGTACATGCACATGGGTGAAATATTGTTCAGTTATTTGAGTTGTTTTGTTATTGTTTTAATATAATAATAACAATCTATTTTTCAGTCAAAATATTTCGAAAAATATTAAAATGCCAACATTAATAGAACACAGTCCCAAAGAACTCTCATTAGAGACACCACTCATGGTGGTTTACGCTGAATGTCACCACACCTTGGGTGATGGGGTGAGGTTGAGAGAGCATCCCCTTCATGCTAAACTCTGTCAGTGTGGGGAAGTGAACTTGTGCTGGTGGCCTCCCTCTGCATCACAAACCAACCATCCAGCCAACTGAGTGGGTGACTGTGTAACTATTACACACAGAATCAGTAACAGACAAAGGGCAAGAGAAACATTCATGACAAGAAAAAAGGTATATTTGAGATAATCGTCATGGTAACGGCTGAGGATAAAAACGTCTCTGCTTGAAATTGTATTTTATATTGAGACAAGTGTTTGGAAGCTTTCTTTGGCTGAATACAATAAGGTGAGACATGTGAAATAACCAGAATGACTAATTGTGATGGGATATCGATAACCATAACATAAGTACATGTTTTTGATTGGTCTGTGGAAAGCATGATGACTGTTGTATGAATTTATAAATGAGATGAAATATATTGTTAGGATAGTCCGTCCCCATGGGAAATGCCTTCTGAACACATGCTAGAAGAAACACAGGGTAATACGTTTCTGAGAATGGTCTGCTCGCTAACAGGAACCTGGGGGTTGAATGATTGAAAGTTCCTGTAACATGGAGCTGAGAAAACCATCAGATCACCCCCAAACGTATTGAATGTTGGAGCATTTTTGAAGGACTGAATGGCCTCATGATGGATTTTAATTGTGTGTGATTTGAAAAACGTACATCTCTACTCCATCATCTTACATGTTACACACTGGGGCACTGCCGCTTTACTGAAACTGGGAATAAGTTGGAACATGATCTGGAAAATCCCTTAATTGGTGTTCTCCAGAATATTCTATAACTGTGGGGGGCATTAGAGATGCAAGAGAGAAAGAGAGGGAAGGTGCTGTATGCAGTCGTGAGAGTGGTGGAGCATGAGCCTTGTTCGGGGGTCGGTGCTATAACAGACATACAGTGAGTGTGAGGGAGCAGAGAGAATACGGTGACCCTTATCCTAACAGAGCGGGGAAGGTTATTGAATCTTGTCCTGTTTTGCTGGACATTTACTCAGACCACAGATACTGCACTGAGCTGGGTGGTGAGATCAGACCAGGCTCCGTGGGTCTGGTGGTGTGATCCCTCTGGGAAGAGAATCGACCCCTTTTGTACTCGCCCATCCACCAGGACCTCCGTGTCCCTGCCGTCAAACCGTGATGTAATTTCCCCTTCGCTGCCATGGTCAGGGTAAACTGTGCTGGGCAGCTGCAAACTGAGAAAGCACAACCGTGTGCCCCTTGGCCTTTTAAAGGTAGCCCCAGTGTCAGGGGTCATGGAATATCCAGAGGCATCCAGGCGATTGTGAGTACCTCCAGTCATGATGGGTGGCAGAATCGGGCTGGCATTGTATGAGAGGGACACAATGGAGTGGGGTGGGTAGTTAATGAGGTGAGTTTCGTAAGATAGCACCAGGAAAGTAGTTCAGCCTCGTGCAGACAATCCCTCTGTCACAATTAATGAAAATGTCACTGCGAGATTTTTTTGTTAGATTCAGCCCAGCGAGGTGAAGACTCTGCTGTCCTCACTCCCAGTTACAAAGCTGCAGAACAAACGCTCATCCAAAACTCTCCATCGCCTGAACTCACAACAATATCCCATTCACTCATCATTCTTCATAATACTGACCCCTGTTGCATGATACTATCGAAATGTCTTCATTTCAGCCTTCTGAAACCCGTGAACATATCCTTCCATGACATTTTTTCTCAGTCTCCCCCACTCTGTCTCCACTCATTTACAGTCGTACTGCACGAGACTGCCAGTATGACTGGCCATTTGGCCCAGCTGGTCCATACCAACCAAAATGTCCATCCACACTCACCCCATTTCCCTGCCCTTGCTATGTATCCCTCTAATCCTTTTCTATCTGTGTATTTGTCCTAATGCCTTTTCAAAGTTTTTATTGTACCCACCTCAATCACTTCCACTGGCAGCTCAGTCTATATGCATACCACACTCTGTGTAAAAAAGTTGCCCCTCAGGTTCCGTTTTATATACTTTTTTTTTTCCTTTCCAAACATTAATGGACATCCTCTAGTCCTCGATTCCCCAACCTTAGGGGAAAAAATTGAAGTATTCACCCCATGCACACCTCTCATGATTTTATAAGAGCTACACTTCTCTAAGAACCCTCTCAGTTTCCTACGCTGAAAAGAAATAAGATCTAACCTGTCCAACCTCTGCCTATAACTTAGAGCCTTTAGCCCAGGAAACATCGTTGTAAATTTGTTCTACACTCTTTCTCGTTCAATAATATCCTTTCTCGAGCAAGATGAACAAAACTGAACACAATGCTCCAACTGCAGCCTTACCAACATCCTGTGCACCTGCAACATCACGTCCCAACTTCAATACTCAATGTGTTGATGAAGACCAGTGTGCCAACAACCTTCTTCACTGTCCTATGTATCTGTGACTCAAATTTCAGACTACCGTGCATCTGATCTCCAACATCCTTTTGTTCCACTACACTCCTTAATGCTCTCTCACTCATCATTTAACTCCTACCTGAATTTGACTTTCCAAAATTCAAGACGTCATACGTATCTGTATTAAACTCAAATTGATATTTCTGAGCCCACTTCCTCAGCTGACAAAGGTACTGCTGCAATTTCTGATAACGTTCCTCACTGTAAATGATGCCTCCTAATTTAGAGTCATCTGCAAACTTACTAACCTTGCGTTGTGCACTCCTGTCCAAATCATTGGTATAAGACAACGAACAGCAATGGGCCCAGGACCAACCACTGAGGCACTCCACTAGTCACAGGCCTCCAGTCCGACAAGCATCCCTCCACCATAGCCATTTGCTTCATAACGTCAAGACAATTGTGTCACCAATTTGCCAGTTTACATTGGAGTCCATGCGATCTAACCTTCCAGAGCGGCCTACCATGTGGAACCTTATCAAAGGCCTTACTGAAATCCATCTCGACTGTGTCCACCACTCTGCCCTTGTCAACCTTTCTGGTCACTTCCTCAAAAACTCTAACAAAAATTCTAAGGCATGATCTGCACACACAAAGCTATGGTGACTGCTCCAAGTCAAACTCTGTCTTTCCAAATGCATGCATATGTTATATCTCAGAACCTTCTCAAGCGGTTTACCGAAAATAGATGTGAAGCTTACTGGTCTATCTTTCCCAGGCTTTTCTTTGCAACCCTTCTTGAATAAGGGCACTTATGTTACCGCCCAGTCTTCCGGGTCCTTGGCCCCTGAACTGTCTTCTCTCGCCACCTGCAGAGCTCTAGGGTGACCAGTGCTCTTGGTCAGGACCAAGAGATTTAACTGACTTTATGATTTCTAATATGTCCATCAGCACCTCTACTGTGATATGGACTATACCAAGATATCGCAACTAACCTCCCAAAGGTCACAGGTCTTCATGTCTTTCTTCATGATAAACACAGAAGGGGAATTCAGGACCTCACCCATCTCTTGAAGTTTTACACATGCAAGCTTATTTTGGATTGTAAGGCGTCGTATTCTCTCTCTGGTTGTTCTTTTTCATTCCTATACTGAATTTGGATTCACACTACTCTGCTCAGCCAAGGCTATCTTTACCCTCTTTTCGCCTTGCTGATTTCCTTCTTCAGTAAACTCCTGTATCCCCTGTGTACCTCCAGGGATTCCATTGGTCCCAGCTGCCTGTACCTGAGCCATGCCTCATTTTTTTTCTGATCAGAGCCTCAATATCACTTGTTATCCAGGGTTCTCTCTTCCAGCCTCACTTTCCCTTCATCCTCACAGGAACATATAGACCTTGAACTCGAGCTATCTCACTTCTGAAGCCCTCCCATTAGCCCGGGATCATTTTACCTCGAAACAAACTATTCCAATCAACCCCTGCAATCCTCTGTCTAATTCCAACAAAATACGCCTTGCCAATTTAGAACTTGATTTTGTGGACCAATTTTGTCCCTACCATTACTATTTTAAAACTAATACAGCTGTAGTCACTATTCCCAAAATGCTCTCCCACTTTACCTCCGTCTCCTATCCGACCTTATTTCCCAACAGTAGGTCGAGTTTGTCCCTTCCCCAATAGGAACCTCTCTATATTGCTTGTGGAAGCTTTCCTGAACACACTTAACAAATTACGTTTCATCTAAGTTCTTAACCATCTGGAGTTCCCAGTCTATGTTAGGAAAATTAAAATCACCTATTATAACAACCCTATTGCTCCTGCAAGTCTCGCCAGTCTCCCTGAATATTTGTTCCTCTAAATTCCCATTGATTATTTGGAGGCTTATAGTGCAACCATCACCATCCCCCTCTTAATTTTTTGTACCATTCACAAAACCTCATTGGATATCATCTCAGTTATTTCAACTTTAAATGCTAGAGTGGGTGACACGGTGGCACAGTGGCACAGTGGTTAGCACTGCTGCTTCACAGCGCCAGAGACCCGGGTTCAATTCCTGTTTCAGGCGACTCTCTGTGTGGAGTTTGCACATCCTCCCCGTGTCTGCGTGGGTTTCCTCCCACAGTCCAAAAATGTGCAGGTTAGGTGAATTGGCCATGCTAAATTGTCCGTAGTGTTTTGTGTAGGGGAATGGGTCTGGGTGGGTGCGCTTTGGTGGGTCGGTGTGGACTTGTTGGGCTGAAGGGCCTGTTTCCACACTGTATGTCATCTAGAGTGATATGCGCCTTAATCAGAACTATTGGTATTTAAATTGTTTCCATTTATATCTCTTCCTCACATTGATTTTCACATTCGCAGCACCCCTTGTCAAGGTAGAGTGCAGATATGGAGCTGGAAATGGATGGGAACTGCACATTGTGTCACTTCCAGCATTGGTTACATGTTTCTCCCCACTGGGCAGTGATCTAATACAGTGTTACCGAACAATGCAACAGACTGTGTTTGTATATGAATGAACCGGTGCGGACTGCACAGCTCCCCACACTGAACATTTAGTCCAGGATTATAGATCAAGCATTGGTGTGGGCTGCATAGAGTTTCACTTAGAACATTGCTGCGTTACATACAGCTGTACACTAGCCGGATCTACACAGTGCTCCATCCTGAATATGTAATGGATGGGCTGGTTATGTGTGTTGGAATGCGAATGTGAGAGTACGAAACATACCTTTATGTTGTGTTTTCATTCTTGTCATTGGACCCCTCAAATCCTGACTCATCCGGTTAGACACATCCTTCTGGATGAGTCATGGTGAGTGTTGTTGCAGCATCTGAGTCTGAAACATGACCAACAAATGGAGCAGAGGCTGCAGAGAGCGGAGTCTCCGTGAAATGGAATGAGGGAATTACCATCAGATCAGCCGTGATCTTAGTGAATGTTGGGGCAGGATTGAATGGACCACTAACGCAACCTATTCATATATTTCTGTTTGTTCCAAGCAAACTCCCCTTCTCTCCCAGTGTCCCATACTGGTGGGGAGTGAGTCACCTCCTGCTGTCCTTGCGTAACAGGATTCTGGGGCCTCACTTACCTCCAGATTTCACTGTGCCCCAGTTTCGAGCTCTGAGCGACTCTCTCCTGTCCTTGTGCCCCAGTCTCAAGCAGGTGAATGACTGTGTCCTGTTATGTGTCCCAATCTTAAGCAGCTGAGTGACTCCCTCCTGATCTAAGGTTTGCGAAAGTAGATGTCCTCCTCCTGCTACTGACTAACAGGTTCCAATAGCGCTGTGCTCACCTGCTGCTCCTGTGGAATGGAGGTGAGGGACTGAATGGCCTCTTCACATTACTTACAGCTTCTCTTAACTAAATGCCTTTCCCCTGTTTCTGTAAAACACCATCAAAATCTGAATGATGTATTTTTGTATTTTACTCTCAGTAATTGAAAAAACAAGCTGACTGACAGAATTCAGAAGCTGAATAGCCTCCTCCTGTTCCTGTGTCATACACTCAAGAGGCAATAGAGCTTTAGAGATGTTCAGCACGGAAAAATACCTTTCGGTCTGATCGCCCATACCGACCAAATATCCTAAATAAATCTTGTCCCCCTTGCCAGCACTTGGCCCATATCCCTCTAAACTCTTCCCATTCATATATCCATCCAAATGTCTTTTAAATGGTGTAACTGTACCTGCCTCCACCACCTCTTTTGTCTGTTCAATCCATACAGACAGCAGTCTCTGTGTGAAAATGTTGTCCCTCATGTTCCTTTTCAAATCTTTCTCCTCTCACCTTAAACCTTTGTCTTCTAATTTTGGACTCGTCTATCCAGGGTAAAAGACATTGACTGTTTGCCTTATCTATGCCCCTCATGCTTTTATAAACGTCTTTCAGGTCACCACTCAGCCTCAACACATGAAAATACCCCCAACCTATTCAAACTCTCCCTGTAACTCTAACCCCCCAACACCTGCAACATTATTTTAAGTCTCTTCTGCACCCTTTCAGGTTTGACAACATCTTTCCGACAGCAGGGAGACCAGAATTAAGGGCAGTATTACAAAAGTGGTCAAACCAATGTCCTGTACAGATGCAACACGTCGTGAAAATGTTTAGACACAAAGCATGCACCAATAAAGGGCAGATCACCAAGTGCCTTCTTCACTGCACTGTCTACCTGTGACGGCACTTTCAAGGAATGGAGAACCTGCACCACAAGGTGACACAGTAGCTCAGTGACTCGCATTGCTGTTTCAGTGCACAGGGATCTGGGTTTAACTCCATCCTTGAACGACTGCCTGTGTGGAGTTTGTACATTCTCCCCGTGTCTGTATGAGTCTCCTCCGGATGTTATGTTTTCCTCCGACAGTATGAAGATATACAGATAAGGGTACATCGGCCATCTTAAATTGCGTAAAGTACCCAGGGATGTGAAGGCGAGATGGATTAGCCATGGGAAATGCAGGCTAAGAGGGATAGGGTATGGGTTTGTCCAGAAGGATACTGTTTAGAGGTTCGGTGTGGCCTCGATGGGCCGAAAAGCCTGTTTCCTAACTGTAGGAATTCGATAATTTCGATGGAGTTCTCCTTGATTGACAGCTTTCGACAGAACCCTACCTGTATGTCTTGCCTAAATTTATCTTGCCAAAATGCAATACTTCACATTTATTTAAAATAAACTCCATCTGCCACTCCTCGGCAAATCTCAGCAACGTCCCATTATAGTCTGAGAGATATTCTACACTGTCGACGACATCAACAAATTTGTTATTATGTACAAACTTACTGACCATACTTCATGAAGATATACAGATAAGGGTACATCGGCCATACTTCATACTTTACCTGACATATGCCTCCTTGCTAACCTTGACCAGACCATCAATATATCTGGCCATCCAGCACTCCCTGCACCCACCAGCCTTGCCCCTCTCACTAATAGGAACACGTTAGCTCTGGACTCTCTGAAACCAAGTTTTGATGGCCTTGCATTTTCCAACCATCCCTTTACCTGTGAATAGGGTATTCCAATCAGCCTTTCACAGGGCTCGCCTAACACTTTCAAAATTGGCCTTGTTCAAAGTTAGAACTTTAATGTTTACATCAGGTCTTTCCGATTCCAAAACTAATTTAAAACTAATATTTATGCATAACAGACTTGAAAGTTAAATAAACAGTTCCTGCCCCTCTGTAACAGGCTCGAGAGGCTGAATAGGCTCCTCGTGGCCCTCTGTAATAGATTGGAAAGCATGAATGGCCTCCTGTCCTGTCCCTGTGTAACAGACCCGAGACATTAAAAGACACAGTAATCGGTGGATTACGAGCAGCCGGTAAACTGTATCTGATGGAGGTCCATCCCTTCTCAGTTACAGAAACACAAACAATACAATGTACTCCAGGTGCCCTCTCAGTGACACCTCATACAGCTGCAGCGACATATCTCTTCGTTTTGAATGATTCTGTTGGCAAAATGTGCCAATATTTTAGATTTCCACCTTTTCAAGTAGCAACAGACTAATATGGGCTGAATGGCCTTCTTGTATCCCTTTGTAAGAGGCCCAGAGGGACAGAATTGCTTCGGCCTGTTGCTTTGCAGCAGTTTCAATGCTCTGTCTCAAGGTTATGAAAGGATTTGATAACAGGGCACTTAAAACCAGGAGGAGCCTCACACTGGTCAATAAGTGTTATACTTTGGGGAAAGGTATCTAGAAACTTGCCCACCTGACTTTTTTATGCAACCGATCTGTTATTTTATAATTGCCTCTTTTCATAAACAGAGTGGAACACATGTAGACCACTGCAGTGCCTTTTAATACTCTCATATACAAGTTTTTAAAAAAAGATTCAAAAGATTTAAAGATTTTTTGGTCCATCCTTCAGCAACCCTCATCCATTCCATCCAAACCCGGTAAATGTTCCCTTTTATAGTGATATGAAAAATGATGTGTGGAACTGGTTAACTGAGCCTGTTTGTTCAGTCATGATTTGGAGATGCCGATGTTGGCTTGGGGTGTACAAAGTTAAAAATCGCACAACACCAGGTTATAGTCCAACAGGTTTAATTGGAAGCACACTAGCTTTCAGAGCGTTGCTCCTTCATCAGGTGATAGTGGAGGACACACTTCTAAGTCACATAATTTATCGCAAAGATTTACAGTGTGATGTAACTGAAAGTATACATTGAAAAATACTTTGATTGTTTGTTGAGTCTTTCATCTGTTCGAATATCATGATCGTTTCACTTCTTTCATGTGTAAATTACAAAACCTTTGTCTTTTAAAGTTGCATTCTCAGGTTAGCAGTAACAACGTGTGTTAGTTAGACAATATTTTGAAGGTGTTAGTCCCTGTATTCTCTGTCTATACCATAATGTTTACATTGATTCTAATCTGAAAAGTGAGATAACAGAGTTTTGCATGAATTCATGCAGCTTTTGAGCAAAGTACAATGTAACTCTGCAAGTACAAATTCACCCCACAAAATATATGTGTGCATGTGTGTCTTTGTCTGTTTTTGTTTGTGTGTTTGTCTTGGTTGGGGGTTGTGAGCGTGAGATGGAGTGTATATGTGTGTGTAGTGATGTAGAGTGTCTTAAGTCTGTGAGGGGGTGCATGTGTGAGTGTGGGAGTGTGTGTGTGTGTCTGGGGTGGGGGGCTTGAGTATCAGTGAGAGAGAGTGTATATGTGTATGCATGAGTGTAAAGTGGTCTAAGTCTCTGAGCGGACGCCTGTGAGAGTGTGTGTGTCTGTAAGGGTGTGTGTGTGTCTGTGTGAGTGTCTGTGTACATATGTGTCTGTATGTATGTGTGTGTATAGGAGTCTCTGTGTGTGTGTGTGCCTGTGTGTGTGTGTGTGTGTGTGTGTGTAGTGCAATGGTGGTCACCTGCAATGTGACATGAACCCAAGGCCCCAGTTGAGGCCCTCCCTATGGGAACCGAAATTTGTAATCAGCCTCTGTTCGGCCACTTTTCGCTGCCGTCTGTCCTGACGTCCACCTTGAAGGATGGTCACTAGAAGGTCCGAGGTTGAATGTCCGGGACCACTGAAGTGTTCCCCACCTGGGAGGGAACACTCCTGTCTGTTGATTGTTGTGCAGTGCCCATTCATCCGTTGTCGTAGCCTTTGCTCGGTTACCCAGTGTTTGTTCAGTGACTGTGATTAACACCAATCTCCATGGATTCTAATTATCCCAGAGGAGGGTTTCCATCTTTTAATGATAAATGGGCGCTGTTAAATGTGTTATCCCATAACATTAGCGGGAGCATCACCGACAGCACTGACAGGGAACAGCAGACCCAATGAGAGGGGGAGGGGAGATTAGAATCTGAGAACATTAGTCTGGAATGTTCCAAAAATGTATCCGAATCTGGGAACATTAAACTGGCATGTTCCAACAATAGACAGGAGTTTATCCTATTATGTTTGGCGTCTTTCTGCATTTTCTTGGTGGCCATTATCATGGCGGATCTATTTTGCTCTTCTCATTATTCAATATTTTTATTATCCTTTCCTGGCTATCGTTGGTGTTCCTGGTAAGTGTCTACGTCCAGATGTTTTTGTTCTAAAAACCGATTATGACTGTATTACTGTTCTTTTATATCGTCTACACTTCTTGCCACTATTATTTTACTGTTGAAACTCTCATTCCAGATATTTACTCTACAGACCACTACTAACGACATCAATGCATGTGTTCAATGACTGTCTCCCTCTCTGAGCTGGCAGTGTTACTCTCTATGTTCACCGACTCAGTTCCAGCGGAGACCTACAATTTACTGTATCATTGCCTTTGTTATTTAAATATTAAGAGCAGGGAGGTCACCGTCTACTGTTCTGGTTACAAACTCCACTTCCTTCCACTGTTTCCGTCCGATCCCTGGCCAATATCTGCGACTGCAGCAGACAAGTCACAACTGTGGGAGATCCCTTTGACCATGAGCTGATTCATGACACCATGCCCTGACCATTTCTAACTTGAAATACTCCCCACTCCAGAATATATCTTAATGGTTTAATCCATCTGCTGTTTGAACCTTGAGCTATGAAGTACAGGCTTAATGAAGCCAATAATCTGCTGCTGACACTCCCGGCTTCAAACCTGCCGAAGCAAATCTGATTCGAACTCACACCAAACTCCCATCCATCTGTCATTCATGTGCACGCCGATGTATATTGCTGTTTTTTCTGGCAATGCCTTTATTTTAACATTCTCAAACACTTTATCTCATCTGTCCATGAAACTTCTCTCGTTCTCTTTCTGTTGATTAACAAAAAGTCTGCCAGTTGTTCTTATTTAAAATAGTTTCCTCCATGTGCGTTCCTTCTCAAACAATGAGTTTCGCATTCAACCACGCCTATCGCGCACATACACACTCTCTCTCTCAGTTTCTGATGAACACACACACAGCAAACCTTCTCATTGTCGACATTGCAGTAATTTGATGCGAGTATAGTTACCATATGACAGTAAAGTTTGCAATACTCTCTATGCTGGGCAGATAGTGCATTTTATTGAGCAACACACGAGCATGGTCTGCACAGCTCTACATGCTGGGCTGTCATCTTGTCCCAATTTATGTTGTTTGTGGTGTTCTGTGAAGCAGATTCAGAATTTGATGTAACAAACCATTCCAGCTGATCTGACAATACCTTTATTCAATGTTCTCATTCTTTTAAGTTTACTCTCGAAGATTCTCACTTCTCCAGTTAGTCCCACTGCCCTGTCTTTTCCCCCATATTTCCACAGCATCTTTTCAGTTAATTAACTGTCTCCTTCTGTCTTTAATGTGAATCTTTCTGTCCCTCTGTTTCTTTCCCTGGCCTTTGTTTATGGCTCTCTAGTGTATTGAGTGCTGGCATTGTGAAGCTCAGAAACAGTGAAATGGTGTGTGTCAGGCTGTTGTTCACTTCCTGGTATGTCCCATGTGATGGTCCACGGACAGGGGTGTTTCAGAAGTTATGAGACACATCCTTGTAACTTGGTCTGTACCTGTATTTGTCCCTCTCAGGAGATCTTCCGATCGAGGAAGTCCCTCAAAGGGCCAAAGACCTCAAGTGTGTGACAATGCTGTCACTTTTTAAAAAAGATTATTTTCTCCTTTCTTTAAATAAGAGATCTTAAAGGCCAAACTGCCGACTGAAAACGGCTCAAGTAAATGACTTACAACACTTTTAGGGTTTATAATAAATAGCAGTAACAACGGCCTAGGAACTTAACCCCAGCTGCTACTCTCTCTGAAACCTGACTTGATGCTGTTTCCTCCTGAATTGGAGAACTGTATGCAAGAATGTATGTCTGAATGTTCCATTTTGCCAAGGGGTGTGTTTATGGGATGTTGGTATATTGGAACTGTTCATTTGTAGAAGGTACTGTATCCATTATTCGGTTATGGTTTCCAATAGTTAACTAATTCTAAATTCCTCTTCATTTTGTATGAATTTTCATTAGAATCTTTAAGTATGTTGTGTTTTGCTTAATGGTGAGTGGTTTGACTAGTCGCATCACATCTGGAACTCCCACTTCACATCTACCTTTAAAATAAGGAAAGGTTGGCATCCAAGCTACCTCCTTAAACTCGTTTGAGACAGTTTGGTTGGTCTATAGCAAACTGGGGTCTCTTGTCTGGGTCTAAATCGATAATACCAAATTGGGTTTAGAATTACAATCCGTACAGTGTTCAAACAGGCCATTCGACCCAACAAGTCCACACCGACCCTCCGAGGAGTAACCTACCCAGACCCATTCCGCTGCCCTATTATTACACATTTTCCTCAACTAAGGCACCTAACCCACACATCCCTGAAAACTTTGAACAACTAACCATGACCAATTCACCTGACATGCACATCTTTGGGTTGTGGGAGGAAACCAGAGCATCCAGAAGAAGACACTGGAGAGTATGCACCAACAGACTATTGGGTTCAAAGGTCGCGTATGGTAGTTGTTCGTGTCTTTGGTTCCGGATGTTGAATTCGGATGGTTTAAACAGTGTTTTGTGTATAAAGATTATTTCAGTCATTAAGAGTTCTCTGGGTGTGGAAGAAGTGAAGTTGGGGGTTTTACAAGAGATAATGAAGGCAAACTGTAGGAATTGGCAGACAAGCTGGACTTGGGGTTGTGTTTGTCTGTGAGAAAATGAGAGATAATTACAGCTCGAGCTTGGCAATTACATTTGGTGGAAACGCCATCAGAGTCTTTGGAAATGGTGAGAATTCAATTTCAAATGAGTCGCTTTGAACATGAGAAGGAATTGAAGTAGTTTGAATTATGATGAAAAGTAGAAATAAAAGAAAAGGAAAAGAAGAAGAAAGTGAGAAAAAGAGAGAAGAAAAGCAGAGAGTTTCAACTTCCAAAGTTAGTAATTAGACAGGAAAGTTGACATATCGAGTCGAGATGAACGTAGATGGTAGGCTGGATAAGGAGAATAGTGAGGATGAGCAACCCCATAGTAGCCAAAGGCCTGATGGAGATCTGTTTAAATAAACCCAGGCATTATCTAAATTTGATGAGAAGAATGCGGGAGGCTTTTTAGTTTCATTTGAGAAAGTGGTTAAACAAATGCAGTGCCCAGTGACCATGTGGATTTAGTTGATTCAAACAAAGCTGATAGGTATTTGCATCCCTATCGGAGGAGGTGAAGAAAGCCATCTGAAGTGCATATGAGCTTGTGCCAGAAGCCAACAGTGTTTCAGGAATCTAAAATAGTATCCCTGGTTAAATACACATTGAGTTTGAAAGAATCTAACAAAGTAATTTTGAAAAACGGGGAAGGGTATTAAAAACAAAGCAAAGCTATAGCATTCTTAGAGAGATTCTTATTTTGGAGAAGTTCAACAATTCACTTCCTGCAGTCGTGACAACTCGTGTGGAAGAGCAGAGAGTAACAATGGCAAGATTCGAAGCTGAAATGGCTGATGATAATGATTTGGTTCAGAAATCAAAGTCTGGTTTCTGTGAGGAATTGAGAAGAATGTGCGAGATCTTCTTAAAACATATCCCTGTGAGAGTAAGGTTTATTGGCATAGGCCAGGAGTAGCAGGTAAAGGGGTTACAGCATTAAGAGGCACAGAAGCATGTAATTCTTTTATGCTGAGACATGAGGAGCTATGTCATTCAGAGGGACTATTGGAGAGATGAGAAGTGCTCCATTATGTAACGTGTGGTTGGAGTGTCCAGTGGAAACATCAACAGATTTATTCCACAATCGGGAAGGAGGCTTTGAGCTTGATGTTGGTGTTACAACATTTCAGCATTTACATTGCCAATAACATACCTGAGACAAATCTTTATCACTGATCATGACCCCTTAAAGTTATTGAAGAAGTTTAGGGCGACGAATACCAGTCTGTTTCAATTGAGCTTATTATGCTTATTATTGCTGCTATTCAATTTGAAATTATACCGTTGATAGGGCGAGAAACCTAAGATTTGACACGTTATGGAGACTTGGATGAAGAAAGACAAAGGCATTCTGTGGCAGGAGTAAAATGACTGAAATCGAATCTAGTTGTAAACATTTGTATGCTCAGAGTCAATGTAATATATATGCATTTTCAGTCTACTAATAGAGGATGATTAGCAGGTCTAAAATTAATCCATTTTTGTATATTGATGGATCATTTTTTTAAAGGTGAGTTGTAAGTTTGCTATCACTGTAAAGAGGTTATGTTCTCTTAGGTTGTTTTTGAAGGGAGGTTATAAAGGCAGAGGTACAGAACTGCTGTCTGAACACAGTTTAAGTAAATAACTGAGGAGGCCTTTTGGTTTTATTAAATGGTGGAAACCATCGAAGGGCTGTTGCCAGCTCTCCCAGACCAGGTTTTCTCGTTTTGTTTTTATCTGCAGCATTCAGAAGCTGTTGGGGATCCTCCAAGGGTTGGAAGTATCAATACATGATCCATAGCTGCTTTTCTCTCTGAGATCTCTGTTCATGTTGTTTCCTCCTGGATCAGAAAATTGCATGTAAGAATCTGTATTTGAATATATCTTTGTGCCAAGCAGTGTACACCAAGAAGGTACAGTATCTATGGTTTGTGTAAGTGTTCCAACATATAAGCTATCCCAAAATGTTCTTTTCTTCGATTGGATTTGAAACAAAACATTTGAATAGATTTTATTTTGCTTAATGTCGGGAGGTTTGACCAGTCACAACATATCTGGAACGCACACTTCACATCTATGTTTAAAATAAGAATAGGTTTGGGTCTAAGCGGCCTTCTTAAAATATTTTGCGGGGATCTGGTCTGGTCCACAACACTTGTAGCCGAGGGGTTTCTGACTGACTCCTGTAATTGAAAAGTTAGTGGAGGGGCTGGAGATGGTTTGCTGGAGGTTTCTGCTGTGAGCTGCCTCAGACATTCAGGGAGACCTGAGGATTTGGTGCCCCAACTCTGGATGGAGCATGGGAACTGTAGTTACAGCATCTGGGTCTGCAACATGAACAACAAATGGAGCAGAGGCTGCAGAGAGAGAAAGCTCTGAAACCACGGAGTGAGTGTGTGTGGGGAAAAGGATCTGCTGTATCCACCCCAAGTATTCCATGAACAGCTTCCCAAGCTCCACTTAACCCAGTAGCAGAGTGTGAGGGGACCCTGACTGAACAAGGAACTGGTCACAGAGAGGTGTCACCTCCTTCAACACGACCTGCAGCATCACACCAGGGGGAGGATGGTGCTGCCAGTGACGATGAGGGTCACTGTTTCATTCAGCTTCGATAATCCAGAACTTTCTAGGCAGAACTAGATGACATATCCATCATTTCCCAGTATCTCAACATTGATGTCACCATTCGGTGATGGAAGGTATATATGGTGGATGAGGTAAATACATTGTTTCTCCCACAGCAGGGAGCTGCTGGATGTATTCAGTATAGTGGTATTCCCGATGGTGTGCATGACATCTACAGAATATCCATGTCAATGGAGAGAGGTAGAGGAACTGAAGAGCTCTCTCTCTCTCTATTAATGTTACAATGTATCCATGCACAGTACATCATGTTGGCGAATACCCACTGTCCTGGCAGCAGTCATGGTCTCTTCATTCAGAAGCAGTCAGCCAGTCCCATCGTCATTGGGTCTCCACGTAGAAAGAAATGAATATATCTTGGATAAAGGCCGTCCTCTTGATGCACATTTCAAAACACCATCCCCACCACTAATCAACCACATTAAAGTATTCCATGTGTACGGAGAGCAATTGGATCACTTGGAGTGTCTGGGAGCAGGGATGGAGCAAAACCTCCCATGTCTGAACGGGTCTGAGTGCGCCCCTCCCCCACCCCACCGAGTACACAGTATCAATAAGTCCTAAATCCCTCTCCATTTCAGTAACATATTGCTTTCCGTTATTCCTGGAAAATTAAATGACAGATTATATCATGTTAAAATCCACCTGCCAAGCTATTATCTATTGCCATTACCTCTCTGAATCTATTTGCAGACTCTCCACCCTCTCTTGATAATTTAATCTCTTGCTTACCACAGCGACATCACCAAACTCAGCATCTGTATATCTGTTCCATCCTCCTGATCATTAATATAGACTGTAAATAGTTAAGAACCAAGTAGAACAGAGAACATAGAACATACATAGAAAAATACAGGCCCTCGATGTTGCGCCGACCGAAGCCTACCTAACCTAGACTAGCCCAATAACCTCCATATGCTTATCCAATGCCCACTTGAATGACCATAAAGAGGGAGAGTCCACCACTGATGCTGGCAGGGCATTCCATGAACTCACAACCCGCTAAGTAAAGAATCTACCCCTAACATCCGTCCTATACCAACCTCCCCTTAATTTAAAGCTGTGTCCCCTAGAAACAGCTGACTCCATACGCGGAAAAAGGTTCTCACTGTCAACCGTATGGAAACCCCTAATCATCTTGTACACCTCTATCAAATCTCCCCTAAACCTTCTTTTCTCCAATGAAAACAGCCCCAAGTGCCTCAGCCTTTCCTCATACGATCTTCCTACCATGCTAGGCAACATCCTGGTAAACCTCCTCTGCACCCGTTCCAGTGCCTCCACATCCTTCCTATAGTATAGCGACCAAAACTGTAAACAATACTCCAGATAAGGCCGCACCAGAGTCTTATACAACTGCAACATGACCTCAGGACTCCGGAACTCAATTCCTCTACCAATAAAGCCCAGTCCGCCATATGCTTTCTTCACAGCACTATTTACCTGGGTGGCAACTTTCAGAGATCTGTGTACATGGACACCAAGATCCCTCTGCTTATCCACACTACCAAGTAGCCTCCCATTAGCCCAGTAATCCATCTTCTTGTTACTCATACCAAAGTGAATGACTTCACACTTAGCTACATTGAACTCCATTTGCCAGCTTTCTGCCCAGCTCTACAACTTATCTATATCCCGCTGTAACCTGACACATCCTTCTTAGCTGTCCACTACTCCACCGACTTTCGTATCATCCACAAACTTGCTCACCCAGCCTTCAAGCCCCTCCTCCAGGTCATTTATAAAAATGACAAACAGCAATGGTCCCAAAACAGATCCTTGTGGAACACCGCTAGTAACGACACTCCAACATGAACCTTTACCATCAACTAATACCCTCTGTCTCCTTCCAGCCAGCCAATTCCTAATCTAAACCTCAATGCCATACCTCCGTAATTTTTGCAGTAGCCTACCATGGGGAACCTTATCGAACACCTTGCTAACATCCATATATACCACATCTACTGCTTTTCCCTCATCCACTTCCTTAGTCACTTTCTCAAAGAACTCAATAAGGTTTGTGAGGCACGACCTGCCCTTCACAAAACCATGCTGACTATCCTTGATCACATTATTCCTATCCAGATTTTCATAAATCCTATCCCTTACAATTCTCTCTAAGACTTTGCCCACAACAGAAGTGAGACTCACTGACCTATAGTTACTAGGTCTTTCCCTACTCCCCTTCTTGAACAAGGGGACCACATTCGCTATCCTTCCGTCTTCTGGCACTATTCCTGTAGACAACGACGACATAAAAATCAAGGCCAATGGCTCCGCTATCTCCTCCCTAGCTTCCCAGAGGATCCTAGGATACTGGCTACTCTGTGACCCTACTGGTTACCTCCTGTCTAACTGATTGAGACTGATTTATCCTGAGTGCCTGCTTTCTGTATGATACCCTCTCCTTCCCCATTCCTGTGCAACACAGTCGAAGGGTTGAATAAGAACAAGGAGCATCTGTGAGGAATCCAACCCCTCGATGAGGCTGATGTCAACGCGGCCTCTGTTCCACTTTCCTGCCATCTTTCCATTCCAAACTCTAGTCTCTTGTTGTAGTTTGCGCCACATGAAAAATATCCACACCAATTCTACACTTTCAATTACTTTTAGCATTTTACAGACCTCAATGAGATCTCCTTTCATTGTTATAAAGTCGAGAGTATAGGCCTAAACTGATCAATTTCTCTTCATAAGGCAAACACTTCATATATGGAATCAATCTGATGAAGCTATTATGAATTGCCTCCAATGGAAATACCTCATTCTGCAGGACATCCAAACTGTACTCCAGTTGCAGCCTCACTAATGCCTTGCATAGCTACAGCAACACTCCCTACCTTTCGACTCTATCCTTTCATAAATAAACACTGAAATTATGCTTGTATTTCTCATTACTTGCAGTTCCCACAGGCAGGTTTTCTGTGATATGCAAGCAGACACCCAGATCCCTCTGTACCTAAGCACTTTGAACTTTCTCTCCATTTAGATAATAATTTGTCTTTCTATTATACTGGCCAACTTGAATAGCCCAATATTTATTCACTTTAATTTTCCTTGCGAAATGTTGACCCATTCACCCAGCCTATCCATATAGTTTTAAAATCTCTTGCATTATCATTCCAAAGTAATTTCCCAACAATGCTAGTGTCATCTGAAAACGTGGCATCGTATTTTCTATCCCATCAACCGAGTACAGTAATAACATCAATCGCAAATGGTTGAGGCATGAGTACTGAAATCAATGGCACCCCACAAATTGCATTTGCCAAAAGAAAATGACACATTTATTCCATCTGACTCCATTTTGTTGGTTAACCAATCCTCCATCCAAGCCAATAAATTACTCGTAAACCCATGTTGTCTGATCTTACCACTTACTCTTTGGAGAAGCGACATATCCGATGCCTTCAGGAAGACCAGATATTTTCCATCTCCAGGATTCCCACTATCCACCTTGTTAGTGACATCTTCAAATAACTCAAGCAAACAATTCAAACACGATTTAGCCTTCGTAAAACCATGTTGACTCTGATGGATTGTGGTTTAACTTTGCAAATGTCCTGAACAATGGACTCTAACAATTTGCCTTAAATTACAATAGTTTATAGTTACACTTTAGTCCCGAATGTATCCCATTATTATAAGTTCTTCCCTTTCGAAAACCTTCACGTTTTCTTTGAATTCCTATTTAATGGGCACCTGTTTTTAAGAGATGTGCTCCAATAAGTGGTATGTGTGGCTGAATGGACTCATCATCCTGCTGGTGTACAAAATCGATGGGCTGACGTTTTTCTGGTGTTCCCATGTTGTCATCTCCAAGGCCAGAATGACCTCCTCCTGTTGATGCTTTAGAGGATTGGGAGATTATGGAATCTTACTGTTGCTGAGTAACATTTTGAGGAGCTGATGGGTCTTCTCATATTTCTCCATAACAGGTGGAAACACTGAATGGTCTCCTCATGTATACCGGAGATGGGAGTGTGGGAGTGATTGGTCTTCTCTTGTTCCCATACAGCAGACACGTGTCGAAATTACCTTTTCCTTTCTCATGAAAGAAGTCTCAGATAGTTTTTATCCTTATCCAATTCCCTTGTAATAGGCTCGGTGGGTCTGAATGGCCTCCTGTTATCTCAGTGTAACAAATCTCCAGTCATTGTGTGACCTCTTCCAGTTCCTATGTTACAGACTTGAGGAGGCTGAATGGGCTGATCCTGTTGCTGTTTAACAGGATACTGGAGCAGCATGGCCTACTGTTATAGGCTCAAGTGGCTGTTTGGCCTCCTTCTGTAAATATATATCAGGGTCCAGGGACTGAATAGCCTCATCCTGCTTTGATGTAACAGGTTCGAAGACCTGAATATCCTTCTGTTGTTCCTGTGTAACAGGCTAGAGAACGGAATGGATTCCTCCATTATCTGTGTAATTCACTTCACTTGTTGACTCCTTCTGCTATCTATGTTGAAATAAGATCATCCTTTATTTTTGTAAACTCCAATGGCTACTGGGTCAAACTGATCATCCTTTCGTTATAAGCTAGCACCTTCATTGCAGGAATCTGTTGAGGGAACCATCTTTGAGCTGCCTCCAATATAACAACATCCTTTCTTCATCGAAGAGGCTAAATCTGTACACACTACTCAAGATGTGATCTCTCTGTACAGCAGCAGCAACACTTTCTCAGCCTGCTGTAAGGTTCCCACCCAGGTTAGAGCAGTCTCAGCTCTCTGGGGGAAATACAGAGCATTGTTGGAAGATCATTGTCCTTCTCTACTCCATCAGCATAACGGGAGATCTGGAGAAATTAAAGTTGGAGAAGATCATAAATGATGTGGCAAGATGATCTCTGTCATTAACATCCCCAGAGCCCACGTCGCTCAGATTCCACAGAATCTAGTAAGGTGGAGCGCAAAAACAACAAGTAGGAGCAAACATTGATGGGAGTTATATATCCAAATGAAAGCTGCAATACAAATGCTGGACATGTTATAAAACAGGAAATGAGATATACACATTTGTGGATAGTGCAGTAATAATGTACTGTTTACATTATATCTAAACTGTGTTAACCCAATTGAATGCTAACGCTGGGAAAAATGGATTTCATGACCACGTGTGAGATGGTTTGCATGAACACTATGTCGAGCACTGAGCTCGAGATCAGGTTATTTAGGAATTGGTGTTGAGTGATCAGAAGAGCTAATTGACAATTTTGCTGGAAATGACCTTTTGGGAACAGTGACCACAATGTATTGGTTTTCTTTTATGCTGTTTGCGTACACAACAGTTCTTGTTTTATTTGCAGTAACCGTTATAAATCTGAGTCATGCAAGCCATGAAGGTGTGAGGAGAAAGTGGGGACTACAGATGCTGGAGATCAGAGTCGAAGAGTGTAGTGCTGGAAAAGCACAGTCAGGCAGCATACTAAGAGTAGATAAATCGATGTTTCGGACATAAACCCTTCATCTTAAATGAAGCTTCTGGGCCAAGGGGGCTGAGAGATAAATGGGAAGGGGGTGCGGCAGGGGGGACGTAGCTGGGCTTGTGATAGGTAGATGAAGGTGGGATTGAAAGTGATAAGTGACGAAGGGAGACAGAATGCCTCATCTACTACATCTATTAAACCCAACGTGGTCTTCTCTACATTGGCGAGGCAGGAGGTCAACTTGTGGATCATTTCAGAGAATATCTCTCGGACAGCCAATTGAATAAATTCTTCATCTTGTGGCTGCTGAGCACTTTAACTCCCCTTCCCACTATGCCAAGTACAGGAGGATCCTGGGCCTGCTCCATCGCCAAATCCAAGCCACCAGAAGCCTGGAGGAAGAAAGCCTCCTCTTCTGCCTTGGGACCCTCTAACCACAGGGGATCATAGTGGATTTCCCCATTTCTCCATTTCCCCTAATCCCACGTTATCCTACTCCAACCTTCCAAATCAGCACCGCCCTTTTGAACATTCCTATGTGTCCACCTTCCTCCCTATCAGTCTGTTCCACCCTCCTTCCTCTCTGACTATCACTTTCAACCCCACCTTCATCTACCTATTAGATGAAAGGAGGCAGCTTAGAAAAATGCCAAGTGTTGCAGTAAGCCAGTAGATTCAGAGAAATGTAGGACCCAACAAAGGATGACCAAGAAACTGAGAATAAATCAAAAAGAGAAAAAGCGTGCAAATGAAAGACAGACATAAAGACAGCTAAAAAGCGTCTATCGATGTATGAAAAAAAATAAAAACAAGGTCAAATGTCGAACAGTTGGTGTGCAGACAAGGTAATTTATTGCAGAAAACAGAGAAATCGCTGGGAAAAGAAACAGTTTCTTTGTGTCTATCTTCATGGAAGAATGTCCAGAAATTCTCCCAGAAATACCAAGTGACCCTGGGACTTGTGTAAGTAAAGTCTAAGGTCATTCTTATCAGTGTTGGGGTTATCTTTGAAAAGAAAGCTGGATTGAGTATTTATAAATCTGACAGACTAGATGTACTTCATACAAGAATTTCAGAGGAAGTAGCAATAGATATGTTGATTGCATCGCGGATTGTCACTTTATTTTCCGACACATTCCCGAAAAGCATTTAGCCAATCTGGATAAGGCAAAGATTATAAATATTATCCAACAGTTTAAGAAAGGATGGATTTGGAGAATGTAAACTACAGACCAGATATCTTGTCATCCGCAGTCAGGTATCTGTTGGACTCGATTATAAAAAACATGCTTCTGGATATTTTGAAGGTAATAACGTAACTGGGGAGTGTGAGAATGTAGCGATGGAAAGAAAACCAGAAGTGTCAAACATCATTTGGAGTGGTTTGAAGATGATTCTTGTGGACATAGGCAATGAAAAACCATTGGATAACGTACAGTTGGATATTCGTGAGCTTTTTTTAAAGAACTCACACAACAAGTCCATAAGAAAAATTAAAGCGAGAGGTAATGGGAAGAACATATGCAAATGGGAAAGTAAAAATTAGGTTTACATTCATGTGAATGTAATTGGAAGATAGAGGATGTCGTGCACCAGTTCCATCGAGCGTTGGTGAGACTAAACGTAGAATATTGTGTATCGTTCGGAGTTCCAATCTAAGAAAGAATATACTGACTACAGAGGAACTGCTAAAGGTATTATCCAGATTAATCCGTAAAATGGCAAGATTGTCTGATGGGGCACCTCAGCCTGTAATCTCGAGTTTCAAAACATGAGAGTTGATTGTGGTGAATCTTAGAAACATCGAAAGGACTGAATAACAGAGGGATATGGGGAAGTACAAGCAGGCGAGATAAGGGATAATCCCACGATATTCCACACGAACAAGTAGAACAGAATAATCAGCAAACAGCTAGTGTCCATTAGAAACCAAATGGGCAATCTGTGTGTCAAGCTGGAGAACATTGATGGATTGTTACATGAGACCTTCACCTGTATTTTACTTGGAAAAAGGAGGAGGCAGGTACCGAATTCAAGAAGATGGTTTGGGAAGCTCTTGAACAGATTGAAGTAAAACACGAGAAAGGAGTTGAGGTTTTGTTCTGTACAAATTTGGACCAATCTCCATGTCTGACTGAGTTGTATCACAGGTGGCTTTTGGGGTCGAAGGAGGTAAGACTCTGACTGAATATTTTAATTAGAATCTGACCATAGGGGAGGTGCCAGAGAACTGGAGAACTGCTAATACGATTCCACTTCACAGTAAGGATGGGAGAGATAGACCAGGGAACTATAGACGAGCGAGTATGAGATCACTGTTAAGGAAACTACAGGAGAAATAGGGAAGGAGAATATCGAACTCCAATCAGAGTCACAAGGTTTGATCAGGCATAATTATGATGACTTTATCAGAAGGAAGTCACATCCAATGGATTTGATTGAATTAGTTTGAGGAGATCGATTATATAGTTTTGTAGGAAGGTCTTTGACAAGTTTCCACCTGGGAAACTGAGAAATAAAGTAAAAGCTCACAATATGATGGATAACTTGACAAGTTACAAGGAGAATTGTCTTAGTGTCAGGTGACAGAGGGTGGTGGGAGAAGGCTGTTTGTGTGGCTGGAGACCAGTGTCCCCTGGTGTACCACAGGGAGCAGTGCTGTGTCGCTTATTGTTTGTGTTATTCATAACAAAATATAGATCTGAATGTGGAGGGGGGTAGGTGGAGTGTGGGGGAGGTGTGATAAGTAAGTGTATGTTTGTCATAAAGATTGAACGGTTGGTTCGCAGTGAGGAGGAAGGCCTTAAGTTACAGGAAGATGCAGATGGAATGGTCAGATGGGCAGATCAATGGCAGATGGAATGTAACCCTGATAAATATGAGGTGATGCACTTTGGGAGAAGGAACCAGGCAGGGGAGTACTCAATGAATGGCAGCACACTGGGAAGGTCAGATTGTGCTTCTCCACACATCCCTGAATGTGACTGGACAGGTTAATGCTTAAAAATGTGTTGCTGGAAAAGCACAGCAGATCATGCAGCATCAAAGGAGCAGGAGAATCGATGTTTCAGGCAGGTTCCTGAAGAAGGCTTATACCCAAAACGTTGATTCTGCTGCTCATTTGATGCTGCCTGACCTGCGGCGCTTTTCCAGCAACACACTTTTTAAGCTCTGATCTCCAGCATCTGCATTTCTCACTTTCTCCTGGACAGGTTACTGGACTAGTTAAGAATTGGACCTTGGGTGTAGCGTTTCCTAATCAGGGTGTAGATTATAAGAGCTATACAGGGCTTTGGTTCGGACAAAATGGAACACTGTATGTAGCTCCGGGAGCCACATTCCAGGAAGGATGTGATTGTACTGGAGAGGGTGCAGAGGTGATTCACCAGGATGTTCCCTGGGATGGACCGTATCAGCTATGGAGAGAGGCTGGAAAAGCTCGGGTTGTTTACTTTGGAGCAGAGAAAGCTGAGGGGTCAGTGATTCAGAAGGATAAGATTATAAACGACACAGACAGGGTGGAGGGTCAAGAATAAAGGAGCACACTTTTAACGTGAAGAGTTTGAGGTTCAGAGATGATTTAAACATTTTTTCACCTCGAGGTGTGGGGTTCTGGGATTACTTCCTGAGAGGGGAATGATCACTTCACAATTGTTAAAAAGCACTTGGACGAGCAATTGGAAGTGTCATAACATTCCAGGCGATGGGTCTGGTGTAGGAAAGCGGAACTAGTATAGATCGTGCTGTATTTCTGTTGGCACAGAGTCTATGCCCCTGTGAGTGTATGGTGTGTAAGGTCAATTATTGAGCAGTTTAAGGCAGGAATTGATGAGTTTCTGAAGAATTATATTCGTAAGGGATATAAGAGTGAACTGTATTTGCTTGTTAGATTACGTCAATGTGAGAAATATGAGAAAACAAGTGCAGTTTCCTTACTGTTTGAAACCAGAGAATGGAAAATGGAGAACAGGGAAATGGCAGAACTATGAAGCCACTACTTCCGTTCTGTCTTCACAATACTTTCTAACAATACAAGGAAACCCGAGTCTGGGGTGGGAAAATGATAGAGTACATGGAACATAGAACATAGTTAGTAAATGGTTTAGCAGAAATTATTGTGACTCAAAGTAATGGTCATAGACAACACTAACATAGATTTATGAAATGGGAATTATGTTTGAGAAACAAACTGGGAGACAAATGAAAGAGAAGCATTATGATTTTTAGAAAAATATTGGTAAAGCTCCAATCTCAATTTGCAAAATCAAATCTGAGTGGATTGGGGCAAATATATGGATATGTTTTTAGAATGGGACAGCTGGCAGGAATCAATGAATAGAAATAAACAGACTCGTCAAGTCACAGCCTGACATTTTCTGAAAGGTATGATTTTGTGAGTATGACTATGTCCCAGACTCCCCATTACCTTCCCCAGATATCTCCTGTCTCATCAGCAGGATGGACAGAGCAGAAGTGGCGGTACAGTGGGATACAGTTGGAGGGGAATTGTTCTTGGAGTTCTCAACAGTGACTCTGTATCCCATGAAGTCTCATGGCATTAATTTGCACATGGGAAAGGAAACCTCCTACTGATTACCATGTACCAGCCTCTCGCAACTGATGAATCAGTACTCCTCCATGCTGACCAACACTTGGAGGAAGCACTGAGGGTAGCACGTACGCAAGATGTACTCTGGATGGGGGATTTCAATGCTGTATCACAGATACAGCATTACTGATCGAGCTGGCCGGGTCCAAAATGATATAACTGGTGGCAGGTGGTGAAGGAACCAACAAGTGGAAAATACATACTTGACCACAGCCTTACTAATCTGCCAGTTACAGAAGTATCTGTTCATGACTGTATCGGTAAGGGTGACCATCGCATAGTCATTGTGGAGACAAAGTCACACCTGCATATTGAGAATAACCTCCACCATTTTGGGTGGTACTATCACGGTGCTTAACAGGACAGACTTAGCACAGACCTAGCAGCTCAAATCTGGATATTCATAAGGTGTTGTGGGTCATCACTAACAGCGGAATTGTACACCCACACAACATTCTGGCCTGGCATATCCCTCTCGCAACAATTGCCATCAATCGAGAGAATCAACATTGGTTCAGTGGAGTGTGCAGGATGGCAGGAGCAGCACCAGGCATACCTGACAATGAGGTGTCAGCCTGGTGAAGCCACCAATCAGGACTACTTGTGCACCAAACAGCATAAGCAATAAGTGATAGACAGAGCTAAGTGATCCCACATGCAACGGTTCAGATCTAAGTTCTGCAGTCCTCCCACATCTAGTCAAGAAACGTTGAGAACATTTAAACAATTCACTGTATGAAGAGATTCCACAAATAACCCCTTCCTCCATGATGGAAGAGCCCAGCCCTTCAGTGTATAAGATAAGGCTGATGCATTCGCAACAATCTTCATTCAGAAATGCTGAGTGGATGATCCATTTCAGCCCCCTCCAGTGGTCCTCAGCAATGCAGTTACCAGTCATCAACCAATTTGGTTCAGCCCACGGGATATCCAGAAACGATTGGAGATACTGGATACTCCATAGGGTCCATAATCCGACAACATTCTGGCAATAGTACTGAAAATTTGTTCTCCATAACTTGCCACTCCCTTAGCCAAACTGTTTCAATACAGTTACAACAATGGCTTTTCCTCATTATGTGGAAAATTACCCCAAGTATCTCCTTTATATAAAAAAAGCAGAACAAATCCGATCCGGCCAAATACCACTTCATCAGTCTACTCTCGATCATCAGTAAAGTGGTGGAAGGTCTCAGTGCTTTTAAGCAGCACCTGCTCAGCAATGCCCTGGTCAATGACGCCCAGTTTGGGCTCCACCAGGGCCACTCAGCTCCTGACCTCATTACCGTGGTTCAAACATGGACAAAAGAGCTGAATTCCAGAGGTGGGGTGAGAGTGACAGCCCTTTAAATCACGGCTGCCTTCGACCCTGTGTGGTATCAAGGGGCCTTAGCAACACTGCAATCAATGGGAATCAGGGGCAAACTCCCTGTTGGTTAGAATCATACCTGACACGGAGGAAGGTGGTCATGGTTGATGAAGGTCAGTCAACTCAGCTCCAAATCTGTAGGAGTCCCTCGAGCAGTGGACAAAAACCTCTTCAGGGCAGCTTCATCAATGGCCTTCCCTCCATTTTAAGGCCAGAAGTGGGGATGTTCGCCAATGATTGTACAATGTTCTGCAACATTTGTGGCTCCTCAGATACTGAAGCAGTCCATGTTCAAATGTGACAAGATCTGGACAGTATCCAGGCTGACAAGTGGCAAGTAATATTCAGGCCACACAACTGCCAGACCGTGACCATCACCAATAAAATACAATCTAACCTGCCCGTTGGCATTCAATGGTGTTACTCTCACTGAATCCCCCAGTATCAAAATCCTGGTGGGGAATCATTTCTCAGAAACTCACTGGTCTCGCCACATAAACACAGTCACTATAAGAGCAGGTCGGAAACTAGGAATACTGCGGCGAGTAACTCACATCCTGACTTCGAAAAGTGTGTCCATCATCTACAATGCATAAGTCAGAAGTGTGATGGAAGACTCCCAATTTGCCTGGATGAGTGCAGCCCAACAACAGTCAAGAAGCTTTATACCATCCAGGACAAAGCAGCCAGTTTGACTGTCCCTTCATCCACAATGCTCCACCATCAACGGTCAGCAGCAGCAGCAGTGTTTTACTATCTACATGCTGCAATGAAATGATTCACCAAAGATCCTCAGATGCCATCTTCCGAAATCACGACCATGTCTATCTAGTAGGACAAGGGTTACAGATGTATGGGGATACCATCATCATCAGGTTCCCTCCAAGCCATTCACCATCCTGGCTTGGAAATATATCACCGCTCCTTCACAGTCACTGGGTCCGAATCCTGGGATTCCCTCCCTAATGGCATTGGAGGTCAATCACAGCAGGTGGACTGCAGCGTTCAACAAGGCAGCTCACCACCACCTTCTCGAGGGCAACTAAGGACAGGCAATAAATGCTGGCTGAGCCAGTCACAAACAGATTCATGAAATAAATTAATAGAAATTAACAGAGGAAGTTTGCTGAGGTGTCGCAGGGATCGGTGCTTGGGGCCCAGCTGTTCACAATGCCCTTTAAACATTTGGTTACTGGAATCAGATACAATATATACCAACCTGCTGACAGCACTAACGGGTGTGGGATTGTGAATGGGTGAAGAGGATGTAAAAAAGCACCGAGAAGACTTAGACAAGTGGAGTGAATGGGTAAATATGTGACAGATGGAGAACAATGTGGATAGAGGGGACGGTGTGCCCTTTGGTGGAAACGATAAATTGGCAGCCTACCATTTGAAAGGGATTGGTTGAAACATGTTGATCTACAAAGGGACGTATGCTCCTTTTTGTTGTTTCCTTCTGCATAAACCTTTGAAGCCCCTGCAGCGCAGAGTTCTGAAACCAGAAATCAATACTGGGCATGGCATTGGCACGCTGACCAGTGTACACAGTCCTAACAAGTGGGGAGCTGTAACACTGAAAAGGATCTGCATCTCCTTGTACACCAGTCGCTGAAAGGAATATTGCAGAAAGAGAAAGCAGTGAGTAAGATAAATGGTGTGTGGACCTTCATTTCAGGGGGATGTGAGTCCAGGAGAAAAGGTGTCTTACTGCAGCTGTACAGGGCCTTGGTGAGATATCATCTTGAACATTGTGCAGTATTGTCTGCAGTTTTGGTCTCCTTACCTAATAAAGGACAAACCTGACATTGAGGGAGAGCAGTGAAGGATGACCAGACTGATCTCTGGGGTGACGGGCTTGTTGTGGGAGCAGAGTTTGGGGTGACTGGGCCAGTATTTCATGGGGTTTAGGAAAATGAGTGGAGATCTCAGTGAAATATACAAAACACTGATAGGAAGCAGGGATGATAATTCCCCTGGCTGGGACTTGTAAAGCAAGGGGCCACAGTATTAGGTACAGGCAGTCACTCTGCATTGAGATGATAATAAATGTCTGCTCTCGCTGACTGGGGAACCTGGGGAATTCGCTCGCACCTGGAAACCGAGACACTGCTTATAAATAAGGATTTAGAGACAGTAAAGGGATGGTGGGAGAGCAGGAGTACGGTGGGGAAATGAAGGGCCAACCATCATTATATTGAATTGGGCAGCAAACTCGATGGACCAAACGTACTACAGCACCGCCTATTTTATAACTTCCCAAGGTTACTCACATTAACGGATATGTATATCGTGTGGGGTAAGTGCATTGAGGAGATTTTTTCTCTGAACTAGAATGAGGAGGCTAAATGTGTTTTCCAATCCCGCTGTTTCCATGCAGTCTGTGGGAAAGCTCTGTAAATGTTGTCACAAGCTCTCAGATGTTAGGAAGGAGGTTTCTGCAGGGTCAATAGGACTGTGTTCCCATTCCCTTTACCCATGCTGATGCTGAGGCCGGGTGTTCTGTCCGGTTTCATCCTTTCAGACCTCGGAATAGTTTGATACAAATGAGTGCTTTGCTTGACCGTTTCAGAGACCATTGAAATCTTTATCCCATGTCAGGGTCTTTGGAGTCAGTTTTAGGCCAGCCCAGGAAATCATTGGAGATTCACTTCCTAAAAGTACTTTGGAGAAGGAAATTCTGTTTACAATCCATATTGGCTTCAAGGTCACTATTCCTGACACCAGATTTGAGATCTCGATATTTTATTAATTGTTTTTAACTTCCACCCACTGCCAGATCATTAGCTTGGTGTGGATTATTAATCCAGTGACATTTCCACAACAGCACCATCTCCACATGGGGACCTATCGGAAACCACACTGAGCAGGTTATTTCTGTGCTGCTTGAAAGCTCTGTCAAAAAGAACTCCCACCAATTTGACCGTCATGATGGGACTGAAGAGGTGGTAATTGGTCAGATTGTAATTATTCCCGTCTTAGGGGACGGGACATAGGGGAGTAACTTTCCACATTGCCAGGGAGATGTCAGAGTTGGAGCTGGAATGAAACAGCTTCCCCAGGGACACGGCTTGTTGTGCAGCACAAGTCTTCAGTCCTATTGCAGGAATGGGGTCAGGGCCCATTGTCTGGATCGGATCTATTGTGGTCACCTGTTTCTTCATGTCACGAGCAGCGAATCAAATTGGTTGAAGACTGACATCTGTGATTCTGTGGGCATCATGATGAGGGTGAGGTGGATCATCGACTCAACACTTCTGGCATAGGATGGTGCAGATCAAACATCCCTCTCTTTTACACTGATGTGCAGGTCTGTTCCATTATTTAGGATGGGAATGTTTGTGGAGCCCTCGCCTCCAGTCATTCATTTAATCGCCCATCATCATTTATGATTGAACGTGACAGGACTGCAGGGCTTCGTTCAGATCTGTTGGTCAAATCTGGTAGCTTTAATGAGTTAGCATCAGGTTAAAGTTCATGTGAATCTGACCCTGACATATTCACCCACACTCGTCACTGAGCCATAGATGGTGTTGATGGTAATGACAGACTGAGGTGTTTCCCTGATAAAAAGTTACAGGTTGTGTTTAATGCAGGTCTGCTTCTCCTGCTGCTGTGGTCTACAGCACGACGTGAATACGCAGTTTCGAGCTGCAATATCTGCAATGCAATTCTGCTGTCTGTTCCCCAATTCTCACTGAGACTCATTCACCCATCAGCCCTGCACTCAGTGACCTAACCTGGTTTCTGATGTGAAAATACTTCCATTTTCATACTCTCATTCTGCTGAGGATCTCTCTTCCCGGGTCTTGCTTCCAACCTGACACATTCCGCAAAAGCATTTAACTGATCTTAATGCAAATGTTTAATTTACCTGAATCTTTTTCCTTGAGAAATACCATCTTCTGTGTTAAAAGTCAAAGTGTTTCCTCTGTTTCTCTCCCTGACCATGATTAAGAGCTCTGTAGTGTCAGTGATGCCAGCGTTATGTAGTTTCAGAGCCAATGAATTCTCTGGATTCCCAATCATCTTCACCACATTGTATGTTTCCTCTTTTGGTTTGATGCATTATCACTCATGGCTGCCTTGTTCTCCCATGAGCATGTTTCAAGTTCTTGGGTTTGCATTTCTGGTATTATCTTTCGAGTTATCCCCAGAGCCTCCTCCCGTTGCTGCTCCATGGTCTTTCCTGCTCAGCTCCCCTTCCAATTAACTCTGGTTAGCAACGCCCGCATGTCTTTGTAGTTCCATTGCTCAATTATAACCACATTACATCTTGAAGAGAGCGTTAGATATAAACTGATAGAACGAGTTTTGGGAGATGGGACACGAAGAATAACTGGTGGATTTCTTAACTAGATACAAAAGGAGAATGAGAGATAGGATAAAGATATGGAGATGTGGAAAATAAGGCAACCACATTATCGAAAGAAGTAGATGAACATCCCCCAATGTTTTGGCAATGCCTGTGTGCTGTGGTCCTTTGTACATTGCATGTACAACAGAGTAATATGTTCAAATGCTGAGTCTGATGCCAGAATATTTATCTCCAATAATATGACAGACACTAGTTTTGGAAAGAACCCACCAGGCCAACATATTGAAGTCCCGGTAGAAAGGGGGTTAACTGAAATAAATTGGGGCACCAGAATCAAGAATTTGCAGCACAGATCCTGGTGAGAATGAGAGATTAGAGTTGGGAATCCCAGAAAACGAGGGAACGTTGAGAGGATCAAAACATGTCTTAATGTTTTATCAATTTTATACATCATATGCATCATTTTTCGTTAACTGTGTCTCTGTTGTTCATTTACAATGTGTTGCGCACAAATGAAAAATGCGACTTATCTGCACACACACATTGATTAAACAGTGTATATAAAATCATTTTTCCACCATTGAAATTGTCATGTTGTCGTGTTACGAGGATACATGAACACCAACTAGCCACCAAAAGACATGACGCACTATCACTATGTTCCATACACACAGACAAAGAAGGGCACCACTTTGACTGGTGCAAAGCACACACACATATGAAGACACGCAAGGACCTTCTTAGAGGAATGGTATTCTAACCAGAAGTCCATCAATAAACGCATCAATTTAGATCCTGTCGACATTCTCTTGTTAAAATAACCAGAAATGACATTACCCACTTTAAAAAACCAAGACCTATAAATAGAGAGGTGGGACATACCACCAGCACTTCAGCAGATACTCCCACTGATGATGTCACCTAGTCATGGTGACGAAACTTCTGAAAACAGACCCTCAAGCTCAGTGAGCTAACTTGTACACATATAAATTGTCATTTGTTGTTTATTAGTGGAATTTAGGAGTTCTCTGTGGCTCATGTTTTGACTGATTATGATGTGAGGTGAGCTTTTCTAGGTGTGTGATTTTAATTAACTGAGGGGTTCGAAATTGATGTCATAACAGTTTGGGGCCTTGCTGTGTTGCACTTGGACCGACTTGAACAGATTTGTGATACAAGTCCCAGCAAATTCCAACTCATTGCAATTAGTGACTTTGATCATCAAATAAAACCAGTGGGAAAATTCGTTTAAATTTGTTACTTGTGGTTAGTTAAATGAAAAGTGAGGGAAATGGCTTTTAACATTACTAAAGAGGTTCCCAAATTTTCCAAGGAAGTTTAGAAAGGCAGAAGGAGGACATTTTTTAGAATGAGCAAATAGGTTGGAATTGGGTTTAACCAGGGAGAAAAGGGAAGCTGAAATTGTAATGGAGTTGGTTAAGCACTTTGGTGTATCAGAGAAATAGGCAACTGCAGTAGTATTATAAAATCTTAAATTGCAAATGTGGCAACTGGAGTTAGAAGATAAGTAAAGAGACGGAAACAGAGAGAGACGAAAGAGAAAGAGAGGAAAACGAAAGAGAGAGAGGATTTGAAATTCAGAAGTTGGGAATTAGACAAGAAATTTAAATTAACAGGATGGAGATGAAGGTAGAACGTAGGGATGTGTACAACTAGGTTAGTACCTTGCCATATTTCGGTGAGAAAAATGTCAAAACTTTTTTATTTCATTTGAAAAAATGGCTAGGCAGATGACGTGTCCAGTGAACTTGTGGGTAATGCTAGTTCAGACTAAGCTGGTGGGCACAGCTGGTGAGGTATGTGCAGCGCTGTCAGATGAGGGATCAAGAGATTATCAAGATGTCAACTTGGCTATTTTGATTGTTTATGAATTGGTACTAGAAGCATATAGACAGAAGTTCAGAAAAATAGAGACGCAACCAGGTCTGACTTATATTGAGTTTGAAAGAAGTAACCACAGTCATTTTGACAGGTGGGTGCTGGCCTTAAAAATGGATAAGACCTGTGAGGCTTGAAGGGAGATTAATCTGCTGTAGAAGTTAAAAGACTCACTTCCAGAGATAGCAAGAATTCATGTGAATGTACTGAAAGTTCAAGAAGTGAGAAGTGTGGCAGAAATGGCAGATAAATATGCATTGTGGCATGTGATGAAATTTAGCTTCTGGCAGAAATTTCATCCTGTGAGGGATAGAAATTGGGAGATTAGATTATATTAGATTACTTACAGTGTGGAAACAGGCCCTTCGGCCCAACAAGTCCACACCGCCCCGCCGAAGCGTAACCCACCCATAACCCTACATCTACCACTTACCTAACACTATGGGCAATTTAGCATGGTCAATTCACCTCGCCTGCACATCTTTGGACTGTGGGAGGAAACCGGAGCACGCGGAGGAAACCCACGCAGACACGGGGAGAACGTGCAAAGTCCACACAGTCAGTCGCCTGAGGCAGGAATTGAACCCGGGTCTCAGGCGCTGTGAGGCAGCAGTGCTAACCACTGTGCCACCGTGCCGCCCACGGAGAAGGGACGATCACACATTACAAAGCGAACAGTAGCTCACAATAGTTCAGTACAGGTGAAGTAAGGATCCCAAGGGGGTTGAAAGGTGGTGAAAGGCCTCAGGTGCTCTCACTATAAGGGAGTGGAAAACATAAAATTACAGTGTTAGTGGTTTGAGAAAGGCACAAGGAAAAAGTTGTTTTCACTGCAGTAAGCTGGGACACACCGTGCTGGGCGTTAAAGGAAGACACTTTGGGGAAAGATGTGGTAGAAGAGGCTAAGCCCAGTGGCATTAGTGAAACTGGTAAAGGAGACCCCAAGTGGAGCAGAGGAGTTGCAGGAAATTGCACAGCCTAGACAAGGGCTGGGTATGGAGGCAGTGCCTGATCTCTCTAAAGAATTCACCTCTGTAGATAAAGTTTACTCAGAAAGAACAGGGGGAGAAGAACAAGAAGTTATAATTTTGTGAGATACGGGATCTGCTCAGTCTGTAATAGTTGAGAAGTGAGGGGCCGGAAAAGTACAACAGATCAGGCAGCATCCAAACAGCAGGACAATCGAATATCAGGCAGAAACCCATCGTCAGGAACATGGTGTGGGGACAAGGGGGCTGAAAGATAAATACAAGGGTAGTAGCTGAGCTGGTGGAAGGGTCACTGGGAAGGCAATAAGAAGATACAGGTAGGAGCGATAGTGATATGTCAGAGGGTAGGGTGGAGTCGGTAGGTGGAAAGGAAGATGGCTAGTTAGGGCAGTCCAAAAGGGCAGTGATAGGTTGAACGGTTGGATCTGTGAGAGGTTGGTTGAGGGGAGATTTGGAATTTGGTGAAGTCAACGTTGATGCTGTAAAGTTTGAGGGTTCCAGCTGTCCTACCACCAATAGGAGTACTATCACCCTCCTCTCCGACCTATCACCATCACACCCTCCCTGCATCTACCTATCGCCTTCCAAGATCCCTTCCACCCAGCTCCACCCTCACCCTCCCATTTATTTCTCAACCTCCTTGCCCCTCCCTTACCTCCCACTTTCCTGATGAAGCATTTATGCCTGAAACGTTAATGCTCCTGCCCCTCGGATAATGACGACGTGCTGTGCTTTTCCAGCCCCACACTTTTCAACTCTCATCTCCAGCATCTGCAGCCCTCACTTTCTCTCACCCTCTAATAGGAAAAGATGAAAGTTTTTATCACTCTTTCTGGCATGTTAATCAAGAGTGTGTTAATTTGTGGAATGGGGACAGAAATTAAGCATTCCCTTGTGTAACATCAGGATGGAATGCCAAATCAAGATGAGGGAAGTAACAGTGACAGTGAGTAACAGAGTGTCAGTTCCAGGAATACAGTTTGTCCTTGGGAACGATTTAGCAGGAGGCGAGGTGGGATAGGCACTCCTTGTGTAGAGAAGCCAAAGGAAGACTAGGGAATTGGTGATTTAAAAGAAAATTACCCAGGAATTTTTCCAGACTGTGTAGTAACAAGATCCCACTGTCATAAGTTACAGCAGGAAGGAAAAACGAACGAAAAAGACAAATGAATTGATGCTCAGTGAACTGACACCCTGTTTGATGTCACGGTGCAGGAAAAACCTGAACAGGCAGAGGATCAGGCAGAGGGGTTTAGTCCAGAAAGGCTCATGGACTTACAACAGATATATACACACACATTCACACACACATACACATGCACACACAGAGAAAAGAAATCAGAATATATTGTCGAACGTTATTAACTTAAAGATAGAATCATAAAATTAAAATGGAGACCCCGATAGGTTACTGCAGAAAGGAAATGGGCCGAAGGGCACCAGATTGTGTTAGCAGTAACGTACAGTGTTACGGGTAGCTCACAAACTAACTGCAGGCTGTCACCTCGGTGTACAGAAGACTCAGGCTAAGGTACAGAAGCATTTCCACTGGCCTGGAATGCACAAGGACGCTGTTAATTTTTCTTGTACATGACGTACATCCCAAATGGTAGATAAATAACAGGCAGTAATAAAACCAGCACCTTTCTTACCAATTCTTGCATTTGAAGAACCTTGCACGTGGGTTATGATTAATTGTCTCGCTCCCCTTTCTAAAGTAAAAGTAGAAACCAATATTTGCTGACTACATTGGATGTGTCTGCCAGATTTCCAGAGGCAATTCCATTATTGGAGTGTCAAGGCAAAAAAAGAGGTGGAGGAGTTGGTAGCTTTCTTTACTCGCTGTGGGCTGCCCAGAGAGATTCAATCAGACCAACGGTCTCATTGTACTGCTCAGCTGTTTAAGGAAGTCATGGATGGCTTAGGCATACAGCACTTCAAATCAAGTGCGTCCCATCCTGAATCCCAGGGAGCCTTGGAAAGTTAGCATCAGACGCTGAAGACTATGTTAACAGCGTACTGTCAGGGTTAGCCAAATGATTGGGATAAAGGTACCCCATTAAATTGTTTGCCATTAGAGATGTCCCAAATAAATCTACTCACTTTATTTGCATTGAGTTAATATTCGTACATGAAGTGAGAGGTCCTTTGAAATTAATTAAATATAAATTGACAGGTCCGAAGTTGGAAATCTCACACCTGGATTCTGTTTGTGAGGTGAAGGAGAGAGTAGACGGAGTAGGTGAGTTTGCTAAACAGTATCTGAATAGCACAGCATAGAGTGAAGCAGGTGGCAGATAAAAACTCTGAAACTTTGACGATTTCCCGTGGGGATGACGTATTAGTATTGCCACCAGTGGTAGGAAATCCCTTCAAAGCCAGGTTTAGTGGCCCCATTCAAATTTTAAAATTTGTGGAGTCAGCTTAACTATCTAGTAAAGATACCAGAGATGACAAAAAATCTTCATCGAGTATTTTATATGGATGAATAATGCACCAGCCACATTTAAGACTCAGAAACAGAGTTGTGGCCATATGAACAAATTGTGCGGCTTATCTGTATGATGGAGTGATCTTTAGCAAGTGATTGAAAGCTCACATGTTACAGTTGGCAGAGCATGCTGAACATTTACAAGATTCAAAGTTAGTAATAAACTTAAAGAAAACAGAATTTGCGAAGGCAGAGTTGACTTTCTTGGGACATTACATTGGACATGGAAGGTTGACCCCATGGAACACAAAGACGAAGGGATTTGTGGAATTTCCATGACAATCCTCGAAGAAAAAGGTGCTTCAATTTTTAGAACTGAGTGGATTCTATTGGAAGTCTGTTCCAAACTTCAGCAGCGTATTGGCACCACTGATGGATTTATTAAAGAAGAACACAGAATTGTGGTGGACAGAACAATGCCAGGAGGCATTTGAGAATTTTAAAGCAGGATTAATCACCATACGAGCTTTAGCTACACCAAATATTCTGAAACCCTTTGAAAATTATGTTTGATGCTCGGGATATAGGAGTCAGAGATGTATTGATACAGAAAGAGGATGATGGAATTGAATGGCTAATTGGTTACTTGTCGAAAAAACTCAATATCCACCAGAAAAAAAAAACAAAATCTCCATTATTGAACAAGAATGATTAAGTTTCACACTGGCCTGACAATATTTTAATGTTTATGTGACAAACAAATTGTCGGAGATGGTTGTGGACAACGACAAATCTCTCGCAATTTTTGGAATATTTGAAGACCAGAATATGAGCCTATTTAATTGGAGTCTTACCTTACCGACTTTAAACTTACAAAATGTACAGGTTGTGGCTCCTACAATGTGATAGCAGATGGGTTTTCGCGGAGTTAAAGGAAAGCAGTGTAGATAAGATTTGACTTATTCCAGTGTTGTATTGGTGTGCAGAATTAATATGAATGATATAACTGAGATTAATACTTTTGTATTTCATATAATTGGGATGAAGAATTAGAGGAAAAGAAATGTAGCCATCTTTTCATTCTGCTGGTTCATTTTATTTTCTGAAGCGGGGAGATATTGTGAAGCCAAAATCATGTATGGACACTTTAAGACAGAATGGGTTTTGTTGAATAGAAATTAAAGCCACTGATGCCAGCTAAAGGTCACACTGTTCCACATGTCACCATTAGCGAAGAAATGGATACCTGAGTTTTGGTTGCGGTTTTGACAGCCATTAAAATGCAACCAAAGAGTTTAAATAATGCTCAGGATACCAGAAACCAACAGAATTTGAATATTATTGTTTGGACACCTGGACAGCAATCAAATTATGAGAATTATTATATCATGGGGAGTACATTAACCCAGCATTTTGAAAATAGAGGGAGAGTCACTGCCATCCAACAGCAGAGTAACTGCTGCAGAGCAGGAGTGCTAACTGACCATCTCAAACACTCTCTATCAAAGACACATGTTCATGTAAACTTACTTGCAGTTAAAAAAATGACCCAGGGAGATCAGCAGCTGAAAGAGTGAACACAGCGGGGAAGATAGAGACGGTATGGTCTTGAGATTTTAATCTTTCATGTGTGGGTTGTTGGAACAGCATATTTTTACAGAGTTGGAGTCAGATAGTAAGTAGGTAAGACAAGAGGGGCTTGTGTTTGTGAATAGTTGTTGTTTAGTGTTCACAATTAAAGTTAAGAAACGAACTTGATAATTTTTGTTTAAATAGTGGAATGTAGGAGATCTCTGTCGCTCATATTTTAACAGATTACAAGGTGAGGCGAGCTTTTCTGGGTGTTTGTGTTTAATTAACATAGAGGTTCGAGTCCACCTTGTAAATGTCCATCCACCCTAACCCCATTTCCCTGCAGTTGGCCCATATCCTTCCAGTCCTTTCCTATCCACATATTTATCCAAATGTTTTTGAAATGTTGTTAATGTACCCCCCTCAACCACATCTGCTGGCAACTCATCCACGTACCAGCCCTCTGTGTAAAGAAGTGGCCCCTCAGGTTCCCTTTTATTCCTTCCCCTTTAACCTTAAAATGATCCCATCTAATCCTCGATTCTCTACACTTGGAAAAAGACAGAGAGCATTAAGCCTATCCGTACCCCTCGTGATTCTATACAGCTCTATAAGGACTCCCTCAGTCTCTTACACGCTAAAGAAAAGGTCCTGGCTTGTCCAACCTCTCCCTATAACTCAGACCATTGGGTCCTGGCAACGTCTTTGTAAATTTCTTCTGCACTCTTTCTAATTTAATAACATCCTTCATATAACAAGGTGACAAAAACTGAACACAATACTCCAAGTGTGGCCTTTACGAAGTCCTGTGTAACTGCAACAGAAGGTCCCAACTTCTATACACAATATCCTGCCTGATGAAGGCCAATGATCCAAAAGCCTTCTTCTCTGCCCTGCCTACCTGTGAAACCACTCTTAGAGAACTGTGCACCTGAACACCAAGGTACCTCTGCCCACTGCACCCCTTAAGACCCTCCCATTCACCATGAAACTCCTACCTTGATTTGAGTTTCCAAAATGCAAGACCTCACGCTTCTATATTAAATTCCATTTGCCATTTCTCGGCCCATCTCCCACCTGATTAAGTCCCTGCTGCAATTTCTGATAAACTTCCTCACTGATCATGCTCCCAATTACTTTAGTGTCATCTGCAAACTTACTAATCGTACCTTGTACATTCTCAACCAAATCATAGATAACAAACAGCTATGGACCCAGCCTCCGGTCTGACAAACATCCTTCCACTAAACCCTCTGCTTCCTACCATCAAGCCAACTGTGTATCCAATTGGCCAGCTCCCCCCCGCATTCCACGTGATGGAACCTTCCTGAGCAGCCTGCCATGTGGAACCTAATCAAAGGCCTTACTGAAATCCATCGAGACTACGTCTATCACTCTGCCCTCATCAAACGTCCTGGTAACTTCATCAAAGAACTCTAACAAATTTGAGAAGCATGATCTCCCACTCACAAGTCTATGCTGACTGCTCCGAATCAAACCCTGTGTACGTAATGGGTGCAGTCAATGGTATGCTGTCCTTCATTGGAAGATGATTCGAGTACATAAGTAAAGCCATCTTCCTGCTGTTGTAGAGCCTTGCTGGGAGAGCATTTGGGGCACTCTCTACAGATTTGATCTCCTTTGTAAGGAATGATCTCCTTACCACAGACACGGGTGATGGTAACATGGGGATAGAGTGAATAAGCTGAGTGTTTAATCTGTAGAGCTATGAGAGACGAAGAAATGGTGACGCTGAAACTCGAGGAGTGGCAACGATTACTTATTTCCAAAAAAGGCATTGACAGGGAGAGAAATTCCATACATTACCCAGGATTGATTGGTGTGATTTATTGTCACATGTATCTCAGTACAGGGAAACACTTTATTTATGAGCAGCGGAGGAAGATCATAGTAAACATGGTCAGACAGATCATAGGGTGGAAATAGACTTGGACAGAGAAAGGCATACAGGTTACACTGAACAGGACGTGCCCTAGACAAGGTCAACATGAACAAGATCACCATTATTTGAACTTAGAGAGTCCATTCATCAGTCTAACGTAGCTTACCTAATAGTTTATATGCCTAAATTAACTCTCCCCATGTTATTGTGCAGTCGGTGAGTGAACCCTGTACTGAACGTCAGGTTGTTCACAATCCCCAACAGCAGGAACAATACCTTCCATCTGAAACAGGTAGCCATTCCCACCAGCTTCCGCCCTACATAGAGAACCCCAGGCTGGCTTCTCAGAGATGGAAGGTGCCTTCTTGAGACTTCACACAAGACATATGGCTTCCTTGCTCACCACTAGAAAACCACGTTAAGGTCCCACATGTGTATCATAAGCAACAGAGCCAGGAGGAACAACGTGGAGCAATCTGTCTGTGCAGCCTCTGCTCCACTTGTTCATCATGTTAGAGCATCATTTACGAGACACTTAAGACTGCCGATGCTGGAGACCAGAGTAGAGCATCAATTGCTGGAAAAGCACAGCGGGTCAGGCAGCATCCGAGGACCTGGAGAATCGACATTTCAGGCATGAGACGTTCATCAGTAATCAGCAAAAATTTCTTCATTCTGCCCCCGTGTAAGTGCATTGAGGTGGGAATGGCGTCCTGCTGTTCCTGTGTAAGTGACTCAAGGGACTGACTGGCTTCTTCCTCGTCCAATTGGACAGGGCCAAGGGCCTGACTGGTTACCCCTGGTTCCTGTTTGACAGGTCATTGTACTGACTAGTATGACAATGCTGCAGCTTTAACAGGCTATTTTGTCCGGGCTTCTTTTATGAAAGAGATTGAACGATCGTTACCAAGCTAGTTAGTTAAGACCACTTGAGTAACAGCTAGGGAGGCCTTGGGTTTATTTTAATGCAGCCTGAATGGGTGTGACCAGCTCTCACAGATTAGGATCTCTGGGTTTTGGTTTCTCAGTGACATCAGAAACTATTGGGGTCGCCACAGAGTTGGAAGCTTCAGTGGATGTTTCCTGGTTGCTACTCTCTCTGAATTTTCTCTTGATGCTGTTTTTAATTCCTGGATTGGAGAAATGTTTGCGACATTCTGTGTCTGAATATTTCTTTTTGCCAGGGGCTGTGTTTATGGGATTTCCCTATACTGGAACAGTTCATTAGTAATAGTTCCTAGATCTATTATTCTGTTAACTTGTCCAATAAAATTACGTTATTCTAAATTTCTCTTTCTTTGGTTTCATTTTCTCTTTCGTGTTTAAGTAGAGAGTGTTTTGCTTCACACCGAGTAGTTTGACCAGTCACACAGCATCTGGAACAGACACTTTACATTTCCTTTACAATAAAAAAAATAGAATCTATGCTACTGCCTTCAAATATTTTTGAGGGGCTCTGGTGTGGTCCATCACACTAGACTCCTTCTCTTCCTGAGTAATAGGCTGGAGGCACTGAATGGGCTGTCCCTGTTCTTCTCCAATAGTGTCAATGGGCTGAATGACTTCCTCATATTCCTGTGAAACCAGCGTGAGGTGTTGAATGAATTCTTGTTTTACTGTGGCAATGTGCAGTGCCCGCCAGTGCTGTTACATGAATGTTATGGACACTTTAACAGCACAAGTCTCAATGGAATCTGAATCCTGCTACACACGGACAAAGACCAGTTCAGGAGCTGACGGGGGACAAAATGTTCTGAACATTGTGGAATCTTCAGCGACCATCCCCAATTCTGATCTTATGGTGGGGAAGGTGGGGCCGGGGAGACATTGATGAAACAGCTGAAGATGTTTGTGAAGAGGACACTACCCTGAGGATCTCACACAGAGGTGACCCAGGACTGAGATGATGAACATCTTCCTTTGTGCCATGTTTGACCCCAAACACTGGAGAATTTACTCGGATTCCCATTAAGTCCAGTTTTGTTAAGCTCCTTTACGTCAACAGATATCAACCACAGCCTTGATATCGGGGCCAGTCATTTTTATCTGAACGCTTGTGACAACCTCTTTTGTTCATATCAAAAGGCCATGATATAGGAGCAGCAAGTGTTTTCTTCAAACAGGTGGGATTGAATGTCAGGATTTCTCTTCTCAAGGGTGTTCGGGGAGCTAGATGACTGAAAGTATTTGAAGAGGAGGTAGACGGAAATTGACCTGTCAGAGAGTTGAGGGCGATGAAGAATTGGATATGAAAGAGGATTTGAGACCAGGAGCAGATCAGTCATGATCTTAAAGAAGGGCAAGGCAGGCTTGGGGAGTGAACAACATGCCCCTGTTTCTGATGTTCTCTCATTCTGTTATTGGAAAGTTAGTGGGTGTTATTTTCATGAATGTTCTGTGATTGAATGTTGCAGACAGGGAGACCAGAGGATTTTGTGAGCCATCCCTGAGTGAGCCATCACTGAATCTGGGTCTACAACATGACCAACAAATGAAGCACAAGTTGCAGAGAGGGGAAGCTCTGTGAAGAGAGATGAGGGGCCTCTTTCATACCCAGACTGGGTTTTCCAATTACATTTCCCAATTCACTTCAAACCGTGTGGGACAGTACTGAGGGGCTGAATCGTCTCCTGTGATTCTGTGCAACAGGTTATAGGAGTAAGTAGCCTCCAACTGCTCCTGTCCAGCAGGTTTGAGGGGCTGAATGGAACACAGGAACATGGGACTGAGAAACAGGAGTGGGTCATTAGATACTTTGAGCCTTCTCCACCAGGCACTAAAATTGTAGCTGATCAGGTTGTGGTCTCAGCCTCACTTTCCTGTCTACGTCCCATTGTGCACTTCTTTGTCAAATATTTAACTAACGCAGCTTTCAATCAATGTGAACATAGAGACACGATAATCTTCCACTGAAGAGAATTCCGACTTGAAAAGTCCTTTCAGAATTATTCATCATCCTTCTTATAGAATCAGAGAGTCATGCAGAATGGAAACAGACCCATTAGTCCAATCTGTTCTCTCCGATCAGATATCTAATCTGATTTAGTCCCATTTGCCAGCATTTGGCCAATAATCCTCCTGTGATTGTACCCGCCTTGACCACTTCCACTGACTGCACTTTCTGTCCACACACCACTCTCTGTGTGAAATATTTACCTTCACGTCCCTTCTAAATCATTCGCCCTCTCCCCTCCAACCTCTGCTGTCTTGTTCTGGACTCCCCTATCCTGGGGAGCAGAACATGGCTGTTCAGAATATCCATGCCCCTGATGGTTTTTTCAACCTCTATAATGTTGCCTCTCAACCTCTCACACTCCAGGGGGAAACACCTCAACGTAATTAGCCTCTCCCTATAGCTCAAGCCCCCAGTCCTGGAACATCCGTGTAAGACATTTCTGCAGAAATCCGAGTTGTACGCAGTATTCTTAAAGTGGTCTCACCAACATCCTGTATCGATGCACCATACCACCACAACTCCTATACTCAATGCTCTGACTGATTAAGGCAAATGTGCCAAATGTGTTCAGCACCATTCTGTCTACCTGCGACTCACTGCTACAGGTAATCATGTACGTAAACATCAGAAAGTTAACATGATGGTAGTGACAGCAGATAGGAGGACCAGTGATACATTAATCATTATTGAGATTAGATTGTGTTGGGAACATGAGCTTAACATGTCAGGAAGTGAAATCAAAGCAATGGGTTCAGGGTGGGTTATATACAAAATAACAGATAGCCCGGAGTGAGTTACAGACTGGAATCTAATCGATGGGTTCGGGTGGTTAACATACAGAATACCAGATACCCCGGAGTGAGTTACAATCTGGAATCTAATCAAGGTGTTCAGGGTGGTTTATACACAGAATAACAGTTACCCTGGATTGAGTTACAGCCTGGAATGTAATTGAGGGGTTCAGGGTGTTTAATATACAGAATAACAGGTCGCCCAGAGTGAGTTACAGACTGGAATCTAATTGAGGGGTTCAGGGTTGTGTATATACAGAATAACAGATAGCCTGGAATGTGTTACAGATTGGAAACTAATCGAGGGATTTAGGATGATTTATGTGAAGAATAACAGATACCCTGGAGTTAGTTACAGCCTGGAATCTAATCGAGCGGTTCAGGGTTGTTTATATACAGAATAACAGATAGCCCGGAGTGGGTTACAGCCTGGAATCTAATCGAGGGATATGTTAACCTTTTTATGTGAAATAACTTGTAACTGGGAGTGAGTCACAAAGTGTACTATTGGCCAAGTGGTTTCAAATCTTGACTCACATAAACACAATGCAGTCACAAACTATACAACTTTCCTGACTCCCAACTTTCCTTGTTTGAGGACTATCCTCCTCTGTTTTCCCCTTTCACTGAAAGTATTAATATACCTTTTATACTGCACTGCTATTCTGGTTACAGTGCTACCTATCTCTCACTGTCTCATTTATCTTCAATCCTGTTGAAAGATACTTAAACCAACAGACACACAAAGTTCCAGAAAAGCTTTGTTCAATTGCAGGTGCATTATTTTCTTTTATTTGTAGATAACACAATTTGAACCCACAGAAGGACAGTGTGGAAATTGAGAAACCCTTCAATTTGGGATGAGGCCTAGCCAGGCAGGCTTCTGATACAACGCTGCAAATCTACAATTCAGTGGCTGAGCTCTTTCAGGTTTTGTATATTATGTCTCTCTCATATATTAGGAGCTTGGAAAGTAAGGCAGACCTTACTGGAATGTCACATTGTCTCTCCGCATTCACTATAAACAGGTACTGGGATTTGCATTTTAATCACCTTCAAAGAGCTGTCTCCATTTCCTATCTCTGCTGGCATCAATGAATGGAAATGGCTTTTGACACGTTGCCCCCTCTCCCTTGCTGAAAGTATTCCTGACACAAATCGGTCAGGCAGTCATTTTAGATTTGTCCACAGCCACCATTTTATATCAGCAAAACTGCACGACTACTGTGTGCAGTTCTGATCTCCAAATTTGAGGAAAGACATTCTGGCCATTGAGGGAGTGCAGCGTAGGTTCACGAGGTCAATTCCTGGAATGGTGGGATTACCTTACACTGAAAGACTGAAGCGACTGGGCATGTATACCCTTGAGTTTAGAAGACTGAGAGGGGATCTGATTGAGACATATAAGATTATGAAAGGATTGCACACTCTGGCAGGAGGAAACATGTTTCCGCTGATGGGTGAGTACCGAACCAGAGGACACAGCTTAAAAATACGGGGTAGACCATTTAGGACAGAGATGAGGAGAAACTTGTTCACCCAGAGAGTGGTGCAGAATACTCTGCCCCAGAGGGCAGTGGAAGCCCAGTCTTTGGATTCATTTAAGAAAGAGTTGGATAGAGCTCACAAAGATAGTGGAATCAAGAGTTATGGAGATAAGGCAGGAACAGGATACTGATTAGGAATGATCAGCCATGATCATATTGAATGGCGGTGCAGACTCTAAGGGCTGAATGGCCTACTCCTGCACCTATTGTCTTTGTCTATTGTCTATTGAGTGTATATAAATTAGGAGAAGCAAGAGAGACTGGCAGCATCAATGCAGTTTGAAAATATATAAAACATTGAACACGCACACAGAATCACACACAAACAGACATGCACAGACACACAGAATCACACACACAGGGATACAGACACCTTCCAGGAGCCGTCTCCATTTCCTATCTTGCAAGAGAATTCATGTTATGATGATGCATTCATGCAGGACAGTAAACAGCTTTTGAGACTTTCCCCATTGTGACAGAAATTCAGTCCCAATCTGAAACTTGGAGATATGTAACAGGACAGAAATGAACCAGCAGCTTTCTGTGTTCCTGCTCCCAATGTAACATTTGACCATTTAGTTTATCTTGTCTTCGGTCTAACATCCAACAAGGATCACTTCACAGATCCAATAACAGATCCCCAGGAGTGAGTTCCAGACTGGAATCTAATTGAGGCATTTAGGGTTTACACAAAGCAGAAGAGATACCCAGGAGTGAGTTACAGACTGGGATCTTGTCGAGGGGTTCAAGGTGGTTTACATACAGAACAACAGATAACAAGGAATGAGTCACAAAATCACGGAGTCATACAGTCATAGAGATGTGCAGCATTGAAACTGACCCTTTGGTCCAACCCGACTATGCCGACCAGATATCCTAACCTAGTCCAGTCTCTTTTTCAAGCGCTTGGCCCATCTCCCTCCAAACCTTCCCATTAATATACCCATCGAGATGCATTTTAAATGTTGCAATTATACCAGCCCCCACCACTTCCTCTGACAGTTCATTCCATTCATGTACCACCCTCTGAGTGAACAAGTTGCCCCTTTGGTCTCTTTCATATTACCTCTCACACTAAACCTATGCCCTCTAGTTCTGGACTTCCCACCCCAAGGAAAATACTTTGTCTATTTATCCTATCCATGCCCGTCATGATTTTATAAACCTTGATAAGGTCACCCCTCAGCCTCTGATGCTCCAGGGAAAACAGCCCCAGCGTATTCACCCTCTCCCTGTAGCTCAAATCCTCTAACCCTGACATCCTTCTTGTAAATCTTTTCTGAAATCTTCCAAGTTTCACAACCTCCTTTCGATAGGAAGGAGACCAGAATTGCACGCCATATGCCAACAGTGGCCTAACCCATGTCCAGTCCAGCCACAACATGACCTCTCAATGCCTATACTCAAAACTCTGACCAATAAAGGAAAGCATACCAAACGCTGCCTTCATTATCTTATCCACCTGCCACTCTACTCTCACGGAGCTACGAACCTGCACTTCAAAGTCTCTTTGCTCAGCAACTCTCCCACGGACCTGACCATTAAGTGTATAAGTCCTGCTCAAATTTGCTTTCCCAAAATGCAGCGCCTCGTGTTTATCGAAGTGGAATAGAATTGAAGGTTTTGGGGTGTTTTTGAATCATGCCAGTCACACATACATGGAAGTGAGTTACACGTTGGAATCTAATCGAGAGGGTTCCGGGTGATTCATTTAATCCCGACAGTGGGGAAACAAGCCCTTCAGCCCAACAAGACCACACTGACGCTCAGAAGAATAACCCATTCAGACCCATTTCCCCACATTTACCCCTGACTAATGCACCTCACGCACATATCCCTGAACACCATGGGCAATTTTAACAGGGTTTGGATTGGATGGTTAATATACAGACTAACAGATACCCAGGAGTGTGATACAGACTGGAATCTAATCAAAGGATTGAAGTGGCTAATGTACAGAGCCCCTTAAAATTGGAAGTCAGTTACAGATTGGAATTTTATCAAGGGGATTCGGGACGATTATATGTACAATAACAGATACCCCAGAGTGAGTTACAGACTGGAATCTTATCGAGGGTTTCAGGGTGGTTTATATGCATAATAACAGGTAGCTCGGAGTGAGTTATAGAGTCATAGAATCATAGAGATGTACAGCATGGAAACAGACACTTCCGTCCAACCTGTCAATGCCGACCAGATATCCCAACCCAATCTAGTTCCACCTGGCAGCACCTGGCCAATGTCCCTCCAAACCCTTCTTATTCATATACTCATCCAAATTCATCTTAAATGTTGCAATTGTATCAGCCTCCACCACTTCCTCTAGCAGCTCACTCCATACACGTACCACCTTCTGCGTGAAAAAGTTGTCCCTTAGGTCTCTTTCATATCTTTCCCCTCTCAAACCATCCTATGCACTGTGGTTCTGGACTCCCTTACCCCAGGGTAAACCCCGATAAGTTCACCCCTCAGCCTCCGACACTCCAGGGAAAATAGCCCCAGACTGTTCAGCCTCTCCCTGTAGCTCCAATCCTCCAACCCTGGCAACATCCTTGTAAATCTTTTCTGAACCCTTTCAAGTTTCACAATATCTTTCCGATAGGAAGGAGACCAGACTTGCACGCAATATTCCAAGAGTGACCTAACCAATGTCCTGTATAGCCGCAACATGACCTCCCAACTCCTGTACTCGGTACTCTGACCAATAAAGGAAAGCATACAAAACGCCTTCTTCACTATCCTATCTACGTGCGACTCCACTTTCAAGGATCTATGAACCTGCACACCAAGGTCTCTGTGTTCAGCAACACACCCTAGGACCTCACCATTAAATGTAGAAGTCCTGCTAAGATTTGCTTTCCCAAAATGCAGCACCTCGCATTTATCTGAATTAAACTCCATCTGCCACTTCTCAGCCCATTGGCCCATCTGGTCCAGATCCTGTTGTAATCTGAGGTAACCCCCTTCGCTCTCCACTACATCTGCAATTTTGGTGTCATCTGCAAACTTACGAACTGTACCTTTTATGATCGCATCCAAATCATTTATATAAATGACAAAAAGTAGAGGGCCCAACACTGATCCTTGTGGCACTTCACTGGTCACAGGCCTCCAGTCTGAAAAACAACCCTCCGCCACCACCCTCTGTCTTCTACCTTTGAGCCAGTTCTGTATCTAAATGGCGACTTCGCCCTGTATTACATGACATCTAACCTGCTAATCAGTCTCCCATGGGGAACCTTGTCGAACCCCTTACTGAACTCCATGTAGATCACACCCACTGCTCTTCCCTCATCAATCTTCTTTTTTACTTCTTCAAAAAATTCAATCAAGTTTGTGAGACATGATTTCCCACGCACAAAGCCATGTTCACTATCCCGCATCTGTCCTTGCCTTTCCAAATTCATGTACATCCTGTCCTTAGGATTCCCTCCAACAACTTTCCCACCGCCGAGGTCAGGCTCACCGGTCTATAGTCCCCTGGCTTGTACTTACCACCCTTCTTAAACAGTGGCTCCACGTTTGCCAACCTCCAGTCTTCCAGCAATTCACCTGTGACTATCGATGATACAAATATTTCAGCAAGAGGCCCAGCAATCACTTCTCTAGCTTCCCACAGAGTTCTCAGGTACACCTGATCAGGTCCTGGGGACTTAACCACCTTTAACCATTTCAAGACATCCAGCACTTCCTCCTCTGTATATCTGCAACATTTTGCAAGATGTCACCATCGATTTTCCTGCAGCCTTTATCTTCCATATCCTTTTCCACAGTAAATACTGATGCAAAATATTCATTTAATATCTCCCCCATTTTCTGTGACTCCACACAAAGTCCGCCTTGCTGATCTTAGAGGGGCCCTATTCTCTCCCTAGTTACCCTTTGGCCTTAATATATTTGTAAAAACACTTTGGATTCTCCTTAATTCTATTTTCCAAAGCTATCTCATGTCTGCGTTTTGCCCTCCTGAGTTCCATCTTAAGTATACTCCAACTTCCTTTATATTCTTCTAAGGATTCACTCGATCGATCCTGTCTGTACCTGACATATGCTTCCTTCTTTTTCTGAACGAAACCCTCAATTTCTTTAGTCACCCAGCATTCTCAATAACTACCAGCCTTCCCTTTCAACCCTGATAGGAAGTTACAGCCTGGAATCGAATCGAGGTGTTTCTGGTGGTTTATATACAGAATAACAGATAGCCCGAAGCGAGTTACAGCCTGGAATCTAATCGAGGGGTTCAGGGTTGTTTATATGCAGAATAACAGATTACCCGGACTCAATTACAGCCTGCAATGTCATCGAGGGGTTCAGGTTTGTTTATATACAGATTAATGGATAGCCCGGAGTGAGTTACAGCCTGGACTCTAATCGAGGGGTTCAGGGTTGTTTATATACAGATTAACGGATACCCCAGAGTGAGTTACAGCCTGGAATCTAGTCGAGGGGTCAAGGAGGTTAGTATACAGAATAACAGATAGCCCAGGGTTTGTTACTGCCTTGAATCTAATCAATGTCTGTTCACTTTAAGATAGGACGGGATTTGCTGAATCGAAAGTACAGCCACAGATGCCAGCTAAAGGTCAGACTGTTCCAAATGTAACAATTAGCTGGGAAATGGAAACCTGAGTTTTGGTTGCTGTTTTGACAGCAATTCAAATGCAATCAAAGACTTTAAATAATGGTCAGAATATCCGAAGCCAAATGGAATTTGAATATTATTCTTCGTACACCTGGAAATCAATCAAATTATGAGAATTATTGTATCATGGGAAGTAAATAAATCCAGCGTTTTGAAAATAGAGGGAGAGCCGCTCCCATCCATTCGCAGATTAAATGCTGTAGAGCAGGAGTGCTAACTGGCCATCTCAAACAGTCTCTATCAAAGACACATGTTCATGTCAAACCTACTTGCTTTACAATAAAACATGACCCAGGGAGATCAGCAGCTGAAAGAGTGAACACAGTGGGGAAGATAGAGACTGTGTGGTCTTGAGATTTTAACGTTTAATATGTGTGTTATTGGAACAGCATATTTTTTACAGAGTTGGAGTCAGATAGTAAGTAGCTGAGAAAAGAGGGGCTTGTATTTGCGAATAGTTTTTGTTTAGTGTTCACTATAAAAGTTAAGAAACTTACTTGCTAATTTTTGTTTAAATAGTGGAATGTAGGAGATCTGTGTCACTCATATGTGAACAGATTACAATGTGAGGCGAGCTTTTCTGGATGTTTGGTTTTAATTAACAAAGTGGTTTGACTCCACCTTGTAAATGTCCATCCACACTAAACCCATTTCCCTGCAGTTGGCCCATATCCTTCCAGTCCTTTCCTTTCCACATATTTATCCAAATGCTTTTGAAATGTTGTTAATGTATCCCCCTTAGCCACATCTTCTGGCAGCTCATCCACGTACCAGCCATTTATGTAAATAAGTGGTCCCTCAGGTTCCCTTTTATTCCTTCCCCTTTAACATTAAACTGATCCCCTCTCGTCCTCGATTCTCTAAACTTTGGAGAAAGACTGAGAGCATTCACCCTATCCATATCCCTCATGATCTTATACAGCTTTATAAGGTCCCCCCTCAGTCTCCTACGCTCTAAAGAAAAGGTCCTAGCTTGTCCAACCTCTCCCTATAACTCAGACCATTGGGTCCTGGCAATGTCCTTGTAAATTTCTTCTGCACTCTTTCTAATTTCATTATATCCTTCCTATAACAAGTTGACAAAACTGAACACAATACTCCAAGTGCGGCCTTACCAAAGTCCTGTGTAACTGCAACATAAATTCCCAACTTCTATACTCAATATCCTGCCTGATGAAGGCCAGTGTGCCAAAAACCTTCTTCACTGCCCTGCCTACCTGTGACTCCACTCTCAGAGAATCGTGCACCTGAATTCCAAGGTCTCTCTGCCCACTACACCCCTTAAGGCCCGCCCATTCACTGTGAAACTCCTGCCTTGATTTGAGATTCCAAACTGCAAGACCTCACACATCTATATTAAATTCCATTTGCCATTTCTCAGCCCAGTTGCCCACCTGATTAAAGTCCTGCTGCAATTTCTGATAAACTTCCTCACTGATCACGCTGCCACTTATTTTACTGTCATCTGCAAACTTACTAATCATACCTTGTGCATTCTCAACCAAATCATAGATAACAAACAGCTCTGGACCCAACCTCCAGTCGGACAAGTATCCTTCCATTCATCCCTCTGCTTCCTATCAACAACCCAACTGTGTATCCAATTGGCCAGTTCCCCCAGCTTTCTACGTGATGGAACCTTCCAGAGCAGCCTGCCATGTGGAACCTTATCAAAGGCCTTACTGAAATCCATAGAGACTACGTTGACCGCTCTGCCCTCATCAACATTCTAGATCACTTCACCAAAGGTGTCTACGAAATTTGAGAAGCATGATCTCCCACTCACAAGTCTATGCTGACTGCTCCAAATCAAACCCTGTGTAAGTAATGGGTGCAGTCAATAGCATGCTGTCCTTCATTGTAAGATGATTCGAGTACATAAGTAAAGCCATCTTCCTGCTGTTGTAGAGCCTTGCTGAGAGAGCATTTGGGGCACTCTGTACAGATTTGATCTCCTTTGTAAGGAATGATCTCCTTACCACAGACACGGGCAATGGTAACATGAGGATAGAGTGAATAAGCTGAGTGTTTAATCTGTGGAGCTGTGAGAGACGAGGAAATGGTGATGCTGAAACACGAGGAGTGGCAGCGATCACTTATTTCGAAAAGAGACATTGACTGGGAGAGAAATTCTATACTTTAACCAGGATTGATTGGTGTGATTTATTGTCACGTGTACCTCAGTACAGGGAAACACTTTATTTATGAGCAGTGGAGACAGATCATAGTAAGCATGGCCAGACAGATCATAGGGTGGAAATAGACTTGGACAGAGTAAGGCATACAGTTTACATTGAACAGGACATGCACTAGACAAAATCAACATGAACAAGATCACCATTATTTGAACTTAGAGAGTCCATTCATCAGTCTAACGTGATCTTCCTAATAGTTTATATGCCTAAATTAACTCTCCCCATGTTATTGTGGGCGGCACGGTGGCACAGTGGTTAGCACTGCTGCCTCACAGCGCCAGAGACCCGGGTTCAATTCCCGCCTCAAGCGACTGACTGTGTGGAGTTTGCACGTTCTCCCCGTGTCTGCGTGGGTTTCCTCCGGGTGCTCCGGTTTCCTCCCACAATCCAAAGATGTGCGGGTCAGGTGAATTGGCCATGCTAAATTGCTCCTAGTGTTAAGTAAGGCGTAAATGTAGGGGTATGGGTGGGTTGCGCTTCGGCGGGGCGGTGTGGACTTGTTGGGCCGAAGGGCCTGTTTCCACACTGTAAGTAATCTAATCTAATCTAATTGTGCATTCGGTGTGTGAACCCTGTACTGAACATCAGGTTGTTCACAATCCCCAACAGCAGCCACAATACCTTCCATCTGAAACAGGTAGTCATTCACACCAGCTTCCACCCGACATAGAGAACACCAGGCTATCTTCTTGGAGATGGAAGATGCCTTCATGAGACTTCACACAAGACATATGGCTTCCCTCCTCACCACTAGAAAACCACGTTAAAGTCCCACATGTGTATCATAACCAACAGAGCCAGGAGGAACAACGTGGAGCAATCTGTCTGTGCAGCCTCTGCCCCAATTGTTCATCATGTTGGAACATCATTTCGGAGACGCTTAAGACTGCAAATGTTGGAGATCAGAGTAGAGCGTCGATTGCTGGAAAAGCACAGCGGGTCAGGCAGCATCCGAGAAGCAGGAGAATCGACGTTTCGGGCATAAGACATTGATCAGGAATCAGCATCAATTACCTCATTCTGCGCCCGTGTAAGTGCATTGAGGTGGGAATGGCCTCCTGCTGTTCCTGTATAAGGGACTCAAGGGACTGACTGGCTTCTTCCTCGTCCGATTGGACAGGGCCAAGGGCCTGAGTGGTTACCCCTGGTTCCTGTTTGACAGCTCATTGTACTGACTAGTGTGACAATGCTGCAGCTTAAAGAGGTTATTTTTATCCTGGTTTCTTTTAAGAGAGAGATTGAACGATCGTTACCAAGCTGGTTAGTTAAGACCACTTGAGTAAACAGCTAGGGAGGCCTTAGGTTTATTTTAATGCAGCCTGAATGGGTGTGGCCAGCTCTCACAGATTAGGATCTTGGGTTTTGGTTTCTCAGTAACATCAAAAACTATCTTGGTCTCCAAAGAGTCGGAAGCCTCAGGGAATGTCTCTTGGCTGCTACTCTATCTGAATTTTCTCTTGATGCTGTTTTCAATTCCTGAATTTTCCTTTTTGCTAAGGGCTGTGTTTATGGGAATTTCTTATGTTGGACTAGTTCATTAGGAATAGCTCCGAGATTGATTATTCTGTTTAGTTGCCCAATACAATTACGTTCTTCTAAATTCCTCTTTCTTTGGTTTTATTTTATCTTCCGTGTTTAAATAAATGGTGTTTTCTTCACACCGAGTATTTTGACCAGTCACATTGCATCTGCGACAGACACTTTATATTTCCTTTAAAATAAGAAAACATTAGAGTCTAGGTTACCGCCTTCAAATATTTTCGAGGGGCTCTGGTGTGGACCATCACACTGGACTCCTTCTCTTCCTGAGTGATAGTCTGGAGGCACTGAAACGGCTGTCCTTGTTCTTCTCCAAAAGTTTCAATGGACTAAATACTTCCTCATATTCCTGTGAAAACAGCGTGAGGTGGTGAATGAACTCTTGTTTTACTGTGGCAATGTGCAGTGTCAGGAAGTGCTTTTACATGAATGTTGTGGACATTTTAACAGCACACGCCTCAATGGAGTCTGGGTCTTGTTGCACATGGACACAAACCAGTTCAGGAGCTGACGGGGGATAAAATGTTCTGAACATTGTGGAATCTTCAGTGACCATCCCACTTCTGATCTTATGGTGGGGAGGGTGGGGGCGGGGAGACATTGATGAAGCAGCTGAAGATGTTTGTGAAGAGGAAGCTACCCTGAGGATCTCCCACAGAGGTGACCCCGGACTGAGATGGTGAACATCTTCCTTTGTGCCATGTTTGACTCCAAACACTGGAGAGGTTACTCTGATTCCCATTAAGTCCAGTTTTGTTAAGCTCCTTTATGTCAACAGAAGGCAACCACTGCCTTGATATCAGGGCCAGTCATTTTTATCTGAACCCTTGAGTCAACCTCTTTTGTTCATATCAATAGGCCATGGTATAGGAGCAGCAAGTGTTTTCTTCAAACAAATGGTATTGAATGTCAGTGTTTCTCTTCTCAACAAAGTTAGGGAGCAAGACGACTGAAAGTGTTTGAAGAGGAGGTAGATGGATATTGACCTGTCAGAGAGTTGAGGGCGATGAAGAATTGGGTATTGAAGAGGATTTGAGACCAAGAGCAGATCACTCACGATCTTAGTGAAGGGCAAGGCAGGTTTGGGGAGTGAATGACCTGCCCCTGTTTCTGATGTTCTCCCATTCTGTTATTGGAAAGTTAGTGGGTGTTATTTTCATGAATGCTCTGTTGCAGTCAGGGAGACCAGAGGATTTTGTGAGCCATCCCTGGGTGAGGTATGGGGGCTGTATTCTCTGTGAATTTGGGTCTACAACATGACCAACAAATGAATCACAAGTTGCAGAGAGGGGAAGCTCTGTAAAGAGAGATGAGGGGCTTCTTTCATACCCAGCCTGGGTTTTCCAATTACATTTCCCAAATCACTTCAAACCGTGTGGGACAGTCTTGAAGGGCCGAATGGTCTCCTCTGTTTCTGTGCACCAGGTTATAGGAGTAAGTGGCCTCCAACTGCTCCTGTCTAACAGGTTTGAGGGACTGAATGGAACACAGGAACATGGGACTGAGGAGCAGGAGTGGGTCATTAGATACTTTGAGCCTTCTCCACCAGGCACTAAAATTGTGGCTGATCAGGTTGGGGTCTCAGCTCCACTTCCCTGTCTATATCCCATTATCCGTGACTCACTTCTCTGTCAAATATTTCCCTAACGCAGCTTTCAATCAACATGAACATCAAGGCACGATAAACCTCCAGCGAAGAGAATTATGACTTGAAATGTCCTTTCAGATTTTTTTGTCATTCCTCTTTAAGACTCAGAGAGTCATGCAGAACGGAAACAGACCCGTTAGTCCAATCTGTTCACTCCGATCAGATATCAAATCTGATCCAGTCCCATTTGCCAGCATTTGATCAATATCCCTCCTCTCAGATACTTTTTAAATGTGCGATTGTGACCGCCTTCAGCACTTCCTCTGACAGCACTTTCTGTACACACACCACTCTCTGTGTGAAATATTTACCTTCAGGTCCCTTCTAAATCAATCCTCCTCACCTTCCACCTATGCCCTCTTGTTTTGGAACCCCCTATCCTGGTGGAGCAGAGTGTGTTAAACACTTTCTTAACCCCACTATTTATATGAGATGCAAATTTTAAAGAATTAAACCTGACGGCCCTAGGTTTTCTGTAAAACAGCACTGCCAAAGGCCCAGCTTTTAATTGTTTAGGTCCTGTTCTTGTTTGATTTAACAAATCCAATGCCTCGCATTAATTCAAACTAAACTCCATCTGCCACCCCTCAGCCCAGTGTGTGGTATTACTGCCACCTCCCCCTAGCATCACTCGACAATACCCATAAAGCTGTAACATTATTCTCCTGTGTGTTTGTTCATCAGACTGTCCTGACATGCTGGGACATACCTCTGCAACAGGCAGGACTCGAATCCAGGCCTTCTAGTCCAGAGCTAGGAACACTACCACACAAGTTCAGGAATTGGAATCAAATCCAGAGCTCTGGCTCAGAGACAGGGACACTACCCAATACAACTACCATACTCAGATTTTGGGTCATATTTTAGTGCCCATTTTCAGTTTGGTGTGGATGATTATAATCAGGTTGCCATTACTGAATTACAAAAAACACTTTGTATTATTAAACAAATGCAAGATATTTGTCTCAACCGTAGGATATTGAGTCTATATGCTATGCTATCGAAATTAACTATGACCATCTTTAATTGCTATTATCTGAAGTCTGCAATATTAAGGAAAGAAATCCTGCAGACACACTCTGCCCAATGAAGGGTCTCAAATAGATATTTATTACTGAACACCAGAGACGAATGAAGAGCTTAATTTCTGGTCCCAAAACACCGATCACTCTTACCCACCTCTAACATGCGACTGCCCTCTTCCTAAAACCATGAAGTGACACCAGGCCGCTGATTACTGTCCAGCCTCTCCTCCCCACTGACTGTGTCTGCAATCTGTTCCTCCTCCCCCTAACCACACAAAGCAAACCAAGCTCAGGGTCTTAGTGAAACTCAAGGCCGGAGTGTGCAGGCATTCTGGAGAGGGGGATGGGCATTTTAAAATTGAAGGAGGGGGAGGTGGCAGTAATATCACACACTGGGCTGAGGGGTGGCAGATGGAATTTAGTTTTGATTAATGCGACGCATTGGATTTGGTAAATCAAACAACAGCAGGACCTATACAATTAAAAGCAGGGCCTTTGGCAATGTTGTAGAACAGAAACCTAGGCCCTCAGGTTTAATTCTTTAAAATTTGCATCTCAAATAGATAGTGTGGTTAAGAAGGTATTTAGCACACTTGTCTTCATTGGTCAGACCTTTGAGTATCAGAATTGGGACGTCACGTTGTGGTTGTACAGGACATTGGTGAGACCTCTTCTGGAATACTGTGTCCAGTCTGGTCATCCTGCCCGCTCATTCCATAGGCACACCACCCTCTGGGTGAAAAAGCTGCCCCTTATGTCACTTTTAAATGTTTCCCCTCTCACCTTAAGCTGATGTCCGCTAGTTTTGGTCTCCCCGTACCCTAAGAAAATACCTTGACTATTCACTTTGATATTACTGACCTTGATATTATTAAGCTGGAGAGGATTGAGAAGAGATTAACCTGGATGTTACTGGGAAAGGAGGGATTGAGCTAGACTGGGATTTTTTTCACTGCAGTATTTGAGATTAAGCAGTAACTTTACAGAGGTTTATAAAATAATGGGGGGTACAGAGAAGCTGAGGGGAGGGCTGATGTCTTTTCCCTAGAGTTGGGGATTCAAAACTGAGGGATATTTTAAGTTGCGAGGAAAAATGATTCGCAAATGTCACGAGAGGTAATTATTTTAGACCGAATCTGGCTTGTGTGTGGAATGAACTTCCAGAGGAAGTGGTGAAAGCAGGGACAGTTACAACATTTAAAGGACATTTAGATCAGTCCATGGATAAGACATCAGTTTGGATGGTGCTGTGAGCAGCTGCCCTCTCCCTTCCCCTCTCTGAATGAATCCCTGTTGGTTTTCACCCTTTGCCAATGTCTGTGCAGTGGCGTGTGGAGGCCAGCAGAGGGTGGCATTGCATCACTTTAAGCACCACAGAGACTGCCAGACCTGCCCCACACAGAAACACACAGATACACACAGCAATTGTTAGGACACAACATTGAGCTCATCTGGTAATATAATCTAAACATAAAGAAATGTTCAATTGGCCTTGTAAACTGTTAAAATATGAGTGACAGAGGACTCCCAAATTCCACTGTTTAAATAAAAACATCAATTTATTTTTTTAACTCTGAAACTGAGCATTTTACATCAACTGTTCACAACTCTGAGACCCCCTTTCTTTAACTGCTTATTACCCTACTCCAACTCTACAGTAATGTACTGTTTCAAAAAGACACTTATTAAAATTACATAAACGTAATTTCAAAACCACACAGCAGCTGTTGTTACATCTGACCTCACACCAAGATCCTTTTTTCCCATCTTTACTAGGAAGACAGGCCCTAACCCTAACCCTATCCCCCTCTCTGTCTATACCCGAAACCCCTCCCATGTGGTGATATTTAAACTGATTCCCCCGCCATCTCTCTCTGGCAGTGAGGTTCATACCCACAGCACCCCCTTGTCAGGGCAACAATGGGGATATGGAGCTGTAAATGGATGGAAGCTGCATATCCTGTCACTTCCAGCCCGGGCTGCATGTTTCCCCACACTGGGCAGGGATCTAACACAGTGTTACTGAGCAATGCACTGGGGTGGGGTACACAGTCCTACATGCAGGGAGGGTAACTGCTCCTGGGTTACAGATTAATTCCCGTGCGATCACTGCACATCCTGCTGTGCTAGTCAGACGATCTGTGGTTTATAGAGAATGTAATGATGTGGTCAGTGCAGCTCCCCGTGCTGGATGGATATGTGGCCTTTGCTCAGTACATCATGTTGGTGGGGTGGATAGGGGGTAAGGTCATGGACAGGTCAAGGAATTCCTCAGAACGTTCTGTCCCTGACATTCTATAACTGACATTCCCCGGAACGTTCTGTCCCCGACATTCTATAACTGACATTTCCTGGAACGTTCTGTCCCCGACATTCTATAACTGACATTCCCCGGAACGTTCTGTCCCTGACATTCTATAACTGACATTCCCCGGAACGTTCTGTCCCTGACATTCTATAACTGACATTCCCCGGGACGTTCTGTCCTCAACATTCTATAACTGACATTCCCCAGAACGTTCTGTCCCTGACATTCTATAACTGACATTCCCCGGAACGTTCTATCCCTGACATTCTATAACTGACATTCCCCGGAACGTTCTGTCCCCGACATTCTATAACTGACATTCCCCGGAACGTTCTGTCCCTGACATTTTATAACTGACATTCCCCGGGACGTTCTGTCCCTGACATTCTATAACTGACATTCCCCGGAACGTTCTGTCCCTGACATTCTATAACTGACATTCCCCGGAACGTTCTATCCCTGACATTGTTTGTGAACGGCCGGACGTCAGTGAATTGAACAAACGATAAGATCCCGAGGGAAGAGATCCCGTTCCAGGGAGAAGGAGACACTGTTCCGAAGGCCCCTCAGGCAGTTAAAGGGGTGAATACATTTTCCCTGCGTTTACATTTCTCCACGACACAGGATCGACCACAATTTAGACCAAAATACAGAAATTCCCAAACTCCGTTTGTCTTCAGGAAACTGGGAGAGAATCCTTCAGGACAGCAACGTTTCCACCCTCCGTATTAGGAACTGGGAAGGAGTGACCTGTGTCTGCTCTCGAGTGATCGAGTGTGTGGGAATGTTCTAGAAACCATCTGTCCTTATGGATGTGTCTCTGTGTGTTTGGGGAGGGAGGGTTTCTTGTGGTTTATGTCACATTTTTGTCAGTAATTCCGACCTTCCCATTTGTTATTCCAGCTCCAATTATTTTAATAAATCCCTGAATACAGGGACACATTTGTAAATCTCACTGGGTCCCCGATCAAACGGGTCCCTTTGCCTCCAGGCTGATGGATAATGGGTTTGTTTTCCTTCCTCACAGTTAACATAGTGACCATCTACGTCCTGCTTTATAAAGATTGTGGATTGTCTCCATGTGTCAGACGTTACCTGGGGGCTATGGCAGCGGCGGATCTCCTGGTCATTATCCTCGACCTGATCCTGAGACACATTCCCATTGTTTATCGGGAACAGTTTTATTTCCTGATGGACTCCGTCCCCGTGTGTAATATCCACGCCGTCCTGCTTTATGCAGCCACTGACTGCTCTGTCTGGTTCACCGTCACTTTCACCTTTGATCGGTTTGTGGCCATTTGTTGCCAGAAGCTGAAAAGTAAATATTGCAGTGAGAAAACGGCGGCTGTGGTTCTGGGAGCAGTGACTGTGCTGAGCTGTTTAAAGAACATTTCCTGGTATTTTATGCTCAAGGCTCGGTATCGGCTGGGGAACCTCCCCTGGTTTTGTTCTGTAACAGTCGCTGTTCAATCCTCCATTGTCTGGGTCACAATCGAGTTCCTCCACCACAGTCTAACCCCGTGTGTCCCATTTCTCCTGATTCTGCTGCTCAATGTTCTCACCGTCAGACACATTTTAGTGACCAGCAGAGCCCGCAGGAGACTCCGCGCTCACACCAATGGGGACGCTCAGTCTGACACTGAAATGAGAAACCGAAAAAAATCCATCATTTTACTGTTTGTGATCTCGGCCAATTTCATCCTGTTATGGTCAACGTTCATGCTGTTTTCTATATGGAGACGGATGTCGTGGATTGGGTATTACTCTGTGTATCTCGATGACTTTGTGCAGGAATTGGGCTTCATGCTGCAGCTCCTCAGTTGCTGCACAAACACCGCGATTTATGCCGTGACCCAGACTAAGTTCAGGCAGCAGCTGAAGAATGTGCTGAAATATCCCTTCCCCCAAATCCATCCATCCATCAAATTCCCTCATTAATCAATCCATCCGGGATTTTCTCATTTCAGTTCAGTGTTTCAGTGATGGAGCAACCTGTCGCTATGGTAACAGACTGAGGGTAGCGCTGGTTTGTCCATCCTTATCCCCCAGGGGGGTTACAGGGAAACATTTCAATGTTTCTCACAACTCAGGGGCCAGTGAGATAAGGCACCATCCCACTGACTGTATCCATCACTTCCATTTGTAACCAATAAAAATGTTGATTAAAGCGTGCCGAGCAGCAGAGTGACCGATGTTGTTGTGTGTCTTTGTGTTGGAGAAGCTGAGCTGGAGAGAGAGAGAGACTCAGTCCCAAGTCCTGGTCCTCAGGGAAGGGGAGGACACCGCGCCCTGAGCTCAGGAGCTGGGTTTAACACCCTCTGTCCCCCCACTCCAACCTGGACTCCCCATTTCATCTTCCCCCCACTTTCTACTCAAATCTCTCCCTCTTTCACACCACCCCTCCTCTTCCCTCTCTCACCACCCCTCCTCTACTCCCTCTCTCCCCCTCTCTCACACACACACCCAACCCCAGTTTCTCCACCTGCCTCCACTCTCCCCTTTCCCCTCACCCTCACTCTCTCTGTCCTGCCGTCTCTGCCTCCCTCCAGCAGTTCCATCTATACCCCATTATCCCCCTCTCCTACATCCCATATCTCCCACCCCCCACCACAGGCAGCCTCACGACCAATCACCCCCCACCCCCCAGTCTCTGGGTCAGAGGAAGAGGGAAGGACCAGGAAAGCAGATTGTGACTGAGGGAGAGGGAGGGAGGGAGAGAGATTCAGTCAGAGACAAACAGAGGGAGGTGGGGACAGAGAGAGACACTGATTGAGGGGGTCAAGAGTGAGAGGGCGGAGCGAGAGTGAAGGAGTGGGGGGAGAGAGAGAGGGGGCAAGGGAGAGATAGGGTGAAATACTGGAGTGCGAGAGAGGGGAGGGAGGGAGGGGAGGGAGAGAACGAGGGAGGGAGAGGTGGGAGGGAGGGGAGGGAGAGAGAGAGGGAGGGAGAGGAGGGAGTGTGCGAGATAAGTGGCTGTCCAGCCCCATCTACGGCACTTTTTATTTCCCTTCCCAGGAACAAAGACACGGAGGAGTCAGTCCAAAACTTTTCATTCAACTTTGCAAAGTCGGGTGCTGTTCCCAAAGGTACACACACACAAGCATAGTAATCTCCACACATTATATACATGTATATGTGGGCTGGGTTTACTACTGCTGCCTTGACCAACGAGTGCTCGGATTCCCCACTGTTTTCCTTATTTGGGTTCTGGTGCCTGGGATTCTTTTATCATTCACTTGGCCAATCAGTGTTTGAGCTTCCCATTCTTCCCTTATATGGATGATGTTGTACAACTGTGGTTAAGGGCGGCCTCTCAACTATCGAGGAAAGCTGTTACAACTGTTTCATTCATATAAACGTGGGGGAGGTCCGGCAACAGTTGAGTGCCTGCTTGTGTTTACTATGAGGTAGAAAAGACTAAAAGGCAGCTAACCGTTTAAAAATTACACTACCCCCTACAAATCCCCCGTGTCTTTTCTTACGGCCTGTAATTTTTCAACCGTAAGTTTCTTCTCCAGGGCATTTAATAACTCCCGAGCTTGTTCATCAAACTGCCCTTCTCTAATACTACCCCCGCCCAAGAGGGATTCACGTTGTTCCATCTCGAGATTTATTCGTTCAATCTGCCCATAGGGAACATCCTTCTTAGTAAGGGCGGTTTCGATCAGTCGTTGAGTTAATCCACGGACACAGGGAATAACGCAACACCCAAGAGCAGTGAGTACCCCTGCCACCACTATACATGAGACAAGAAAGGGAACAACCACCCCCGTCCATTTACCGAACCAAGCTTCCAACCAGTCCGTGAGGCCAGAGTCGATGCCCGAGTTTTCGGCCAGTTCGTCCGCCAATGTGGTGAGTCCATCCAGGGCGCGGGTGATGGACCCATCAGGGGCTGTGTTGTTGGGGATGAAAGTGCAGCACTGAGTGCCTATCATGACACAAACACCCCCCTTCTCTGCCAACATCATGTCTAAGGCCAACCTATTTTCCCACGCCATCCTACTAGTGGCGTCCAGTTGTTCTGCTATTCCTTTCACTGCATCCCGGGTATAATTAATGAACCTCTGCTGATTGTAGTAAATATAATTAATCCAATCCACGTTCTTATTGATGGTCACCCACCAGAACAGTGACGACTCAAAACCCGCCGCTATCTGGTTCCTAGCCTTGTATTCGTCAGGAACACCCCTGGGGACCCCTATGGCATCTAAATATATGTTATCATCGAAAGAGGTCTCCAAAGCTCGCTCAGTTCTTCCACTAGAATGGGGTTGCTCTTGTTTTTCGAATGCCAGGGTGAATGGGATGGCCAATTGAACGATCGCACAAGTGCCCGTCCATTTTTGGGGCAGGGTCGGTCTCAGAACCCTCCCACCACAGTACCACCAGAGGTCTGCCCTCGGTACATGAATGTGGGAGTAATTCCCGCCCCCGGCAGTTTCATTGACCAGCCGAATTGAACCGCTGCACTTGTCAAATGTCCCCACATCGTCGTCCCACTGTAGTCCCGTCCGAGAGACGCAGGCCTGGTGCGTACCCGTTACCCCTGAGAATGATGGCGGGCGGGGCGCCCCCTCAGACCTGACGGGGGGAAACTTCAAACTCAAGGGTCGACAAGTGGGGTCGTTCCAGGCCTCTCGGTCCTGGTACAGCCTTATCATGCAGTCCATGGCTCGTGGGTGTTTCTCCCATCCCAGCGGGAATGGGACCACCTGAGGGTTAGGGCGGGCACTCGTGCATGCGTAGCAATCACTCTTTTTCATGCTCCTCACAGTATATTTGACCCATTCCATCCAGGCATTCGCCTCCCCGTATCCCGTTTCTATTTCAAAGGTCTTTTCCAAATCCGTTGTCTCAATTATTCTAATCTTTTCCTGCTTATCAGTGGTGGATGAGCCCCCAGACTCAGCTTCAATGACCGTGATATACGTGCAGCACAGCTGCATTCCCCCCCCATCCTGCCTGGCCCCCAACTCTAATACCCAGTATTGTTCTATTAAGTCTCGCCTCGTTCTTTTCCAAGTTCTTTATGGTCAGATAAAGCGGATTGCACTGATTCTGCCCACAATCTCGTCCAGGGGTGATGGGATCACGGACAACTGACACCATAGCCTGGACCCCGGGGGCTGGAGGCCTATTTATGCCTTCCCTACCATACAATTGTAATACTAACGTCTGACCCTGGAATCCCCTTTCTCTCTCTAGATTCTGCTTAGTTTGATTCAGTTGACTTTTAGTCCTACAGGGCACCAACTCACATAGGTCTAAGCTAAGTGTCTGTGTTGATTGGTTGGCAAGCACGGAGATGGTGAACCACTGACGGTCCTCTGCTTGTTTTAACCAGAGGCGAAATTGGGTAACACGCACACTATGACCCAGCCCAAGGACAATGGCATAGCAAGTTAACAATACGATTGACCGCATTTTGTCGCGACACCCGTAGCCCGAGGGCACAGTTCCTTTAGACTCGCCAAAGTCCGATTAGTTCGTTCTCAGAGTCTCTGTTCCTTAGATGCCTTTGTCAGAGAGGTTCGTTCGTCCTCCGTCGGTTGTGGCACTGGTCCCTTGACTCGAGTGTAATGTGTCCAGCCCTTTTCGGCCGTACGGACAGCCATTTCGGTCGTCAAAAGTACCAGGAAGGGACCGTCCCAAGTTGGTTCGAGGGTACGCTGCTTCCAGCTTTTAATCAGGACCCACTGACCCGGCTTGACGGTGTGCACCGCAAACTCGAGGGGCGGCGTCTGTGCCAAAAGTCCCTGTTGGCGTAAACGAGATAGAGCAGACCCCAGAGCCACCACATATTTTTGCACAAACATATCCCGAGACTCAAATACAGGAGGTTCCCCCTTCGGCCCATGGAACGGGAGGCCAAATAACATTTCGAAAGGGGAGACGCCCAAATCCCGCCTTGGCTGGGTGCGAATTTGCAACAGGGCAAGGGGTAGGCATTTGGTCCAAGGCAGGCCGATTTCACTAGTGAGCTTGGTTAGCTGCTTTTTGATGGTCTGGTTCATTCTTTCGACCTTGCCCGAGGAGGGGGGATGCCCGGGGGTGTGCAAATCCCAGTCAATCCCCATTGCTTGCACTACATTCTGGAGGACGGTCGAGGTGAAGTGGCTCCCCTGGTCAGAGTCAATAGCGCGGGGTAGCCCAAATCGTGGGATGATTTGCTCGAATAGAATCTTGCTAACCTGAGTTGCCGTTGCCGTGGTAGTGGGGAAAGCTTCCACCCATCCTGTCAGGTGATCTACCACTACTAATAGATACTTCAGGCGACCTATGGGGGGGAGCTCAGTGTAATCTACCTGAACATACTCAAACGGCCTATAGGCCGGACTCCTACCCCCTTGTCTTGCATGCTGCCGCAGCCCCCTTTTGTTTATCTTTTGACATGTTATGCAATCTCCTGTGACCTGCTTGGCTACCGTGTACAGACCAGGGTGAGCATATCGGCGCAGGAAGGCATCACACAGTGCCTGGGCGCCCCAGTGACCCCCTTGGTGTAAACGGGCAATAATGTCCCGCGTCAACGGTCGATTTAGTAGCTGGCGGCCATCGGGTAAGGTCCACTTGCCTTCCCTATCCTTTGTACCCCCCAGAGACGCGAGAAGAGTTTCTTCTTTGTCAGTAAACGTGGGCACTTCGGTAATTTCGGATATCTGTGGAATCCTTACCAGGCAGTTTATTACTTCCTTCCCCATCCCAGCCAATTTTGCCTGTTCATCTGCCAATTGATTCCCCAGGGTTTCTATTTTATCGTCTTTCTGGTGTCCTTTCACATGTACTACAGCAATCTCTTGTGGCAGCAACAAATCCTCCAAGATCATGGCTACTAGTTCCTCGTGGACCAACTCCTTTCCTCTACTATTTATCATTCCCCTTTCTTTCCAGATCTTCCCAAAGGTGTGTACTACCCCAAAGGCATACTTAGAGTCAGTGTAAATTGTCCCGGCTATTCCCTTTAAATTCCTCAGAGCCCGGTGCAAGGCGTACAATTCGCACGTTTGTGCGGACCAGGCATTCGGTAGCCGTCCACTTTCCACTAATTCCCAACCAGTCTCACTAATGACTGCATAACCGTTGTGTCTCTTCCCATCTATCACTCGAGAGGACCCATCAATGTACCACCGCCTACCTGCATGTAAGGGGGTATCCCTCAGATCTTCCCTCACTTTACTCTGGGACTCTATTATGTCTGAACAGCAGTGTTCCAGTTCCTCCTCCCCTTCCCCTTTCCAAAGAAAGTCCGCCGGGTTCTGGCAGCCCCCGACTTCTATTCGGAGGTCTTCTCGGTCTAACAATATGGCTTCATATTTCAGAATTCTCGAGTCAGTCAGCCACCTCCCGGCTTTCTGATTCAGGATAGTTCTAACCTGCTGGGGAGTAGTGACTGTCAAGGGGGCCCCGAAAGTCAACTTCCTGCTTTCCTCTACCAGCTTTGCCGTGGCTGCCACCGCTTGGACACACTCCGGCCACCCTCGGGAGACTGGATCCAGAATTTTTGACAGGAAAGCCACGGGCTTCCTTTTACCCCCCCAGTCCTGGGTCAATACTCCAAGAGCGGTTCCCTTTCTGGAGTTCACAAAGAGGCGAAATGTCTTACTAAAATCCGGCAAGCTTAAAACAGGTGCGGCCATCAATTTTCCTTTTAGGATTTCAATTAACTTTTTCTCCTCCTCCTCCCATTTTATTCTGTTGGGTGCCTCCTCAATGAGTTTTAGGTACAAGTCTTTAGTAAGGGGGGCATAGTCGTCTATCCATAACCGACAATAGCCTAAGAGTCCCAAGAACTTCCGCAACTCCCTCTTGGTCGTTAGGAGGCCTAGTTCGATTATTGCCCGCACTCTTTCCGGACTTATTCGTTTCTGTCCCTGGCTTATCAAGTGTCCCAGTTACTTAACCTCTTTCTCGACATATTGGAGCTTCTTCTGACTCACTCTTAACCCCTTCTCAGCTAGGTAATTTAACAGGGCATTAGTCCCAAGTAGGACGTCCTCCTCCGCCGGTCCGGATAAAAGGAGATCGTCCACGTATTGTATAAGCTTAAGGGCCGGGGACAAGGTTAGTCCCTCCAATAATTGTTCCAGAATCTGCCCGAACAGAGTCGGGGACTCAGTGAATCCTTGGGGGAGTACGGTCCACCTGTACTGTTGTTTTCTGCCAGTATCAGGATCCTCCCATTCAAAAGCAAAAAGATCCCTACTGTCCTTGTCCAGGGGACACGCCCAGAAGGCATCCTTTAAGTCTATAACACTAAACCAGCCGTGGTCCGGGGGGATTCGCCCCAGAATAGTGTATGGGTTCGGTACCACAGGGTGCCGTACTTGGACAATTTTATTTACCTCCCTTAGGTCTTGGACCATTCGGTAGCTCCCATCCGACTTCCGGACCGGCAGGATGGGAGAATTGTATCGTGACATACAGGGCTCTACCAATCCATCTTTTATTAGGTCTTCCATAACTGTCTTCAGGCCCTGCCTCCCTTCCCAAGAGATGGGGTATTGGCGCACTCTGACGTCGGGGCTCTGGGGCTTTAATTTTACCTCCACAGGTCGAATTGCGAGTCCCCCCCGGTTCCCTTTGGCGACCCAAACCCTAGGGTCTATCTCTGTCAATCGGGACTCACTAAGGTATGACATGGTAACGGCTAATTCTTCCTCTCTCACTTCTGCCCCGTCTCGCTTCTCTCCCTCTCCAACTTTTCTTCGACGTTCCTCTTTCCACCCCATAATCTCCCTCCCCCATTCCGGTGGACTTACAAGCTTCCTGTACGGCTGCCACCATCATTTTTGTCTTATGTTTCTCCCTTATTACATCCCTCTGAACGTACACCTTCTGTGCTTCCCGTAATAATTCTGCAACATCCTTTTCAGCCCAATCCTCCACTTTCTGTAATTTCTTCTGAATGTCAGGCCATGACTTAGTCACAAAGTGCACCTTAAGCATGCTCTTGCCTATTTCCCCATCGGGGTCTAAACCTGAATACTTTCGCATGGACTCCCGCAAACGGTCTAGAAACTCACTCGGGGATTCATCCTTTTTCTGTCCAACTTCAAATGCTTTTGCTAAATTCCGCTGTTTGGGCACGCAGGTTTGGATCCCCCTGATTATATTGCTTCTGAGGTCTGTCATATTGGCCCTTCCCCCCGCGTCGTTATGATCCCACCGGGGGTCCTCTAAGGGGTACTTCTGCTCTCCACGCTGAGGGCCGTCCTGATGCTCCCTATCCCAAATGGCCATTGCACTATTCCGGATCATAACAATTTCATTGTAATTAAATAGTATTCTCATCATGGCCTGCAGTTCAGCCCATGTGTATATACTGGGCCCCAGAAATTGGTCCAGTTGTATTCCCACACTGACGGGGTCGTCCAGTAGATGGGGTAGTTCATTACGGAGTTGCCGGATATCCCCAGAATTTAAAGGTTGTACTACGAACCCGGTCCGTTCGTTCCCAAACGGCACCTCTCGTAAGGGGTTCAGCTGTTCAATATTGTCACTCCTCCCAGCTCTCAATCCCTCTTCTCGACCTCTCCGCATCTCGAGTCGGACTGATTTCCTAGTGCCTGGGGTGAGTTCTGTGCCCCCTCCTGTACCCCCCCCCAGCAGTCCCTTCCTCACTGGTCGTAGCCTGCTGGGACTCGGAATTATCCATCGCAGGAGGGAGGTCCGCGCTGGACGCCTGGTCGTGCGCGGGTGGTATATACGGGGGCGGGGAAGACGGTGGCAAACCGTCGGTGAGGATGTCCCAAGACTTCTGGGGCTTCCTCGGGTCTGTTTGGGGAATCAGAGGATAGAGACGCGTGGGACTCTCGCCGTCTCCCGCCAACCAGGTGGCGGCATATTTGCTCTCCTCTGGGTCAAACGGTTGTTTTCTGTTAACATATACATTTAGGATTTGACACACCCAGTCTTCATCAGACCCATACTCGGGCCAAACTAGCGAGGGGGCGCGGATAGGTTCTTTGGTCCATATAAAACAACAATATTTTATCATGGTCTCTTTCTTTAAGTCCTTCGTTCTACTACTGTCCGTCCATAGACTTAACTTCCGACCTAATGGACTATCGGGGGGTATTTCTTTCCCATTTGCAGTCTTCCCTGACTTTTCCTTAGTAAATCTAGAAGTCTGATTTCCCATGGTTTATCTTCGGTCCTGGTCTTAAACGCCCAAAGCGTTTTCACAGATGACCGTCAAAACCACAATTTCCCGTGGTTTATCTTCAGTCCTGGTCTTAAACGCCCAAAGCGTTTTCACAGATGACCGTGAAAACCACGCGGCCAACAAGGAAGAACAAAAGAATCTCTTACCTTGATCCGTGCACGGAGTTGTCTGGCCTTTTTAAATGTGTGTACCCCCGTGTATAGTCACTAACCGGTCGTCCCAGCACTCGTCCGTGTGTTCCTTTTCCAGGATTCAAAATTATTTTTAAATGAGCCGGGTCACATCGTCTCTTGGCCGACGGCCAACGGACCAAGCCGATCAGTGAGAAGTATAAATATATACTAGACGCGTCTTTGTCGTAATCAGGCTTGATCCGTGAGCCGAAGAGACTGCCCCCCCCCCGGCAATAATTATTTCATCCTGGAGGAGCCCCCAATTGTGCGAGATAAGTGGCTGTCCAGCCCCATCTACGGCACTTTTTATTTCCCTTCCCAGGAACAAAGACACGGAGGAGTCAGTCCAAAACTTTTCATTCAACTTTGCAAAGTCGGGTGCTGTTCCCAAAGGTACACACACACAAGCATAGTAATCTCCACACATTATATACATGTATATGTGGGCTGGGTTTACTACTGCTGCCTTGACCAACGAGTGCTCGGATTCCCCACTGTTTTCCTTATTTGGGTTCTGGTGCCTGGGATTCTTTTATCATTCACTTGGCCAATCAGTGTTTGAGCTTCCCATTCTTCCCTTATATGGATGATGTTGTACAACTGTGGTTAAGGGCGGCCTCTCAACTATCGAGGAAAGCTGTTACAACTGTTTCATTCATATAAACGTGGGGGAGGTCCGGCAACAGTTGAGTGCCTGCTTGTGTTTACTATGAGGTAGAAAAGACTAAAAGGCAGCTAACCGTTTAAAAATTACACTACCCCCTACAGGAGGGAGGGGAGGGAGAGAGAGAGGGAGGGAGAGGGTGACAGAGGGGATGGGAGAGAGGGGAGGGAGGGGAGGGAGAGAACGAGGGAGGGAGAGGTGGGAGGGAGGGGAGGGAGAGAACGAGGGAGGGAGAGGTGGGAGGGAGGGGAGGGAGAGAGCGAAGGAGGGAGAGGGCGAGAGAGGGGAAAGGAGACAGGGGAGGGAGGGAGGGGAGGGAGAGAGAGAGGGAGGGAGAGGGCGAGAGAGGGGATGGGAGAGAGGGGAGGGAGGGGAGGGAGAGAGAGAGGGAGGGAGAGGGCGAGAGAGGGGATGGGAGAGAGGGGAGGGAGGGAGGGGAGAGAGATGGCGAGAGAGGGGATGGGAGAGAGGGGAGGGAGGAAGGGGAGAGAGAGAGGGGGAGAGAGACGGCGAGAGAGCGGAGAGTGGAAGGGAGAGGACGAGAGAGGGGAGCGAGAGTGGGAAGGGCGAGAGATGGTAGAGGTTGAGAGAGGGGAGGACGAGACAGGGGAGGGAAGGAGGGGAGGGCGAGAGAGGGGAGCATGAGAGAGGAGGGTGAGAGCGAGGAGGGTGAGAGAGGGGAGTGTGATAGATGGTAGGGCGAGAGAGGGGAGGGCAAGAGAGGGGAGACCGGGAGAGGAGAGGGAAGGGAGGGGAGGGCGAGACAGGGAGGAGGGCGAGAAAGGGGGAGGGTGAGAGAGGTAGGTGCGAGAGAGGGGGGATGGTGGGAGTGGGGGGTGCAAGAGAGGGGGAGCGAGGTGAAGGTGAGAGGGATGGAGAGGGAGAGAGAGCGGAGGGCGATAGAGGGGAGGGAGGGGAGGGCAAGAGAAGGGTGAGGGTGAGAGGGGGAGTGTGAGAGAGGGGGGATGGCGAGAGAGGGGAGTGAAGGACGTGAGGGCGAGAAGGAAGGGGAGGACGAGAGAGGGGAGGGCGAGACAGCGGGGAGGGCGTGAGAGATGAGGGAAGGAGGGGAGGGTGAGAGGGAGAGAGGGAGCAAGAGAGTGTAGGGAGGGAGGGGAGGGCGAGAGAAGGGTGAGAGTGAGGAAGGGGAGGACGAGAGAGGAGGAGGGCAAGAGAGGAGGAGAGGGAGGGGAGGCGAGAGTGACGGAGAGGGTGCGAGAGGGGAGTGAAGCGAGGGTGAGAGGAGGGGAGAGGGCGAGAGACAAGGGCGAGTGAGGGGAGGGAGAGGGTGGAGAGCGAGAGGGGGATGGAGGCAGGGGAGGGCGAGCGAAGGGTGGGAAGGGAGGGCAAGAGGAAGGGAGAGGGTGAGAGAGGGGATGGAGGGAGGGGACGGCGAGAGGAAAGGAGAGGTTGAGAAAGGTGAGGGAGCACGAGTGAGGGGGAAGGCAAGAGAGGGGGAGGGCGAGAGAGGGGGGAGAGGGAGGGGAGGGCGAGAGGGAGGGAGAGTGGAAGAGAGGTGAGGGAGGGTGTGGAGTGCGAGATAGGTGAGAGGGAGGGTGTTGAGGGCGAGAGAGGTGGAGAGGGAGGGGCGAGAGAGAGAGGGGAGAGGTTGAGAGAGGGGAAGACGAGAAAGGGGCGGTAGGGAGGGGAGCGCAAGAGAGAGGGAGAGTGTAAGACGGGAGTGTAAGAGAGGGGAGTGCGAGAGAGGAGGAGGGCGAGAGAGAGAGGAGGACCAGAGAGGGAAGGGCAAGAGAGAGGGGAGAACGAGTGAGGGGGACAGAGAGAGGGGGGACAGAGAGAGGGGACAGAGAGAGGGGGCAGAGAGAGGGGGCAGAGAGGGAGGGAGACAGAGAGAGGGTACAGAGCGACGGGGGGACAGAGAGAAGGGGGACAGAGTGAGGGGGGCACAGAGCGAGGGGGGCACAGAGCGAGGGGGGACAGAGCGAGTGGGGGACAAAGCGAGGGGGACAGAGAGAAGGGGGACAGAGGGAGGGGGGACATAGCGGGGGGGACAGAGCGGGGGCGGACAGAGAGGGGGGTCAGAGAGAGGGGGACAGAGAGAGGGTGGACAGAGAGAGTTGGGATAGAGGGGGGAACAGAGAGGGGGGAATAGAGAGGGGGGGACAGAGAGGTGGGACCAAAGAAGTAGGGACAGAGAGAGGGGTCAGAGAGAGGGGTGTCAGAGAGCGGGGATCAGAGAGCGGGGGACAGAGAGAGTGGGGTCAGAGAGAGTGGGGTCAGAGAGAGGGTGGACAGGGAGAGGGTGGACAGACAGAGTGGGACAGAGAGAGGGGGAAGAGAGAAGGGGACAAGATGATGAGGGGACAAGATGATTCGGGGTATAGATCGGGTTGACCATGAGAACCTTTTTCCACGTATGAAGTCAGCTATTACGAGGGGGCATAGCTTTAGATTAAGGGGTGGTAGGTATAGGACTGATGTTAGGGGTAGGTTCTTTACTCAGTGAGTCGTGAATTCATGGAATGCCCTGCCAGTAGCAGTGGTGGACTCTCCCTCTTTATGGGTATTTAAACAGGCATTGGATAGGTATATGGAGGATAGTGGGTTAGTGTAGGTTAGTTGGGCTTGGATCGGCGCAACATCGTGGGCTGAAGGGCCTGTACTGCGCTGTATTCCTCTATGTTCTATGTTCTATGGGACAGACAGCGCGGGAACAGAGAGAGGGGGTGCAGAGTTGGGGGACAGAGAGTTGGGGGACAGAGAGTTGGGGGACAGAGAGAGAGGGACGGGGGCGCAGAGAGAGAGGAACAGAGAGAGGGGGGATAGAGAGAGAGGGCTGACAGAGAGATGGGGGGTCAGAGAGAGACGGGGGGCAGGCAGAGAGAGCGGGACAGAGAGAGGGGGGATGGAGAGAGGGGGAACAGAGAGAGGGGGATAGAGAGAGGGGGATAGAGAGGGGGAACAGAGAGAAGGGGGACAGAGAGAGAGGGACAGAGAGAAGGGGGACAGAGAGGGGGAACAGAGAGAGGGGGACAGAGAGAGGGTCAACAGAGAGAGGGGACAGAGAGACGGGGCCGGGGGGCGGAGTGAGAGGGACAGTGAGGGGGGGACAGAGAAAGGGGTACAGTGAGGGGGGGAACAAATAGGCGGGACAGAGAGGTGTACAGAGAGTGGGGGGACAGAGAATTGTGGACAGAGACAGGGGAGACATTGAGAGGGGGGACAGAGGGGAGGAACAGAGAGGGGAAAAGAGAGGGGGGGACAGAGATGGGGTACAGAGAGATAGGGACATAGAGAGGGGTGACGGTGAGAGGCGGGACAGTGGGGGACAGAGGGGGGACGGAGAGAGGGGAACAAAGAGGGGGTACAGAGAGTGGGGGACAGAGAGATGGGTGACAGAGAAAGGGGGACTAAGAGGGGGGTACAGAGAGAGGGGGCAGAGAGTGGGGGGGCAGAGAGATGGGGCACAGAGAGACGGGGGACAGATAGCGGGGGGCTTGGGATGGATACAGAGTGAGGGGTGGACAGAGGGAGGGTGACAGAGAGGAGAGGGACAGAGAAAAGGGGGCAGAGAGAGAGAGGGACAGAGAGAGAGGGACACAGAGTTGGGACAGAGATGGGGGACAGAGAGAGGGGGCAGAGAGAGGGGTGTGCAGAGAGAGGGGGCAGAGAGAGACGGGGCAGAGAGCGAGGGGGCAGAGACCAAGGTGGGACAGAGCGAGGGGGGACAGAGACGGGGGACAGAGACAGGGGGTACAGAGACAGGGGTACAGAGACATGGGGGATAGAGAGAGGGGGGACAGAGAGAGGGGAGACAGAGAAAGAGGGGGCAGAGAGAGTGGGGTCAGAGAGAGTGGAGTCAGAGAGAAGGGGACAGAGAGATTGGGACAGAGAGAGTGGGGGCAGAGAGAGGGGGCAGAGAGAGGGGGGCAGAGAGAGGGGGCAGAGAGCGCGGGAACAGACAGAGGGTGGACAGAGAGAGGGGGGCAGACGGGGGGGACAGAGAGAAGGGGGACAGAGAGGGGAGAGAGAGAGGGAGGGGACAGAGGGGGGACAGAGAAGAGGGGGACAGAGAGGGGGACAGAGAGGGGTGTACAGAGAGGGGGGGTCAGTGAGATGAGAGATTGGGGGGCAGAGAGGGGGGTACAGAGAGGGGGACAGAGAGAGGGGGGATAGAGAAGGGGGGGCAGAGAGGGGGGTACAGAGAGGGGGGCAGAGAGAGGGGGGACAGAGAGAGGGGGGACAGAGATAGAGGGGAGCAGAGAGAGTGGGGGGACAGAGAGAGGGGGGACAGAGAGGGAGAGGACAGAGGGGGGACAGAGAAGAGGGGGACGGGAGGTACAGAGAGAGGGGGACGGAGAGAGGGGGACAGAGAGAGGGGGGGACAGAGAGAGAGGGGGGACAGAGAGAAGGGGGACAGAGAGAGGGGGACAGAGAGACGGGGGAAAGAGAGAGTTGGGTCGGAGAGAGTGGGGTCAGAGAGAGGGTGAACAGGGAGAGGGTGGACAGACAGAGGTTGGACATACAGAGGGAGCAGAGAGAACGGGACAGACTGCGCGGGAACAGAGAGAGGGTGGACAGAGAGAGGGTGTGCAGAGAGTTGGGGGACAGAGAGAGTCGGACGGGGGGGCAGAGAGAGCGGGACAGAGAGAGGGGGGTTAGATAGAGGGGGAACAGAGAAAAGGGGGACAGAGAGAGGGGAACAGAGAGGAAGGGACAGAGACAGGGGGAACAGAGAGTTGGGACAGAGATAGGGGGATAGAGAGAGGGGGACAGAGGGGGGCAGAGAGAGGGGGGGAGAGAGAGAGGGGGCAGACAGCGAGGGGGGACAGAGACAGGAGGACAGAGACATGGGGGATAGAGAGAGAGGGGGACAGAGAGAGGGGAGACAGAGAGAGGGGTGGCAGAGAGAGTGGGGTCAGAGAGGGGGGTCAGAGAGAGGGGGGGTCAGAGAGAGGGGGCAGAGAGTGTGGTAACAGACAGAGGGCGGACAGAGAGAGGGGGTGCAGAGAGGGGGGGGCAGGGAGAGGGTGGAAAATGCAGAGGGCGACACAGAGAGGGACGACAGAGAGAGGGGCGACAGAGAGAGGGGGTAACGTGAGAGGGGGCCGGGGGTGCAGAGAGAGGGGGGACAGTGAGAGGGGGGACAGCTAAAGGTGTATAGAGAGGGGGGCAGAGAGGCAGGAAGAGAGGTGTACAGAGAGTGGGGGGAACAGAGAGTTGGGGACAGAGAGAGGGTAGACATTGAGAGTGGGGACAGAGAGGGGGGAACAGAGAGGGGAAACAGAGATGGGGTACAGAGAGAGGCGGGATGGGGGGGACAGATGGAGGAATAGAGATAGGGGAACAAAGAGGGTACAGAGAGTGGGCGACAGAGAGAGGGTCAATAGAGAGAGGAGGCAGAGAGTGGGGGACAGAGAGACGGGTGACAGATAGCGGTGTGCGTGAGAGGGGGACGGAGCGAGGGGTGGACAGAGAGAAGGGGACAGAGAAGGGAGGGCGGAGAGAGAGGGACAGAGAGGAGAGGGACAGAGAGAGAGGAAGAGAGAGTGGGGGCAGAGAGAATTGGGACATAGAGTGGGAACAGAGAGAGGGGGACAGAGAGAGGGGGAGAAGAGAGTTGGGGACAGAGTTGGGGACAGAAAGTTGGGGGAAAGAGAGATGGGGGGACAGAGAGAGAGGGACAGAGAGAGAGGGGGGATAGAGAGAGGGCTGACAGAGAGAGGGGGGGGAAGAGACGGATGGGGGCAGAGAGAGGGGGCAGAGAAAGAGGGACAGAGAGAGGGGGGATAGAGAGAGGGGGAACAGAGAGAAGGGGGAAGAGAGAGGGGGACAGAGAGAGGGGGACAGAGAGAAGAGGGACAGAGAAAGAGGGGGCAGAGAGAGAGGGACGGGGGGGTACAGACAGTTGGGACAGAGATAGGGGGGACAGAGAGGGGGGCAGAGAGAGGGGGGGCAGAGAGAGGGGGCAGAGAGAGACTGGGCAGAGAGAGACGGGGCAGGGAGCAAGGTGGGACAGAGCGAGGGGTGACAGAGACAGGGGGGCAGAGAGAGGGCGACAGAGAGAGGGGGGACAGAGAGACGGGGGTTAGAGAGGGTGGGGTCAGAGAGAGTGGGGTCAGAGAGAGAGGGGGCAGAGAGAGGGGGTCAGAGAGGGTGGTCAGAGAGAGCAGGATACAGAGAGAGGGGGGACAGAGAGGAGGGGGGACAGAGAGAGGGAAGCAGAGAGAGGGCGACAGAGAGAGGGGGACAGAGAAAGGGGGGGCAGCGAGGGGGGGGACAGCAAGAGGGAGGAGCAGCGAGAAGGGGGACAGCGAGAAGGTGGACCGAGAGAGGGGTACAGAGGGAGGTGGGCTAGAAGTGGGCGGACAGAGAGTGGGGACAGAGAGTGGGGACAGAGTAAGGGGGGGCAGAGAGAGGGGGCACAGAGAGAGAGGGGGTCATAGGGGGGCAGAGAGAGAGGTTCATGGAGAGCGAGTCAGAGCGAGGGAGTTCAGGGAGAGGGGGACAGAGCGAGGGGTGGATAGAGGGAGAGGGACAGAGA